>NC_138728.1:23731527-23809027 GCF_965113295.1 Leuciscus leuciscus | reverse complement strand
CCACTGTGGTGATTTACATGTTGTTTTACTGTTTTATTATTTAATAATTAACTGCCAAAGTCCTATACTGTATACCTGGCTGTATAGGCATATTTAATAAATTCATAGAAAATGCAAATCAAATTGTTTTCTGCAAACTCCACCAGATTCTTGTTCTACATCTCACAGACTACCACTGTGGTGATTATCATGTTGTTTTACTGTTTTATTATTTAATAATTAACTGTCAAAAGTCCTTTACTGTATACCTTGTTATACAGCAATATTTAATAAATTCATAAAAAATGCAAATCAAATTGTTTTCTGCAAACTCCACCAGATTCTTGTTCTACATCTCACAGACTACCACTGTGGTGATTATCATGTTGTTTTACTGTTTTATTATTTAATAATTAACTGTCAAAAGTCCTTTACTGTATACCTTGTTATACAGCAATATTTAATAAATTCATAAAAAATGCTAATCAAATTGTTTTCTGCAAACTCCACCAGATTCTTGTTCTTTACTGTTTAATTATTTAATAATTAACTGTCAAAGTATACCTTGTTATACAGCAATATTTAATAAATTCATAGAAAATGCAAATCAAATAGTTTTCTGCAAACTCCACCAGATTCTTGTTCTACATCTCACAGACTACCACTGAGGTGATTTTCATGTTGTTTTACTGTTTTATTATTTAATAATTAACTGCCAAAGTCCTATACTGTATACCTGGCATATAGGCATATTTAATAAATTCATAAAAAATGCAAATCAAATTGTTTTCTACAAACTCCACCAGATTCTTGTTCTACATCTCACAGACTACCACTGTGGTGATTTACATGTTGTTTTACTGTTTTATTATTTAATAATTAACTGTCAAAGTCCTATACTGTATACCTTGTTATACAGCAATATTTAATAAATTCATAAAAAATGCAAATCAAATTGTTTTCTGCAAACTCCACCAGATTCTTGTTCTACATCTCACAGACTACCACTGTGGTGATTATCATGTTGTTTTACTGTTTTATTATTTAATAATTAACTGCCAAAGTCCTATACTGTATACCTGGCATATAGGCATATTTAATAAATTCATAAAAAATGCAAATCAAATTGTTTTCTGCAAACTCCACCAGATTCTTGTTCTACATCTTAAAGACTACCACTGTGGTGATTTTCATGTTGTTTTACTGTTTTATTATTGAATAATTAACTGCCAAAGTCCTATACTGTATACCTGGCTGTATAGGCATATTTAATAAATTCATAAAAAATGCAAATCAAATTGTTTTCTGCAAACTCCACCAGATTCTTGTTCTACATCTCACAGACTACCACTGTGGTGATTTTCATGTTGTTTTACTGTTTTATTATTTAATAATTAACTGCCAAAGTCCTATACTGTATACCTGGCATGTAGGCATATTTAATAAATTCATAAAAAATGCAAATCAAATTGTTTTCTGCAAACTCCACCAGATTCTTGTTCTACATCTCACAGACTACCACTGTGGTGATTTACATGTTGTTTTACTGTTTTATTATTTAATAATTAACTGCCAAAGTCCTATACTGTATACCTGGCTGTATAGGCATATTTAATAAATTCATAGAAAATGCAAATCAAATTGTTTTCTGCAAACTCCACCAGATTCTTGTTCTACATCTCACAGACTACCACTGTGGTGATTTTCATGTTGTTTTACTGTTTTATTATTTAATAATTAACTGTCAAAGTCCTATACTGTATACCTGGCATATAGGCATATTTAATAAATTCATAAAAAATGCAAATCAAATAGTTTTCTGCAAATTCCACCAGATTCTTGTTCTACATCTCACAGACTACCACTGTGGTGATTTACATGTTGTTTTACTGTTTTATTATTTAATAATTAACTGTCAAAGTCCTATACTGTATACCTTGTTATACAGCAATATTTAATAAATTCATAAAAAATGCAAATCAAATTGTTTTCTGCAAACTCCACCAGATTCTTGTTCTACATCTTAAAGACTACCACTGTGGTGATTTTCATGTTGTTTTACTGTTTTATTATTGAATAATTAACTGCCAAAGTCCTATACTGTATACCTGGCTGTATAGGCATATTTAATAAATTCATAAAAAATGCAAATCAAATTGTTTTCTACAAACTCCACCAGATTCTTGTTCTACATCTTAAAGACTACCACTGTGGTGATTTTCATGTTGTTTTACTGTTTTATTATTTAATAATTAACTGCCAAAGTCCTATACTGTATACCTGGCTGTATAGGCATATTTATAAATTCATAAAAAATGCAAATCAAATTGTTTTCTGCAAACTCCACCAGATTCTTGTTCTACATCTCAGACTACCACTGTGGTGATTATCATGTTGTTTTACTGTTTTATTATTTAATAATTAACTGTCAAAGTATACCTTGTTATACAGCAATATTTAATAAATTCATAAAAAATGCAAATCAAATTGTTTTCTGCAAACTCCACCAGATTCTTGTTCTACATCTCACAGACTACCACTGTGGTGATTATCATGTTGTTTTACTGTTTTATTATTTAATAATTAACTGTCAAAAGTCCTTTACTGTATACCTTGTTATACAGCAATATTTAATAAATTCATAAAAAATGCTAATCAAATTGTTTTCTGCAAACTCCACCAGATTCTTGTTCTTTACTGTTTAATTATTTAATAATTAACTGTCAAAGTATACCTTGTTATACAGCAATATTTAATAAATTCATAGAAAATGCAAATCAAATTGTTTTCTGCAAACTCCACCAGATTCTTGTTCTACATCTCACAGACTACCACTGAGGTGATTTTCATGTTGTTTTACTGTTTTATTATTTAATAATTAACTGCCAAAGTCCTATACTGTATACCTGGCATATAGGCATATTTAATAAATTCATAAAAAATGCAAATCAAATTGTTTTCTACAAACTCCACCAGATTCTTGTTCTACATCTCACAGACTACCACTGTGGTGATTTACATGTTGTTTTACTGTTTTATTATTTAATAATTAACTGCCAAAGTCCTATACTGTATACCTGGCATATAGGCATATTTAATAAATTCATAAAAAATGCAAATCAAATTGTTTTCTGCAAACTCCACCAGATTCTTGTTCTACATCTTAAAGACTACCACTGTGGTGATTTTCATGTTGTTTTACTGTTTTATTATTGAATAATTAACTGCCAAAGTCCTATACTGTATACCTGGCTGTATAGGCATATTTAATAAATTCATAAAAAATGCAAATCAAATTGTTTTCTGCAAACTCCACCAGATTCTTGTTCTACATCTCACAGACTACCACTGTGGTGATTATCATGTTGTTTTACTGTTTTATTATTTAATAATTAACTGCCAAAGTCCTATACTGTATACCTGGCATATAGGCATATTTAATAAATTCATAAAAAATGCAAATCAAATTGTTTTCTGCAAACTCCACCAGATTCTTGTTCTACATCTCACAGACTACCACTGTGGTGATTATCATGTTGTTTTACTGTTTTATTATTTAATAATTAACTGCCAAAGTCCTATACTGTATACCTGGCATATAGGCATATTTAATAAATTCATAAAAAATGCAAATCAAATTGTTTTCTGCAAACTCCACCAGATTCTTGTTCTACATCTCACAGACTACCACTGAGGTGATTTTCATGTTGTTTTACTGTTTTATTATTTAATAATTAACTGCCAAAGTCCTATACTGTATACCTGGCATATAGGCATATTTAATAAATTCATAAAAAATGCAAATCAAATTGTTTTCTGCAAACTCCACCAGATTCTTGTTCTACATCTCACAGACTACCACTGAGGTGATTTTCATGTTGTTTTACTGTTTTATTATTTAATAATTAACTGCCAAAGTCCTATACTGTATACCTGGCATATAGGCATATTTAATAAATTCATAAAAAATGCAAATCAAATTGTTTTCTGCAAACTCCACCAGATTCTTGTTCTACATCTCACAGACTACCACTGTGGTGATTATCATGTTGTTTTACTGTTTAATTATTTAATAATTAACTGTCAAAGTATACCTTGTTATACAGCAATATTTAATAAATTCATAGAAAATGCAAATCAAATTGTTTTCTGCAAACTCCACCAGATTCTTGTTCTACATCTCACAGACTACCACTGAGGTGATTTTCATGTTGTTTTACTGTTTTATTATTTAATAATTAACTGCCAAAGTCCTATACTGTATACCTGGCATATAGGCATATTTAATAAATTCATAAAAAATGCAAATCAAATTGTTTTCTACAAACTCCACCAGATTCTTGTTCTACATCTCACAGACTACCACTGTGGTGATTTACATGTTGTTTTACTGTTTTATTATTTAATAATTAACTGTCAAAAGTCCTTTACTGTATACCTTGTTATACAGCAATATTTAATAAATTCATAAAAAATGCTAATCAAATTGTTTTCTGCAAACTCCACCAGATTCTTGTTCTACATCTCACAGACTACCACGGTGGTGATTATCATGTTGTTTTACTGTTTTATTATTTAATAATTAACTGCCAAAGTCCTATACTGTATACCTGGCATATAGGCATATTTAATAAATTCATAAAAAATGCAAATCAAATTGTTTTCTGCAAATTCCACCAGATTCTTGTTCTACATCTCACAGACTACCACTGTGGTGATTATCATGTTGTTTTACTGTTTTATTATTTAATAATTAACTGCCAAAGTCCTATACTGTATACCTGGCTGTATAGGCATATTTAATAAATTCATAAAAAATGCAAATCAAATTGTTTTCAGCAAACTCCACCAGATTCTTGTTCTACATCTCACAGACTACCACTGTGGTGATTTACATGTTGTTTTACTGTTTTATTATTTAATAATTAACTGTCAAAGTCCTATACTGTATACCTTGTTATACAGCAATATTTAATAAATTCATAAAAAATGCTAATCAAATTGTTTTCTGCAAACTCCACCAGATTCTTGTTCTACATCTCACAGACTACCACTGTGGTGATTATCATGTTGTTTTACTGTTTTATTATTTAATAATTAACTGCCAAAGTCCTATACTGTATACCTGGCTGTATAGGCATATTTAATAAATTCATAAAAAATGCAAATCAAATTGTTTTCTGCAAACTCCACCAGATTCTTGTTCTACATCTCACAGACTACCACTGTGGTGATTTTCATGTTGTTTTACTGTTTTATTATTTAATAATTAACTGTCAAAATCCTATACTGTATACCTGGCATATAGGCATATTTAATAAATTCATAAAAAATGCAAATCAAATTGTTTTCTGCAAATTCCACCAGATTCTTGTTCTACATCTCACAGACTACCACTGTGGTGATTATCATGTTGTTTTACTGTTTAATTATTTAATAATTAACTGTCAAAGTATACCTTGTTATACAGCAATATTTAATAAATTCATAGAAAATGCAAATCAAATTGTTTTCTGCAAACTCCACCAGATTCTTGTTCTACATCTCACAGACTACCACTGAGGTGATTTTCATGTTGTTTTACTGTTTTATTATTTAATAATTAACTGCCAAAGTCCTATACTGTATACCTGGCATATAGGCATATTTAATAAATTCATAAAAAATGCAAATCAAATTGTTTTCTACAAACTCCACCAGATTCTTGTTCTACATCTCACAGACTACCACTGTGGTGATTTACATGTTGTTTTACTGTTTTATTATTTAATAATTAACTGTTAAAGTCCTATACTGTATACCTTGTTATACAGCAATATTTAATAAATTCATAAAAAATGCAAATCAAATTGTTTTCTGCAAACTCCACCAGATTCTTGTTCTACATCTCACAGACTACCACTGTGGTGATTATCATGTTGTTTTACTGTTTTATTATTTAATAATTAACTGCCAAAGTCCTATACTGTATACCTGGCATATAGGCATATTTAATAAATTCATAAAAAATGCAAATCAAATTGTTTTCTGCAAACTCCACCAGATTCTTGTTCTACATCTTAAAGACTACCACTGTGGTGATTTTCATGTTGTTTTACTGTTTTATTATTGAATAATTAACTGCCAAAGTCCTATACTGTATACCTGGCTGTATAGGCATATTTAATAAATTCATAAAAAATGCAAATCAAATTGTTTTCTGCAAACTCCACCAGATTCTTGTTCTACATCTCACAGACTACCACTGTGGTGATTATCATGTTGTTTTACTGTTTTATTATTTAATAATTAACTGCCAAAGTCCTATACTGTATACCTGGCATATAGGCATATTTAATAAATTCATAAAAAATGCAAATCAAATTGTTTTCTGCAAACTCCACCAGATTCTTGTTCTACATCTCACAGACTACCACTGTGGTGATTATCATGTTGTTTTACTGTTTTATTATTTAATAATTAACTGCCAAAGTCCTATACTGTATACCTGGCATATAGGCATATTTAATAAATTCATAAAAAATGCAAATCAAATTGTTTTCTGCAAACTCCACCAGATTCTTGTTCTACATCTCACAGACTACCACTGAGGTGATTTTCATGTTGTTTTACTGTTTTATTATTTAATAATTAACTGCCAAAGTCCTATACTGTATACCTGGCATATAGGCATATTTAATAAATTCATAAAAAATGCAAATCAAATTGTTTTCTGCAAACTCCACCAGATTCTTGTTCTACATCTCACAGACTACCACTGAGGTGATTTTCATGTTGTTTTACTGTTTTATTATTTAATAATTAACAGCCAAAGTCCTATACTGTATACCTGGCATATAGGCATATTTAATAAATTCATAAAAAATGCAAAGCAAATTGTTTTCTGCAAACTCCACCAGATTCTTGTTCTACATCTCACAGACTACCACTGTGGTGATTATCATGTTGTTTTACTGTTTTATTATTTAATAATTAACTGTCAAAGTATCCCTTGTTATACAGCAATATTTAATAAATTCATAAAAAATGCAAATCAAATTGTTTTCTACAAACTCCACCAGATTCTTGTTCTACATCTCACAGACTACCACTGTGGTGATTTTCATGTTGTTTTACTGTTTTATTATTTAATAATTAACTGTCAAAGTCCTATACTGTATACCTGGCATATAGGCATATTTAATAAATTCATAAAAAATGCAAATAAAATTTTTTTCTGCAAATTCCACCAGATTCTTTTTCTACATCTCACAGACTACCACTGTGGTGATTTTCATGTTGTTTTACTGTTTTATTATTTAATAATTAACTGCCAAAGTCCTATACTGTATACCTGGCATATAGGCATATTTAATAAATTCATAAAAAATGTAAATCAAATTGTTTTCTGCAAACTCCACCAGATTCTTGTTCTACATCTCACAGACTACCACTGTGGTGATTATCATGTTGTTTTACTGTTTTATTATTTAATAATTAACTGCCAAAGTCCTATATTGTATACCTGGCATATAGGCATATTTAATAAATTCATAAAAAATGCTAATCAAATTGTTTTCTGCAAACTCCACCAGATTCTTGTTCTACATCTCACAGACTACCACTGAGGTGATTTTCATGTTGTTTTACTGTTTTATTATTTAATAATTAACTGCCAAAGTCCTATACTGTATACCTGGCATATAGGCATATTTAATAAATTCATAAAAAATGCAAATCAAATTGTTTTCTGCAAACTCCACCAGATTCTTGTTCTACATCTCACAGACTACCACTGTGGTGATTATCATGTTGTTTTACTGTTTAATTATTTAATAATTAACTGTCAAAGTATACCTTGTTATACAGCAATATTTAATAAATTCATAGAAAATGCAAATCAAATTGTTTTCTGCAAACTCCACCAGATTCTTGTTCTACATCTCACAGACTACCACTGAGGTGATTTTCATGTTGTTTTACTGTTTTATTATTTAATAATTAACTGCCAAAGTCCTATACTGTATACCTGGCATATAGGCATATTTAATAAATTCATAAAAAATGCAAATCAAATTGTTTTCTGCAAACTCCACCAGATTCTTGTTCTTTACTGTTTAATTATTTAATAATTAACTGTCAAAGTATACCTTGTTATACAGCAATATTTAATAAATTCATAGAAAATGCAAATCAAATTGTTTTCTGCAAACTCCACCAGATTCTTGTTCTACATCTCACAGACTACCACTGAGGTGATTTTCATGTTGTTTTACTGTTTTATTATTTAATAATTAACTGCCAAAGTCCTATACTGTATACCTGGCATATAGGCATATTTAATAAATTCATAAAAAATGCAAATCAAATTGTTTTCTACAAACTCCACCAGATTCTTGTTCTACATCTCACAGACTACCACTGTGGTGATTTACATGTTGTTTTACTGTTTTATTATTTAATAATTAACTGTCAAAGTCCTATACTGTATACCTTGTTATACAGCAATATTTAATAAATTCATAAAAAATGCAAATCAAATTGTTTTCTGCAAACTCCACCAGATTCTACTACCACTGTGGTGATTATCATGTTGTTTTACTGTTTTATTATTTAATAATTAACTGCCAAAGTCCTATACTGTATGTTACGAACTGCTCCGAGACACGAAGGTAGAGATCCAAATGCAGCTTTAATGAGGGGTAATCCAAAGACGAAATCCAATAAACAGGCAATGGTCGAAACACAGGTAAGCAGTCCAAACAAACAAATAAACAAACCAACAAAACAGGCAGGGACCAGAGGCAAGAGAGTAATCCAGGGAACAAGGCAAGATATCAAAAAAACCAAGAAACAAGAAAACCAGGGAAAAACGCTCAGAGATGCAGTGTAACACAAACAAAACTTCGCAGTGTGTGAATGAGTGAACATGGTATAAATAGGTTGAGACTAACAGGGTGATGAGACACAGGTGAAGAGACACAGGTGAATGCAATCAGAGATGATGAGTCCGGGCAGTGAGTTATGGGAAATGTAGTTAGTGAGTGAATAGGAGAGTCTGGTGTGGAGTGCCCTCTGGTGGTTCTCAAGGGCACTCCAGCTGGTGACCGTTACATAGTATACCTGGCATATAGGCATATTTAATAAATTCATAAAAAATGCAAATCAAATTGTTTTCTGCAAACTCCACCAGATTCTTGTTCTACATCTTAAAGACTACCACTGTGGTGATTTTCATGTTGTTTTACTGTTTTATTATTGAATAATTAACTGCCAAAGTCCTATACTGTATACCTGGCTGTATAGGCATATTTAATAAATTCATAAAAAATGCAAATCAAATTGTTTTCTGCAAACTCCACCAGATTCTTGTTCTACATCTCACAGACTACCACTGTGGTGATTATCATGTTGTTTTACTGTTTTATTATTTAATAATTAACTGCCAAAGTCCTATACTGTATACCTGGCTGTATAGGCATATTTAATAAATTCATAAAAAATGCAAATCAAATTGTTTTCTGCAAACTCCACCAGATTCTTGTTCTACATCTCACAGACTACCACTGTGGTGATTATCATGTTGTTTTACTGTTTTATTATTTAATAATTAACTGTCAAAGTATACCTTGTTATACAGCAATATTTAATAAGTTCATAAAAAATGCAAATCAAATTGTTTTCTGCAAACTCCACCAGATTCTTGTTCTACATCTCACAGACTACCACTGTGGTGATTATCATGTTGTTTTACTGTTTTATTATTTAATAATTAACTGTCAAAGTCCTATACTGTATACCTGGCATATAGGCATATTTAATAAATTCATAAAAAATGCAAATCAAATTGTTTTCTGCAAACTCCACCAGATTCTTGTTCTTTACTGTTTAATTATTTAATAATTAACTGTCAAAGTATACCTTGTTATACAGAAATATTTAATAAATTCATAAAAAATGCAAATCAAATTGTTTTCTGCAAACTCCACCAGATTCTTGTTCTACATCTCACAGACTACCACGGTGGTGATTATCATGTTGTTTTACTGTTTTATTATTTAATGATTAACTGCCAAAGTCCTATACTGTATACCTGGCATATAGGCATATTTAATAAATTCATAAAAAATGCAAATCAAATTGTTTTCTGCAAATTCCACCAGAATCTTGTTCTACATCTCACAGACTACCACTGTGGTGATTATCATGTTGTTTTACTGTTTTATTATTTAATAATTAACTGCCAAAGTCCTATACTGTATACCTGGCTGTATAGGCATATTTAATAAATTCATAAAAAATGCAAATCAAATTGTTTTCAGCAAACTCCACCAGATTCTTGTTCTACATCTCACAGACTACCACTGTGGTGATTTACATGTTGTTTTACTGTTTTATTATTTAATAATTAACTGCCAAAGTCCTATACTGTATACCTGGCTGTATAGGCATATTTAATAAATTCATAGAAAATGCAAATCAAATTGTTTTCTGCAAACTCCACCAGATTCTTGTTCTACATCTCACAGACTACCACTGTGGTGATTTACATGTTGTTTTACTGTTTTATTATTTAATAATTAACTGTCAAAGTCCTATACTGTATACCTTGTTATACAGCAATATTTAATAAATTCATAAAAAATGCTAATCAAATTGTTTTCTGCAAACTCCACCAGATTCTTGTTCTACATCTCACAGACTACCACTGTGGTGATTATCATGTTGTTTTACTGTTTTATTATTTAATAATTAACTGCCAAAGTCCTATACTGTATACCTGGCTGTATAGGCATATTTAATAAATTCATAAAAAATGCAAATCAAATTGTTTTCTGCAAACTCCACCAGATTCTTGTTCTACATCTCACAGACTATCACTGTGGTGATTTTCATGTTGTTTTACTGTTTTATTATTTAATAATTAACTGTCAAAATCCTATACTGTATACCTGGCATATAGGCATATTTAATAAATTCATAAAAAATGCAAATCAAATTGTTTTCTGCAAATTCCACCAGATTCTTGTTCTACATCTCACAGACTACCACTGTGGTGATTATCATGTTGTTTTACTGTTTAATTATTTAATAATTAACTGTCAAAGTATACCTTGTTATACAGCAATATTTAATAAATTCATAGAAAATGCAAATCAAATTGTTTTCTGCAAACTCCACCAGATTCTTGTTCTACATCTCACAGACTACCACTGAGGTGATTTTCATGTTGTTTTACTGTTTTATTATTTAATAATTAACTGCCAAAGTTCTATACTGTATACCTGGCATATAGGCATATTTAATAAATTCATAAAAAATGCAAATCAAATTGTTTTCTACAAACTCCACCAGATTCTTGTTCTACATCTCACAGACTACCACTGTGGTGATTTACATGTTGTTTTACTGTTTTATTATTTAATAATTAACTGTTAAAGTCCTATACTGTATACCTTGTTATACAGCAATATTTAATAAATTCATAAAAAATGCAAATCAAATTGTTTTCTGCAAACTCCACCAGATTCTTGTTCTACATCTCACAGACTACCACTGTGGTGATTATCATGTTGTTTTACTGTTTTATTATTTAATAATTAACTGCCAAAGTCCTATACTGTATACCTGGCATATAGGCATATTTAATAAATTCATAAAAAATGCAAATCAAATTGTTTTCTGCAAACTCCACCAGATTCTTGTTCTACATCTTAAAGACTACCACTGTGGTGATTTTCATGTTGTTTTACTGTTTTATTATTGAATAATTAACTGCCAAAGTCCTATACTGTATACCTGGCATATAGGCATATTTAATAAATTCATAAAAAATGCAAATCAAATTGTTTTCTGCAAACTCCACCAGATTCTTGTTCTACATCTCACAGACTACCACTGAGGTGATTTTCATGTTGTTTTACTGTTTTATTATTTAATAATTAACTGCCAAAGTCCTATACTGTATACCTGGCATATAGGCATATTTAATAAATTCATAAAAAATGCAAATCAAATTGTTTTCTGCAAACTCCACCAGATTCTTGTTCTACATCTCACAGACTACCACTGGGGTGATTTTCATGTTGTTTTACTGTTTTATTATTTAATAATTAACTGCCAAAGTCCTATACTGTATACCTGGCATATAGGCATATTTAATAAATTCATAAAAAATGCAAATCAAATTGTTTTCTGCAAACTCCACCAGATTCTTGTTCTACATCTCACAGACTACCACTGTGGTGATTATCATGTTGTTTTACTGTTTAATTATTTAATAATTAACTGTCAAAGTATACCTTGTTATACAGCAATATTTAATAAATTCATAAAAAATGCAAATCAAATTGTTTTCAGCAAACTCCACCAGATTCTTGTTCTACATCTCACAGACTACCACTGTGGTGATTTACATGTTGTTTTACTGTTTTATTATTTAATAATTAACTGCCAAAGTCCTATACTGTATACCTGGCTGTATAGGCATATTTAATAAATTCATAGAAAATGCAAATCAAATTGTTTTCTGCAAACTCCACCAGATTCTTGTTCTACATCTCACAGACTACCACTGTGGTGATTTACATGTTGTTTTACTGTTTTATTATTTAATAATTAACTGTCAAAGTCCTATACTGTATACCTTGTTATACAGCAATATTTAATAAATTCATAAAAAATGCTAATCAAATTGTTTTCTGCAAACTCCACCAGATTCTTGTTCTACATCTCACAGACTACCACTGTGGTGATTATCATGTTGTTTTACTGTTTTATTATTTAATAATTAACTGCCAAAGTCCTATACTGTATACCTGGCTGTATAGGCATATTTAATAAATTCATAAAAAATGCAAATCAAATTGTTTTCTGCAAACTCCACCAGATTCTTGTTCTACATCTCACAGACTACCACTGTGGTGATTTTCATGTTGTTTTACTGTTTTATTATTTAATAATTAACTGTCAAAATCCTATACTGTATACCTGGCATATAGGCATATTTAATAAATTCATAAAAAATGCAAATCAAATTGTTTTCTGCAAATTCCACCAGATTCTTGTTCTACATCTCACAGACTACCACTGTGGTGATTATCATGTTGTTTTACTGTTTAATTATTTAATAATTAACTGTCAAAGTATACCTTGTTATACAGCAATATTTAATAAATTCATAGAAAATGCAAATCAAATTGTTTTCTGCAAACTCCACCAGATTCTTGTTCTACATCTCACAGACTACCACTGAGGTGATTTTCATGTTGTTTTACTGTTTTATTATTTAATAATTAACTGCCAAAGTTCTATACTGTATACCTGGCATATAGGCATATTTAATAAATTCATAAAAAATGCAAATCAAATTGTTTTCTACAAACTCCACCAGATTCTTGTTCTACATCTCACAGACTACCACTGTGGTGATTTACATGTTGTTTTACTGTTTTATTATTTAATAATTAACTGTTAAAGTCCTATACTGTATACCTTGTTATACAGCAATATTTAATAAATTCATAAAAAATGCTAATCAAATTGTTTTCTGCAAACTCCACCAGATTCTTGTTCTACATCTCACAGACTACCACTGTGGTGATTATCATGTTGTTTTACTGTTTTATTATTTAATAATTAACTGCCAAAGTCCTATA
The DNA here is from genome assembly GCF_965113295.1 of Leuciscus leuciscus. NCBI lineage: Eukaryota > Metazoa > Chordata > Actinopteri > Cypriniformes > Leuciscidae > Leuciscus > Leuciscus leuciscus. The sequence continues at coordinate 23,795,411 of NC_138728.1, read as the reverse complement.
CTGTATACCTGGCATATAGGCATATTTAATAAATTCATAAAAAATGCAAATCAAATTGTTTTCTGCAAATTCCACCAGAATCTTGTTCTACATCTCACAGACTACCACTGTGGTGATTATCATGTTGTTTTACTGTTTTATTATTTAATAATTAACTGCCAAAGTCCTATACTGTATACCTGGCTGTATAGGCATATTTAATAAATTCATAAAAAATGCAAATCAAATTGTTTTCAGCAAACTCCACCAGATTCTTGTTCTACATCTCACAGACTACCACTGTGGTGATTTACATGTTGTTTTACTGTTTTATTATTTAATAATTAACTGCCAAAGTCCTATACTGTATACCTGGCTGTATAGGCATATTTAATAAATTCATAGAAAATGCAAATCAAATTGTTTTCTGCAAACTCCACCAGATTCTTGTTCTACATCTCACAGACTACCACTGTGGTGATTTACATGTTGTTTTACTGTTTTATTATTTAATAATTAACTGTCAAAGTCCTATACTGTATACCTTGTTATACAGCAATATTTAATAAATTCATAAAAAATGCTAATCAAATTGTTTTCTGCAAACTCCACCAGATTCTTGTTCTACATCTCACAGACTACCACTGTGGTGATTATCATGTTGTTTTACTGTTTTATTATTTAATAATTAACTGCCAAAGTCCTATACTGTATACCTGGCTGTATAGGCATATTTAATAAATTCATAAAAAATGCAAATCAAATTGTTTTCTGCAAACTCCACCAGATTCTTGTTCTACATCTCACAGACTACCACTGTGGTGATTTTCATGTTGTTTTACTGTTTTATTATTTAATAATTAACTGTCAAAATCCTATACTGTATACCTGGCATATAGGCATATTTAATAAATTCATAAAAAATGCAAATCAAATTGTTTTCTGCAAATTCCACCAGATTCTTGTTCTACATCTCACAGACTACCACTGTGGTGATTATCATGTTGTTTTACTGTTTAATTATTTAATAATTAACTGTCAAAGTATACCTTGTTATACAGCAATATTTAATAAATTCATAGAAAATGCAAATCAAATTGTTTTCTGCAAACTCCACCAGATTCTTGTTCTACATCTCACAGACTACCACTGAGGTGATTTTCATGTTGTTTTACTGTTTTATTATTTAATAATTAACTGCCAAAGTTCTATACTGTATACCTGGCATATAGGCATATTTAATAAATTCATAAAAAATGCAAATCAAATTGTTTTCTACAAACTCCACCAGATTCTTGTTCTACATCTCACAGACTACCACTGTGGTGATTTACATGTTGTTTTACTGTTTTATTATTTAATAATTAACTGTTAAAGTCCTATACTGTATACCTTGTTATACAGCAATATTTAATAAATTCATAAAAAATGCAAATCAAATTGTTTTCTGCAAACTCCACCAGATTCTTGTTCTACATCTCACAGACTACCACTGTGGTGATTATCATGTTGTTTTACTGTTTTATTATTTAATAATTAACTGCCAAAGTCCTATACTGTATACCTGGCATATAGGCATATTTAATAAATTCATAAAAAATGCAAATCAAATTGTTTTCTGCAAACTCCACCAGATTCTTGTTCTACATCTTAAAGACTACCACTGTGGTGATTTTCATGTTGTTTTACTGTTTTATTATTGAATAATTAACTGCCAAAGTCCTATACTGTATACCTGGCTGTATAGGCATATTTAATAAATTCATAAAAAATGCAAATCAAATTGTTTTCTGCAAACTCCACCAGATTCTTGTTCTACATCTCACAGACTACCACTGTGGTGATTATCATGTTGTTTTACTGTTTTATTATTTAATAATTAACTGCCAAAGTCCTATACTGTATACCTGGCATATAGGCATATTTAATAAATTCATAAAAAATGCAAATCAAATTGTTTTCTGCAAACTCCACCAGATTCTTGTTCTACATCTCACAGACTACCACTGTGGTGATTATCATGTTGTTTTACTGTTTTATTATTTAATAATTAACTGCCAAAGTCCTATACTGTATACCTGGCATATAGGCATATTTAATAAATTCATAAAAAATGCAAATCAAATTGTTTTCTGCAAACTCCACCAGATTCTTGTTCTACATCTCACAGACTACCACTGAGGTGATTTTCATGTTGTTTTACTGTTTTATTATTTAATAATTAACTGCCAAAGTCCTATACTGTATACCTGGCATATAGGCATATTTAATAAATTCATAAAAAATGCAAATCAAATTGTTTTCTGCAAACTCCACCAGATTCTTGTTCTACATCTCACAGACTACCACTGGGGTGATTTTCATGTTGTTTTACTGTTTTATTATTTAATAATTAACTGCCAAAGTCCTATACTGTATACCTGGCATATAGGCATATTTAATAAATTCATAAAAAATGCAAATCAAATTGTTTTCTGCAAACTCCACCAGATTCTTGTTCTACATCTCACAGACTACCACTGTGGTGATTATCATGTTGTTTTACTGTTTAATTATTTAATAATTAACTGTCAAAGTATACCTTGTTATACAGCAATATTTAATAAATTCATAAAAAATGCAAATCAAATTGTTTTCAGCAAACTCCACCAGATTCTTGTTCTACATCTCACAGACTACCACTGTGGTGATTTACATGTTGTTTTACTGTTTTATTATTTAATAATTAACTGCCAAAGTCCTATACTGTATACCTGGCTGTATAGGCATATTTAATAAATTCATAGAAAATGCAAATCAAATTGTTTTCTGCAAACTCCACCAGATTCTTGTTCTACATCTCACAGACTACCACTGTGGTGATTTACATGTTGTTTTACTGTTTTATTATTTAATAATTAACTGTCAAAGTCCTATACTGTATACCTTGTTATACAGCAATATTTAATAAATTCATAAAAAATGCTAATCAAATTGTTTTCTGCAAACTCCACCAGATTCTTGTTCTACATCTCACAGACTACCACTGTGGTGATTATCATGTTGTTTTACTGTTTTATTATTTAATAATTAACTGCCAAAGTCCTATACTGTATACCTGGCTGTATAGGCATATTTAATAAATTCATAAAAAATGCAAATCAAATTGTTTTCTGCAAACTCCACCAGATTCTTGTTCTACATCTCACAGACTACCACTGTGGTGATTTTCATGTTGTTTTACTGTTTTATTATTTAATAATTAACTGTCAAAATCCTATACTGTATACCTGGCATATAGGCATATTTAATAAATTCATAAAAAATGCAAATCAAATTGTTTTCTGCAAATTCCACCAGATTCTTGTTCTACATCTCACAGACTACCACTGTGGTGATTATCATGTTGTTTTACTGTTTAATTATTTAATAATTAACTGTCAAAGTATACCTTGTTATACAGCAATATTTAATAAATTCATAGAAAATGCAAATCAAATTGTTTTCTGCAAACTCCACCAGATTCTTGTTCTACATCTCACAGACTACCACTGAGGTGATTTTCATGTTGTTTTACTGTTTTATTATTTAATAATTAACTGCCAAAGTTCTATACTGTATACCTGGCATATAGGCATATTTAATAAATTCATAAAAAATGCAAATCAAATTGTTTTCTACAAACTCCACCAGATTCTTGTTCTACATCTCACAGACTACCACTGTGGTGATTTACATGTTGTTTTACTGTTTTATTATTTAATAATTAACTGTTAAAGTCCTATACTGTATACCTTGTTATACAGCAATATTTAATAAATTCATAAAAAATGCAAATCAAATTGTTTTCTGCAAACTCCACCAGATTCTTGTTCTACATCTCACAGACTACCACTGTGGTGATTATCATGTTGTTTTACTGTTTTATTATTTAATAATTAACTGCCAAAGTCCTATACTGTATACCTGGCATATAGGCATATTTAATAAATTCATAAAAAATGCAAATCAAATTGTTTTCTGCAAACTCCACCAGATTCTTGTTCTACATCTTAAAGACTACCACTGTGGTGATTTTCATGTTGTTTTACTGTTTTATTATTGAATAATTAACTGCCAAAGTCCTATACTGTATACCTGGCTGTATAGGCATATTTAATAAATTCATAAAAAATGCAAATCAAATTGTTTTCTGCAAACTCCACCAGATTCTTGTTCTACATCTCACAGACTACCACTGTGGTGATTATCATGTTGTTTTACTGTTTTATTATTTAATAATTAACTGCCAAAGTCCTATACTGTATACCTGGCATATAGGCATATTTAATAAATTCATAAAAAATGCAAATCAAATTGTTTTCTGCAAACTCCACCAGATTCTTGTTCTACATCTCACAGACTACCACTGTGGTGATTATCATGTTGTTTTACTGTTTTATTATTTAATAATTAACTGCCAAAGTCCTATACTGTATACCTGGCATATAGGCATATTTAATAAATTCATAAAAAATGCAAATCAAATTGTTTTCTGCAAACTCCACCAGATTCTTGTTCTACATCTCACAGACTACCACTGAGGTGATTTTCATGTTGTTTTACTGTTTTATTATTTAATAATTAACTGCCAAAGTCCTATACTGTATACCTGGCATATAGGCATATTTAATAAATTCATAAAAAATGCAAATCAAATTGTTTTCTGCAAACTCCACCAGATTCTTGTTCTACATCTCACAGACTACCACTGAGGTGATTTTCATGTTGTTTTACTGTTTTATTATTTAATAATTAACTGCCAAAGTCCTATACTGTATACCTGGCATATAGGCATATTTAATAAATTCATAAAAAATGCAAATCAAATTGTTTTCTGCAAACTCCACCAGATTCTTGTTCTACATCTCACAGACTACCACTGTGGTGATTATCATGTTGTTTTACTGTTTAATTATTTAATAATTAACTGTCAAAGTATACCTTGTTATACAGCAATATTTAATAAATTCATAGAAAATGCAAATCAAATTGTTTTCTGCAAATTCCACCAGATTCTTGTTCTACATCTCACAGACTACCACTGTGGTGATTATCATGTTGTTTTACTGTTTTATTATTTAATAATTAACTGCCAAAGTCCTATACTGTATACCTGGCTGTATAGGCATATTTAATAAATTCATAAAAAATGCAAATCAAATTGTTTTCAGCAAACTCCACCAGATTCTTGTTCTACATCTCACAGACTACCACTGTGGTGATTTACATGTTGTTTTACTGTTTTATTATTTAATAATTAACTGCCAAAGTCCTATACTGTATACCTGGCTGTATAGGCATATTTAATAAATTCATAGAAAATGCAAATCAAATTGTTTTCTGCAAACTCCACCAGATTCTTGTTCTACATCTCACAGACTACCACTGTGGTGATTTACATGTTGTTTTACTGTTTTATTATTTAATAATTAACTGTCAAAGTCCTATACTGTATACCTTGTTATACAGCAATATTTAATAAATTCATAAAAAATGCTAATCAAATTGTTTTCTGCAAACTCCACCAGATTCTTGTTCTACATCTCACAGACTACCACTGTGGTGATTATCATGTTGTTTTACTGTTTTATTATTTAATAATTAACTGCCAAAGTCCTATACTGTATACCTGGCATATAGGCATATTTAATAAATTCATAAAAAATGCAAATCAAATTGTTTTCTGCAAACTCCACCAGATTCTTGTTCTACATCTCACAGACTACCACTGAGGTGATTTTCATGTTGTTTTACTGTTTTATTATTTAATAATTAACTGCCAAAGTCCTATACTGTATACCTGGCATATAGGCATATTTAATAAATTCATAAAAAATGCAAATCAAATTGTTTTCTGCAAACTCCACCAGATTCTTGTTCTACATCTCACAGACTACCACTGAGGTGATTTTCATGTTGTTTTACTGTTTTATTATTTAATAATTAACTGCCAAAGTCCTATACTGTATACCTGGCATATAGGCATATTTAATAAATTCATAAAAAATGCAAATCAAATTGTTTTCTGCAAACTCCACCAGATTCTTGTTCTACATCTCACAGACTACCACTGTGGTGATTATCATGTTGTTTTACTGTTTAATTATTTAATAATTAACTGTCAAAGTATACCTTGTTATACAGCAATATTTAATAAATTCATAGAAAATGCAAATCAAATTGTTTTCTGCAAACTTCACCAGATTCTTGTTCTACATCTCACAGACTACCACTGAGGTGATTTTCATGTTGTTTTACTGTTTTATTATTTAATAATTAACTGCCAAAGTCCTATACTGTATACCTGGCATATAGGCATATTTAATAAATTCATAAAAAATGCAAATCAAATTGTTTTCTACAAACTCCACCAGATTCTTGTTCTACATCTCACAGACTACCACTGTGGTGATTTACATGTTGTTTTACTGTTTTATTATTTAATAATTAACTGTCAAAAGTCCTTTACTGTATACCTTGTTATACAGCAATATTTAATAAATTCATAAAACATGCTAATCAAATTGTTTTCTACAAACTCCACCAGATTCTTGTTCTACATCTCACAGACTACCACGGTGGTGATTATCATGTTGTTTTACTGTTTTATTATTTAATAATTAACTGCCAAAGTCCTATACTGTATACCTGGCATATAGGCATATTTAATAAATTCATAAAAAATGCAAATCAAATTGTTTTCTGCAAATTCCACCAGATTCTTGTTCTACATCTCACAGACTACCACTGTGGTGATTATCATGTTGTTTTACTGTTTTATTATTTAATAATTAACTGCCAAAGTCCTATACTGTATACCTGGCTGTATAGGCATATTTAATAAATTCATAAAAAATGCAAATCAAATTGTTTTCAGCAAACTCCACCAGATTCTTGTTCTACATCTCACAGACTACCACTGTGGTGATTTACATGTTGTTTTACTGTTTTATTATTTAATAATTAACTGCCAAAGTCCTATACTGTATACCTGGCTGTATAGGCATATTTAATAAATTCATAGAAAATGCAAATCAAATTGTTTTCTGCAAACTCCACCAGATTCTTGTTCTACATCTCACAGACTACCACTGTGGTGATTTACATGTTGTTTTACTGTTTTATTATTTAATAATTAACTGCCAAAGTCCTATACTGTATACCTGGCATATAGGCATATTTAATAAATTCATAAAAAATGCAAATCAAATTGTTTTCTGCAAACTCCACCAGATTCTTGTTCTACATCTCACAGACTACCACTGAGGTGATTTTCATGTTGTTTTACTGTTTTATTATTTAATAATTAACTGCCAAAGTCCTATACTGTATACCTGGCATATAGGCATATTTAATAAATTCATAAAAAATGCAAATCAAATTGTTTTCTGCAAACTCCACCAGATTCTTGTTCTACATCTCACAGACTACCACTGAGGTGATTTTCATGTTGTTTTACTGTTTTATTATTTAATAATTAACTGCCAAAGTCCTATACTGTATACCTGGCATATAGGCATATTTAATAAATTCATAAAAAATGCAAATCAAATTGTTTTCTGCAAACTCCACCAGATTCTTGTTCTACATCTCACAGACTACCACTGAGGTGATTTTCATGTTGTTTTACTGTTTTATTATTTAATAATTAACTGCCAAAGTCCTATACTGTATACCTGGCATATAGGCATATTTAATAAATTCATAAAAAATGCAAATCAAATTGTTTTCTGCAAACTCCACCAGATTCTTGTTCTACATCTCACAGACTACCACTGTGGTGATTATCATGTTGTTTTACTGTTTAATTATTTAATAATTAACTGTCAAAGTATACCTTGTTATACAGCAATATTTAATAAATTCATAGAAAATGCAAATCAAATTGTTTTCTGCAAACTCCACCAGATTCTTGTTCTACATCTCACAGACTACCACTGAGGTGATTTTCATGTTGTTTTACTGTTTTATTATTTAATAATTAACTGCCAAAGTCCTATACTGTATACCTGGCATATAGGCATATTTAATAAATTCATAAAAAATGCAAATCAAATTGTTTTCTACAAACTCCACCAGATTCTTGTTCTACATCTCACAGACTACCACTGTGGTGATTTACATGTTGTTTTACTGTTTTATTATTTAATAATTAACTGTTAAAGTCCTATACTGTATACCTTGTTATACAGCAATATTTAATAAATTCATAAAAAATGCAAATCAAATTGTTTTCTGCAAACTCCACCAGATTCTTGTTCTACATCTCACAGACTACCACTGTGGTGATTATCATGTTGTTTTACTGTTTTATTATTTAATAATTAACTGCCAAAGTCCTATACTGTATACCTGGCATATAGGCATATTTAATAAATTCATAAAAAATGCAAATCAAATTGTTTTCTGCAAACTCCACCAGATTCTTGTTCTACATCTCACAGACTACCACTGTGGTGATTATCATGTTGTTTTACTGTTTTATTATTTAATAATTAACTGCCAAAGTCCTATACTGTATACCTGGCATATAGGCATATTTAATAAATTCATAAAAAATGCAAATCAAATTGTTTTCTGCAAACTCCACCAGATTCTTGTTCTACATCTCACAGACTACCACTGTGGTGATTATCATGTTGTTTTACTGTTTAATTATTTAATAATTAACTGTCAAAGTATACCTTGTTATACAGCAATATTTAATAAATTCATAGAAAATGCAAATCAAATTGTTTTCTGCAAACTCCACCAGATTATTGTTCTACATCTCACAGACTACCACTGAGGTGATTTTCATGTTGTTTTACTGTTTTATTATTTAATAATTAACTGCCAAAGTCCTATACTGTATACCTGGCATATAGGCATATTTAATAAATTCATAAAAAATGCAAATCAAATTGTTTTCTACAAACTCCACTAGATTCTTGTTCTACATCTCACAGACTACCACTGTGGTGATTTACATGTTGTTTTACTGTTTTATTATTTAATAATTAACTGTCAAAAGTCCTTTACTGTATACCTTGTTATACAGCAATATTTAATAAATTCATAAAAAATGCTAATCAAATTGTTTTCTGCAAACTCCACCAGATTCTTGTTCTACATCTCACAGACTACCACGGTGGTGATTATCATGTTGTTTTACTGTTTTATTATTTAATAATTAACTGCCAAAGTCCTATACTGTATACCTGGCATATAGGCATATTTAATAAATTCATAAAAAATGCAAATCAAATTGTTTTCTGCAAATTCCACCAGATTCTTGTTCTACATCTCACAGACTACCACTGTGGTGATTATCATGTTGTTTTACTGTTTTATTATTTAATAATTAACTGCCAAAGTCCTATACTGTATACCTGGCTGTATAGGCATATTTAATAAATTCATAAAAAATGCAAATCAAATTGTTTTCAGCAAACTCCACCAGATTCTTGTTCTACATCTCACAGACTACCACTGTGGTGATTATCATGTTGTTTTACTGTTTAATTATTTAATAATTAACTGTCAAAGTATACCTTGTTATACAGCAATATTTAATAAATTCATAGAAAATGCAAATCAAATTGTTTTCTGCAAACTCCACCAGATTCTTGTTCTACATCTCACAGACTACCACTGAGGTGATTTTCATGTTGTTTTACTGTTTTATTATTTAATAATTAACTGCCAAAGTTCTATACTGTATACCTGGCATATAGGCATATTTAATAAATTCATAAAAAATGCAAATCAAATTGTTTTCTACAAACTCCACCAGATTCTTGTTCTACATCTCACAGACTACCACTGTGGTGATTTACATGTTGTTTTACTGTTTTATTATTTAATAATTAACTGTTAAAGTCCTATACTGTATACCTTGTTATACAGCAATATTTAATAAATTCATAAAAAATGCTAATCAAATTGTTTTCTGCAAACTCCACCAGATTCTTGTTCTACATCTCACAGACTACCACTGTGGTGATTATCATGTTGTTTTACTGTTTTATTATTTAATAATTAACTGCCAAAGTCCTATACTGTATACCTGGCATATAGGCATATTTAATAAATTCATAAAAAATGCAAATCAAATTGTTTTCTGCAAATTCCACCAGAATCTTGTTCTACATCTCACAGACTACCACTGTGGTGATTATCATGTTGTTTTACTGTTTTATTATTTAATAATTAACTGCCAAAGTCCTATACTGTATACCTGGCTGTATAGGCATATTTAATAAATTCATAAAAAATGCAAATCAAATTGTTTTCAGCAAACTCCACCAGATTCTTGTTCTACATCTCACAGACTACCACTGTGGTGATTTACATGTTGTTTTACTGTTTTATTATTTAATAATTAACTGCCAAAGTCCTATACTGTATACCTGGCTGTATAGGCATATTTAATAAATTCATAGAAAATGCAAATCAAATTGTTTTCTGCAAACTCCACCAGATTCTTGTTCTACATCTCACAGACTACCACTGTGGTGATTTACATGTTGTTTTACTGTTTTATTATTTAATAATTAACTGTCAAAGTCCTATACTGTATACCTTGTTATACAGCAATATTTAATAAATTCATAAAAAATGCTAATCAAATTGTTTTCTGCAAACTCCACCAGATTCTTGTTCTACATCTCACAGACTACCACTGTGGTGATTATCATGTTGTTTTACTGTTTTATTATTTAATAATTAACTGCCAAAGTCCTATACTGTATACCTGGCTGTATAGGCATATTTAATAAATTCATAAAAAATGCAAATCAAATTGTTTTCTGCAAACTCCACCAGATTCTTGTTCTACATCTCACAGACTACCACTGTGGTGATTTTCATGTTGTTTTACTGTTTTATTATTTAATAATTAACTGTCAAAATCCTATACTGTATACCTGGCATATAGGCATATTTAATAAATTCATAAAAAATGCAAATCAAATTGTTTTCTGCAAATTCCACCAGATTCTTGTTCTACATCTCACAGACTACCACTGTGGTGATTATCATGTTGTTTTACTGTTTAATTATTTAATAATTAACTGTCAAAGTATACCTTGTTATACAGCAATATTTAATAAATTCATAGAAAATGCAAATCAAATTGTTTTCTGCAAACTCCACCAGATTCTTGTTCTACATCTCACAGACTACCACTGAGGTGATTTTCATGTTGTTTTACTGTTTTATTATTTAATAATTAACTGCCAAAGTTCTATACTGTATACCTGGCATATAGGCATATTTAATAAATTCATAAAAAATGCAAATCAAATTGTTTTCTACAAACTCCACCAGATTCTTGTTCTACATCTCACAGACTACCACTGTGGTGATTTACATGTTGTTTTACTGTTTTATTATTTAATAATTAACTGTTAAAGTCCTATACTGTATACCTTGTTATACAGCAATATTTAATAAATTCATAAAAAATGCAAATCAAATTGTTTTCTGCAAACTCCACCAGATTCTTGTTCTACATCTCACAGACTACCACTGTGGTGATTATCATGTTGTTTTACTGTTTTATTATTTAATAATTAACTGCCAAAGTCCTATACTGTATACCTGGCATATAGGCATATTTAATAAATTCATAAAAAATGCAAATCAAATTGTTTTCTGCAAACTCCACCAGATTCTTGTTCTACATCTTAAAGACTACCACTGTGGTGATTTTCATGTTGTTTTACTGTTTTATTATTGAATAATTAACTGCCAAAGTCCTATACTGTATACCTGGCTGTATAGGCATATTTAATAAATTCATAAAAAATGCAAATCAAATTGTTTTCTGCAAACTCCACCAGATTCTTGTTCTACATCTCACAGACTACCACTGTGGTGATTATCATGTTGTTTTACTGTTTTATTATTTAATAATTAACTGCCAAAGTCCTATACTGTATACCTGGCATATAGGCATATTTAATAAATTCATAAAAAATGCAAATCAAATTGTTTTCTGCAAACTCCACCAGATTCTTGTTCTACATCTCACAGACTACCACTGTGGTGATTATCATGTTGTTTTACTGTTTTATTATTTAATAATTAACTGCCAAAGTCCTATACTGTATACCTGGCATATAGGCATATTTAATAAATTCATAAAAAATGCAAATCAAATTGTTTTCTGCAAACTCCACCAGATTCTTGTTCTACATCTCACAGACTACCACTGAGGTGATTTTCATGTTGTTTTACTGTTTTATTATTTAATAATTAACTGCCAAAGTCCTATACTGTATACCTGGCATATAGGCATATTTAATAAATTCATAAAAAATGCAAATCAAATTGTTTTCTGCAAACTCCACCAGATTCTTGTTCTACATCTCACAGACTACCACTGGGGTGATTTTCATGTTGTTTTACTGTTTTATTATTTAATAATTAACTGCCAAAGTCCTATACTGTATACCTGGCATATAGGCATATTTAATAAATTCATAAAAAATGCAAATCAAATTGTTTTCTGCAAACTCCACCAGATTCTTGTTCTACATCTCACAGACTACCACTGTGGTGATTATCATGTTGTTTTACTGTTTAATTATTTAATAATTAACTGTCAAAGTATACCTTGTTATACAGCAATATTTAATAAATTAATAAAAAATGCAAATCAAATTGTTTTCAGCAAACTCCACCAGATTCTTGTTCTACATCTCACAGACTACCACTGTGGTGATTTACATGTTGTTTTACTGTTTTATTATTTAATAATTAACTGCCAAAGTCCTATACTGTATACCTGGCTGTATAGGCATATTTAATAAATTCATAGAAAATGCAAATCAAATTGTTTTCTGCAAACTCCACCAGATTCTTGTTCTACATCTCACAGACTACCACTGTGGTGATTTACATGTTGTTTTACTGTTTTATTATTTAATAATTAACTGTCAAAGTCCTATACTGTATACCTTGTTATACAGCAATATTTAATAAATTCATAAAAAATGCTAATCAAATTGTTTTCTGCAAACTCCACCAGATTCTTGTTCTACATCTCACAGACTACCACTGTGGTGATTATCATGTTGTTTTACTGTTTTATTATTTAATAATTAACTGCCAAAGTCCTATACTGTATACCTGGCTGTATAGGCATATTTAATAAATTCATAAAAAATGCAAATCAAATTGTTTTCTGCAAACTCCACCAGATTCTTGTTCTACATCTCACAGACTACCACTGTGGTGATTTTCATGTTGTTTTACTGTTTTATTATTTAATAATTAACTGTCAAAATCCTATACTGTATACCTGGCATATAGGCATATTTAATAAATTCATAAAAAATGCAAATCAAATTGTTTTCTGCAAATTCCACCAGATTCTTGTTCTACATCTCACAGACTACCACTGTGGTGATTATCATGTTGTTTTACTGTTTAATTATTTAATAATTAACTGTCAAAGTATACCTTGTTATACAGCAATATTTAATAAATTCATAGAAAATGCAAATCAAATTGTTTTCTGCAAACTCCACCAGATTCTTGTTCTACATCTCACAGACTACCACTGAGGTGATTTTCATGTTGTTTTACTGTTTTATTATTTAATAATTAACTGCCAAAGTTCTATACTGTATACCTGGCATATAGGCATATTTAATAAATTCATAAAAAATGCAAATCAAATTGTTTTCTACAAACTCCACCAGATTCTTGTTCTACATCTCACAGACTACCACTGTGGTGATTTACATGTTGTTTTACTGTTTTATTATTTAATAATTAACTGTTAAAGTCCTATACTGTATACCTTGTTATACAGCAATATTTAATAAATTCATAAAAAATGCAAATCAAATTGTTTTCTGCAAACTCCACCAGATTCTTGTTCTACATCTCACAGACTACCACTGTGGTGATTATCATGTTGTTTTACTGTTTTATTATTTAATAATTAACTGCCAAAGTCCTATACTGTATACCTGGCATATAGGCATATTTAATAAATTCATAAAAAATGCAAATCAAATTGTTTTCTGCAAACTCCACCAGATTCTTGTTCTACATCTTAAAGACTACCACTGTGGTGATTTTCATGTTGTTTTACTGTTTTATTATTGAATAATTAACTGCCAAAGTCCTATACTGTATACCTGGCTGTATAGGCATATTTAATAAATTCATAAAAAATGCAAATCAAATTGTTTTCTGCAAACTCCACCAGATTCTTGTTCTACATCTCACAGACTACCACTGTGGTGATTATCATGTTGTTTTACTGTTTTATTATTTAATAATTAACTGCCAAAGTCCTATACTGTATACCTGGCATATAGGCATATTTAATAAATTCATAAAAAATGCAAATCAAATTGTTTTCTGCAAACTCCACCAGATTCTTGTTCTACATCTCACAGACTACCACTGTGGTGATTATCATGTTGTTTTACTGTTTTATTATTTAATAATTAACTGCCAAAGTCCTATACTGTATACCTGGCATATAGGCATATTTAATAAATTCATAAAAAATGCAAATCAAATTGTTTTCTGCAAACTCCACCAGATTCTTGTTCTACATCTCACAGACTACCACTGAGGTGATTTTCATGTTGTTTTACTGTTTTATTATTTAATAATTAACTGCCAAAGTCCTATACTGTATACCTGGCATATAGGCATATTTAATAAATTCATAAAAAATGCAAATCAAATTGTTTTCTGCAAACTCCACCAGATTCTTGTTCTACATCTCACAGACTACCACTGAGGTGATTTTCATGTTGTTTTACTGTTTTATTATTTAATAATTAACTGCCAAAGTCCTATACTGTATACCTGGCATATAGGCATATTTAATAAATTCATAAAAAATGCAAATCAAATTGTTTTCTGCAAACTCCACCAGATTCTTGTTCTACATCTCACAGACTACCACTGTGGTGATTATCATGTTGTTTTACTGTTTAATTATTTAATAATTAACTGTCAAAGTATACCTTGTTATACAGCAATATTTAATAAATTCATAGAAAATGCAAATCAAATTGTTTTCTGCAAATTCCACCAGATTCTTGTTCTACATCTCACAGACTACCACTGTGGTGATTATCATGTTGTTTTACTGTTTTATTATTTAATAATTAACTGCCAAAGTCCTATACTGTATACCTGGCTGTATAGGCATATTTAATAAATTCATAAAAAATGCAAATCAAATTGTTTTCAGCAAACTCCACCAGATTCTTGTTCTACATCTCACAGACTACCACTGTGGTGATTTACATGTTGTTTTACTGTTTTATTATTTAATAATTAACTGCCAAAGTCCTATACTGTATACCTGGCTGTATAGGCATATTTAATAAATTCATAGAAAATGCAAATCAAATTGTTTTCTGCAAACTCCACCAGATTCTTGTTCTACATCTCACAGACTACCACTGAGGTGATTTTCATGTTGTTTTACTGTTTTATTATTTAATAATTAACTGCCAAAGTTCTATACTGTATACCTGGCATATAGGCATATTTAATAAATTCATAAAAAATGCAAATCAAATTGTTTTCTACAAACTCCACCAGATTCTTGTTCTACATCTCACAGACTACCACTGTGGTGATTTACATGTTGTTTTACTGTTTTATTATTTAATAATTAACTGTTAAAGTCCTATACTGTATACCTTGTTATACAGCAATATTTAATAAATTCATAAAAAATGCAAATCAAATTGTTTTCTGCAAACTCCACCAGATTCTTGTTCTACATCTCACAGACTACCACTGTGGTGATTATCATGTTGTTTTACTGTTTTATTATTTAATAATTAACTGCCAAAGTCCTATACTGTATACCTGGCATATAGGCATATTTAATAAATTCATAAAAAATGCAAATCAAATTGTTTTCTGCAAACTCCACCAGATTCTTGTTCTACATCTTAAAGACTACCACTGTGGTGATTTTCATGTTGTTTTACTGTTTTATTATTGAATAATTAACTGCCAAAGTCCTATACTGTATACCTGGCTGTATAGGCATATTTAATAAATTCATAAAAAATGCAAATCAAATTGTTTTCTGCAAACTCCACCAGATTCTTGTTCTACATCTCACAGACTACCACTGTGGTGATTATCATGTTGTTTTACTGTTTTATTATTTAATAATTAACTGCCAAAGTCCTATACTGTATACCTGGCATATAGGCATATTTAATAAATTCATAAAAAATGCAAATCAAATTGTTTTCTGCAAACTCCACCAGATTCTTGTTCTACATCTCACAGACTACCACTGTGGTGATTATCATGTTGTTTTACTGTTTTATTATTTAATAATTAACTGCCAAAGTCCTATACTGTATACCTGGCATATAGGCATATTTAATAAATTCATAAAAAATGCAAATCAAATTGTTTTCTGCAAACTCCACCAGATTCTTGTTCTACATCTCACAGACTACCACTGAGGTGATTTTCATGTTGTTTTACTGTTTTATTATTTAATAATTAACTGCCAAAGTCCTATACTGTATACCTGGCATATAGGCATATTTAATAAATTCATAAAAAATGCAAATCAAATTGTTTTCTGCAAACTCCACCAGATTCTTGTTCTACATCTCACAGACTACCACTGGGGTGATTTTCATGTTGTTTTACTGTTTTATTATTTAATAATTAACTGCCAAAGTCCTATACTGTATACCTGGCATATAGGCATATTTAATAAATTCATAAAAAATGCAAATCAAATTGTTTTCTGCAAACTCCACCAGATTCTTGTTCTACATCTCACAGACTACCACTGTGGTGATTATCATGTTGTTTTACTGTTTAATTATTTAATAATTAACTGTCAAAGTATACCTTGTTATACAGCAATATTTAATAAATTAATAAAAAATGCAAATCAAATTGTTTTCAGCAAACTCCACCAGATTCTTGTTCTACATCTCACAGACTACCACTGTGGTGATTTACATGTTGTTTTACTGTTTTATTATTTAATAATTAACTGCCAAAGTCCTATACTGTATACCTGGCTGTATAGGCATATTTAATAAATTCATAGAAAATGCAAATCAAATTGTTTTCTGCAAACTCCACCAGATTCTTGTTCTACATCTCACAGACTACCACTGTGGTGATTTACATGTTGTTTTACTGTTTTATTATTTAATAATTAACTGTCAAAGTCCTATACTGTATACCTTGTTATACAGCAATATTTAATAAATTCATAAAAAATGCTAATCAAATTGTTTTCTGCAAACTCCACCAGATTCTTGTTCTACATCTCACAGACTACCACTGTGGTGATTATCATGTTGTTTTACTGTTTTATTATTTAATAATTAACTGCCAAAGTCCTATACTGTATACCTGGCTGTATAGGCATATTTAATAAATTCATAAAAAATGCAAATCAAATTGTTTTCTGCAAACTCCACCAGATTCTTGTTCTACATCTCACAGACTACCACTGTGGTGATTTTCATGTTGTTTTACTGTTTTATTATTTAATAATTAACTGTCAAAATCCTATACTGTATACCTGGCATATAGGCATATTTAATAAATTCATAAAAAATGCAAATCAAATTGTTTTCTGCAAATTCCACCAGATTCTTGTTCTACATCTCACAGACTACCACTGTGGTGATTATCATGTTGTTTTACTGTTTAATTATTTAATAATTAACTGTCAAAGTATACCTTGTTATACAGCAATATTTAATAAATTCATAGAAAATGCAAATCAAATTGTTTTCTGCAAACTCCACCAGATTCTTGTTCTACATCTCACAGACTACCACTGAGGTGATTTTCATGTTGTTTTACTGTTTTATTATTTAATAATTAACTGCCAAAGTTCTATACTGTATACCTGGCATATAGGCATATTTAATAAATTCATAAAAAATGCAAATCAAATTGTTTTCTACAAACTCCACCAGATTCTTGTTCTACATCTCACAGACTACCACTGTGGTGATTTACATGTTGTTTTACTGTTTTATTATTTAATAATTAACTGTTAAAGTCCTATACTGTATACCTTGTTATACAGCAATATTTAATAAATTCATAAAAAATGCAAATCAAATTGTTTTCTGCAAACTCCACCAGATTCTTGTTCTACATCTCACAGACTACCACTGTGGTGATTATCATGTTGTTTTACTGTTTTATTATTTAATAATTAACTGCCAAAGTCCTATACTGTATACCTGGCATATAGGCATATTTAATAAATTCATAAAAAATGCAAATCAAATTGTTTTCTGCAAACTCCACCAGATTCTTGTTCTACATCTTAAAGACTACCACTGTGGTGATTTTCATGTTGTTTTACTGTTTTATTATTGAATAATTAACTGCCAAAGTCCTATACTGTATACCTGGCTGTATAGGCATATTTAATAAATTCATAAAAAATGCAAATCAAATTGTTTTCTGCAAACTCCACCAGATTCTTGTTCTACATCTCACAGACTACCACTGTGGTGATTATCATGTTGTTTTACTGTTTTATTATTTAATAATTAACTGCCAAAGTCCTATACTGTATACCTGGCATATAGGCATATTTAATAAATTCATAAAAAATGCAAATCAAATTGTTTTCTGCAAACTCCACCAGATTCTTGTTCTACATCTCACAGACTACCACTGTGGTGATTATCATGTTGTTTTACTGTTTTATTATTTAATAATTAACTGCCAAAGTCCTATACTGTATACCTGGCATATAGGCATATTTAATAAATTCATAAAAAATGCAAATCAAATTGTTTTCTGCAAACTCCACCAGATTCTTGTTCTACATCTCACAGACTACCACTGAGGTGATTTTCATGTTGTTTTACTGTTTTATTATTTAATAATTAACTGCCAAAGTCCTATACTGTATACCTGGCATATAGGCATATTTAATAAATTCATAAAAAATGCAAATCAAATTGTTTTCTGCAAACTCCACCAGATTCTTGTTCTACATCTCACAGACTACCACTGAGGTGATTTTCATGTTGTTTTACTGTTTTATTATTTAATAATTAACTGCCAAAGTCCTATACTGTATACCTGGCATATAGGCATATTTAATAAATTCATAAAAAATGCAAATCAAATTGTTTTCTGCAAACTCCACCAGATTCTTGTTCTACATCTCACAGACTACCACTGTGGTGATTATCATGTTGTTTTACTGTTTAATTATTTAATAATTAACTGTCAAAGTATACCTTGTTATACAGCAATATTTAATAAATTCATAGAAAATGCAAATCAAATTGTTTTCTGCAAATTCCACCAGATTCTTGTTCTACATCTCACAGACTACCACTGTGGTGATTATCATGTTGTTTTACTGTTTTATTATTTAATAATTAACTGCCAAAGTCCTATACTGTATACCTGGCTGTATAGGCATATTTAATAAATTCATAAAAAATGCAAATCAAATTGTTTTCAGCAAACTCCACCAGATTCTTGTTCTACATCTCACAGACTACCACTGTGGTGATTTACATGTTGTTTTACTGTTTTATTATTTAATAATTAACTGCCAAAGTCCTATACTGTATACCTGGCTGTATAGGCATATTTAATAAATTCATAGAAAATGCAAATCAAATTGTTTTCTGCAAACTCCACCAGATTCTTGTTCTACATCTCACAGACTACCACTGTGGTGATTTACATGTTGTTTTACTGTTTTATTATTTAATAATTAACTGTCAAAGTCCTATACTGTATACCTTGTTATACAGCAATATTTAATAAATTCATAAAAAATGCTAATCAAATTGTTTTCTGCAAACTCCACCAGATTCTTGTTCTACATCTCACAGACTACCACTGTGGTGATTATCATGTTGTTTTACTGTTTTATTATTTAATAATTAACTGCCAAAGTCCTATACTGTATACCTGGCATATAGGCATATTTAATAAATTCATAAAAAATGCAAATCAAATTGTTTTCTGCAAACTCCACCAGATTCTTGTTCTACATCTCACAGACTACCACTGAGGTGATTTTCATGTTGTTTTACTGTTTTATTATTTAATAATTAACTGCCAAAGTCCTATACTGTATACCTGGCATATAGGCATATTTAATAAATTCATAAAAAATGCAAATCAAATTGTTTTCTGCAAACTCCACCAGATTCTTGTTCTACATCTCACAGACTACCACTGAGGTGATTTTCATGTTGTTTTACTGTTTTATTATTTAATAATTAACTGCCAAAGTCCTATACTGTATACCTGGCATATAGGCATATTTAATAAATTCATAAAAAATGCAAATCAAATTGTTTTCTGCAAACTCCACCAGATTCTTGTTCTACATCTCACAGACTACCACTGTGGTGATTATCATGTTGTTTTACTGTTTAATTATTTAATAATTAACTGTCAAAGTATACCTTGTTATACAGCAATATTTAATAAATTCATAGAAAATGCAAATCAAATTGTTTTCTGCAAACTTCACCAGATTCTTGTTCTACATCTCACAGACTACCACTGAGGTGATTTTCATGTTGTTTTACTGTTTTATTATTTAATAATTAACTGCCAAAGTCCTATACTGTATACCTGGCATATAGGCATATTTAATAAATTCATAAAAAATGCAAATCAAATTGTTTTCTACAAACTCCACCAGATTCTTGTTCTACATCTCACAGACTACCACTGTGGTGATTTACATGTTGTTTTACTGTTTTATTATTTAATAATTAACTGTCAAAAGTCCTTTACTGTATACCTTGTTATACAGCAATATTTAATAAATTCATAAAACATGCTAATCAAATTGTTTTCTACAAACTCCACCAGATTCTTGTTCTACATCTCACAGACTACCACGGTGGTGATTATCATGTTGTTTTACTGTTTTATTATTTAATAATTAACTGCCAAAGTCCTATACTGTATACCTGGCATATAGGCATATTTAATAAATTCATAAAAAATGCAAATCAAATTGTTTTCTGCAAATTCCACCAGATTCTTGTTCTACATCTCACAGACTACCACTGTGGTGATTATCATGTTGTTTTACTGTTTTATTATTTAATAATTAACTGCCAAAGTCCTATACTGTATACCTGGCTGTATAGGCATATTTAATAAATTCATAAAAAATGCAAATCAAATTGTTTTCAGCAAACTCCACCAGATTCTTGTTCTACATCTCACAGACTACCACTGTGGTGATTTACATGTTGTTTTACTGTTTTATTATTTAATAATTAACTGCCAAAGTCCTATACTGTATACCTGGCTGTATAGGCATATTTAATAAATTCATAGAAAATGCAAATCAAATTGTTTTCTGCAAACTCCACCAGATTCTTGTTCTACATCTCACAGACTACCACTGTGGTGATTTACATGTTGTTTTACTGTTTTATTATTTAATAATTAACTGCCAAAGTCCTATACTGTATACCTGGCATATAGGCATATTTAATAAATTCATAAAAAAATGCAAATCAAATTGTTTTCTGCAAACTCCACCAGATTCTTGTTCTACATCTCACAGACTACCACTGAGGTGATTTTCATGTTGTTTTACTGTTTTATTATTTAATAATTAACTGCCAAAGTCCTATACTGTATACCTGGCATATAGGCATATTTAATAAATTCATAAAAAATGCAAATCAAATTGTTTTCTGCAAACTCCACCAGATTCTTGTTCTACATCTCACAGACTACCACTGAGGTGATTTTCATGTTGTTTTACTGTTTTATTATTTAATAATTAACTGCCAAAGTCCTATACTGTATACCTGGCATATAGGCATATTTAATAAATTCATAAAAAATGCAAATCAAATTGTTTTCTGCAAACTCCACCAGATTCTTGTTCTACATCTCACAGACTACCACTGTGGTGATTATCATGTTGTTTTACTGTTTAATTATTTAATAATTAACTGTCAAAGTATACCTTGTTATACAGCAATATTTAATAAATTCATAGAAAATGCAAATCAAATTGTTTTCTGCAAACTCCACCAGATTCTTGTTCTACATCTCACAGACTACCACTGAGGTGATTTTCATGTTGTTTTACTGTTTTATTATTTAATAATTAACTGCCAAAGTCCTATACTGTATACCTGGCATATAGGCATATTTAATAAATTCATAAAAAATGCAAATCAAATTGTTTTCTACAAACTCCACCAGATTCTTGTTCTACATCTCACAGACTACCACTGTGGTGATTTACATGTTGTTTTACTGTTTTATTATTTAATAATTAACTGTTAAAGTCCTATACTGTATACCTTGTTATACAGCAATATTTAATAAATTCATAAAAAATGCAAATCAAATTGTTTTCTGCAAACTCCACCAGATTCTTGTTCTACATCTCACAGACTACCACTGTGGTGATTATCATGTTGTTTTACTGTTTTATTATTTAATAATTAACTGCCAAAGTCCTATACTGTATACCTGGCATATAGGCATATTTAATAAATTCATAAAAAATGCAAATCAAATTGTTTTCTGCAAACTCCACCAGATTCTTGTTCTACATCTCACAGACTACCACTGTGGTGATTATCATGTTGTTTTACTGTTTTATTATTTAATAATTAACTGCCAAAGTCCTATACTGTATACCTGGCATATAGGCATATTTAATAAATTCATAAAAAATGCAAATCAAATTGTTTTCTGCAAACTCCACCAGATTCTTGTTCTACATCTCACAGACTACCACTGTGGTGATTATCATGTTGTTTTACTGTTTAATTATTTAATAATTAACTGTCAAAGTATACCTTGTTATACAGCAATATTTAATAAATTCATAGAAAATGCAAATCAAATTGTTTTCTGCAAACTCCACCAGATTATTGTTCTACATCTCACAGACTACCACTGAGGTGATTTTCATGTTGTTTTACTGTTTTATTATTTAATAATTAACTGCCAAAGTCCTATACTGTATACCTGGCATATAGGCATATTTAATAAATTCATAAAAAATGCAAATCAAATTGTTTTCTACAAACTCCACTAGATTCTTGTTCTACATCTCACAGACTACCACTGTGGTGATTTACATGTTGTTTTACTGTTTTATTATTTAATAATTAACTGTCAAAAGTCCTTTACTGTATACCTTGTTATACAGCAATATTTAATAAATTCATAAAAAATGCTAATCAAATTGTTTTCTGCAAACTCCACCAGATTCTTGTTCTACATCTCACAGACTACCACGGTGGTGATTATCATGTTGTTTTACTGTTTTATTATTTAATAATTAACTGCCAAAGTCCTATACTGTATACCTGGCATATAGGCATATTTAATAAATTCATAAAAAATGCAAATCAAATTGTTTTCTGCAAATTCCACCAGATTCTTGTTCTACATCTCACAGACTACCACTGTGGTGATTATCATGTTGTTTTACTGTTTTATTATTTAATAATTAACTGCCAAAGTCCTATACTGTATACCTGGCTGTATAGGCATATTTAATAAATTCATAAAAAATGCAAATCAAATTGTTTTCAGCAAACTCCACCAGATTCTTGTTCTACATCTCACAGACTACCACTGTGGTGATTTACATGTTGTTTTACTGTTTTATTATTTAATAATTAACTGCCAAAGTCCTATACTGTATACCTGGCTGTATAGGCATATTTAATAAATTCATAGAAAATGCAAATCAAATTGTTTTCTGCAAACTCCACCAGATTCTTGTTCTACATCTCACAGACTACCACTGTGGTGATTTACATGTTGTTTTACTGTTTTATTATTTAATAATTAACTGTCAAAGTCCTATACTGTATACCTTGTTATACAGCAATATTTAATAAATTCATAAAAAATGCTAATCAAATTGTTTTCTGCAAACTCCACCAGATTCTTGTTCTACATCTCACAGACTACCACTGTGGTGATTATCATGTTGTTTTACTGTTTTATTATTTAATAATTAACTGCCAAAGTCCTATACTGTATACCTGGCTGTATAGGCATATTTAATAAATTCATAAAAAATGCAAATCAAATTGTTTTCTGCAAACTCCACCAGATTCTTGTTCTACATCTCACAGACTACCACTGTGGTGATTTTCATGTTGTTTTACTGTTTTATTATTTAATAATTAACTGTCAAAATCCTATACTGTATACCTGGCATATAGGCATATTTAATAAATTCATAAAAAATGCAAATCAAATTGTTTTCTGCAAATTCCACCAGATTCTTGTTCTACATCTCACAGACTACCACTGTGGTGATTATCATGTTGTTTTACTGTTTAATTATTTAATAATTAACTGTCAAAGTATACCTTGTTATACAGCAATATTTAATAAATTCATAGAAAATGCAAATCAAATTGTTTTCTGCAAACTCCACCAGATTCTTGTTCTACATCTCACAGACTACCACTGAGGTGATTTTCATGTTGTTTTACTGTTTTATTATTTAATAATTAACTGCCAAAGTTCTATACTGTATACCTGGCATATAGGCATATTTAATAAATTCATAAAAAATGCAAATCAAATTGTTTTCTACAAACTCCACCAGATTCTTGTTCTACATCTCACAGACTACCACTGTGGTGATTTACATGTTGTTTTACTGTTTTATTATTTAATAATTAACTGTTAAAGTCCTATACTGTATACCTTGTTATACAGCAATATTTAATAAATTCATAAAAAATGCAAATCAAATTGTTTTCTGCAAACTCCACCAGATTCTTGTTCTACATCTCACAGACTACCACTGTGGTGATTATCATGTTGTTTTACTGTTTTATTATTTAATAATTAACTGCCAAAGTCCTATACTGTATACCTGGCATATAGGCATATTTAATAAATTCATAAAAAATGCAAATCAAATTGTTTTCTGCAAACTCCACCAGATTCTTGTTCTACATCTTAAAGACTACCACTGTGGTGATTTTCATGTTGTTTTACTGTTTTATTATTGAATAATTAACTGCCAAAGTCCTATACTGTATACCTGGCTGTATAGGCATATTTAATAAATTCATAAAAAATGCAAATCAAATTGTTTTCTGCAAACTCCACCAGATTCTTGTTCTACATCTCACAGACTACCACTGTGGTGATTATCATGTTGTTTTACTGTTTTATTATTTAATAATTAACTGCCAAAGTCCTATACTGTATACCTGGCATATAGGCATATTTAATAAATTCATAAAAAATGCAAATCAAATTGTTTTCTGCAAACTCCACCAGATTCTTGTTCTACATCTCACAGACTACCACTGTGGTGATTATCATGTTGTTTTACTGTTTTATTATTTAATAATTAACTGCCAAAGTCCTATACTGTATACCTGGCATATAGGCATATTTAATAAATTCATAAAAAATGCAAATCAAATTGTTTTCTGCAAACTCCACCAGATTCTTGTTCTACATCTCACAGACTACCACTGAGGTGATTTTCATGTTGTTTTACTGTTTTATTATTTAATAATTAACTGCCAAAGTCCTATACTGTATACCTGGCATATAGGCATATTTAATAAATTCATAAAAAATGCAAATCAAATTGTTTTCTGCAAACTCCACCAGATTCTTGTTCTACATCTCACAGACTACCACTGGGGTGATTTTCATGTTGTTTTACTGTTTTATTATTTAATAATTAACTGCCAAAGTCCTATACTGTATACCTGGCATATAGGCATATTTAATAAATTCATAAAAAATGCAAATCAAATTGTTTTCTGCAAACTCCACCAGATTCTTGTTCTACATCTCACAGACTACCACTGTGGTGATTATCATGTTGTTTTACTGTTTAATTATTTAATAATTAACTGTCAAAGTATACCTTGTTATACAGCAATATTTAATAAATTAATAAAAAATGCAAATCAAATTGTTTTCAGCAAACTCCACCAGATTCTTGTTCTACATCTCACAGACTACCACTGTGGTGATTTACATGTTGTTTTACTGTTTTATTATTTAATAATTAACTGCCAAAGTCCTATACTGTATACCTGGCTGTATAGGCATATTTAATAAATTCATAGAAAATGCAAATCAAATTGTTTTCTGCAAACTCCACCAGATTCTTGTTCTACATCTCACAGACTACCACTGTGGTGATTTACATGTTGTTTTACTGTTTTATTATTTAATAATTAACTGTCAAAGTCCTATACTGTATACCTTGTTATACAGCAATATTTAATAAATTCATAAAAAATGCTAATCAAATTGTTTTCTGCAAACTCCACCAGATTCTTGTTCTACATCTCACAGACTACCACTGTGGTGATTATCATGTTGTTTTACTGTTTTATTATTTAATAATTAACTGCCAAAGTCCTATACTGTATACCTGGCTGTATAGGCATATTTAATAAATTCATAAAAAATGCAAATCAAATTGTTTTCTGCAAACTCCACCAGATTCTTGTTCTACATCTCACAGACTACCACTGTGGTGATTTTCATGTTGTTTTACTGTTTTATTATTTAATAATTAACTGTCAAAATCCTATACTGTATACCTGGCATATAGGCATATTTAATAAATTCATAAAAAATGCAAATCAAATTGTTTTCTGCAAATTCCACCAGATTCTTGTTCTACATCTCACAGACTACCACTGTGGTGATTATCATGTTGTTTTACTGTTTAATTATTTAATAATTAACTGTCAAAGTATACCTTGTTATACAGCAATATTTAATAAATTCATAGAAAATGCAAATCAAATTGTTTTCTGCAAACTCCACCAGATTCTTGTTCTACATCTCACAGACTACCACTGAGGTGATTTTCATGTTGTTTTACTGTTTTATTATTTAATAATTAACTGCCAAAGTTCTATACTGTATACCTGGCATATAGGCATATTTAATAAATTCATAAAAAATGCAAATCAAATTGTTTTCTACAAACTCCACCAGATTCTTGTTCTACATCTCACAGACTACCACTGTGGTGATTTACATGTTGTTTTACTGTTTTATTATTTAATAATTAACTGTTAAAGTCCTATACTGTATACCTTGTTATACAGCAATATTTAATAAATTCATAAAAAATGCAAATCAAATTGTTTTCTGCAAACTCCACCAGATTCTTGTTCTACATCTCACAGACTACCACTGTGGTGATTATCATGTTGTTTTACTGTTTTATTATTTAATAATTAACTGCCAAAGTCCTATACTGTATACCTGGCATATAGGCATATTTAATAAATTCATAAAAAATGCAAATCAAATTGTTTTCTGCAAACTCCACCAGATTCTTGTTCTACATCTTAAAGACTACCACTGTGGTGATTTTCATGTTGTTTTACTGTTTTATTATTGAATAATTAACTGCCAAAGTCCTATACTGTATACCTGGCTGTATAGGCATATTTAATAAATTCATAAAAAATGCAAATCAAATTGTTTTCTGCAAACTCCACCAGATTCTTGTTCTACATCTCACAGACTACCACTGTGGTGATTATCATGTTGTTTTACTGTTTTATTATTTAATAATTAACTGCCAAAGTCCTATACTGTATACCTGGCATATAGGCATATTTAATAAATTCATAAAAAATGCAAATCAAATTGTTTTCTGCAAACTCCACCAGATTCTTGTTCTACATCTCACAGACTACCACTGTGGTGATTATCATGTTGTTTTACTGTTTTATTATTTAATAATTAACTGCCAAAGTCCTATACTGTATACCTGGCATATAGGCATATTTAATAAATTCATAAAAAATGCAAATCAAATTGTTTTCTGCAAACTCCACCAGATTCTTGTTCTACATCTCACAGACTACCACTGAGGTGATTTTCATGTTGTTTTACTGTTTTATTATTTAATAATTAACTGCCAAAGTCCTATACTGTATACCTGGCATATAGGCATATTTAATAAATTCATAAAAAATGCAAATCAAATTGTTTTCTGCAAACTCCACCAGATTCTTGTTCTACATCTCACAGACTACCACTGAGGTGATTTTCATGTTGTTTTACTGTTTTATTATTTAATAATTAACTGCCAAAGTCCTATACTGTATACCTGGCATATAGGCATATTTAATAAATTCATAAAAAATGCAAATCAAATTGTTTTCTGCAAACTCCACCAGATTCTTGTTCTACATCTCACAGACTACCACTGTGGTGATTATCATGTTGTTTTACTGTTTAATTATTTAATAATTAACTGTCAAAGTATACCTTGTTATACAGCAATATTTAATAAATTCATAGAAAATGCAAATCAAATTGTTTTCTGCAAATTCCACCAGATTCTTGTTCTACATCTCACAGACTACCACTGTGGTGATTATCATGTTGTTTTACTGTTTTATTATTTAATAATTAACTGCCAAAGTCCTATACTGTATACCTGGCTGTATAGGCATATTTAATAAATTCATAAAAAATGCAAATCAAATTGTTTTCAGCAAACTCCACCAGATTCTTGTTCTACATCTCACAGACTACCACTGTGGTGATTTACATGTTGTTTTACTGTTTTATTATTTAATAATTAACTGCCAAAGTCCTATACTGTATACCTGGCTGTATAGGCATATTTAATAAATTCATAGAAAATGCAAATCAAATTGTTTTCTGCAAACTCCACCAGATTCTTGTTCTACATCTCACAGACTACCACTGTGGTGATTTACATGTTGTTTTACTGTTTTATTATTTAATAATTAACTGTCAAAGTCCTATACTGTATACCTTGTTATACAGCAATATTTAATAAATTCATAAAAAATGCTAATCAAATTGTTTTCTGCAAACTCCACCAGATTCTTGTTCTACATCTCACAGACTACCACTGTGGTGATTATCATGTTGTTTTACTGTTTTATTATTTAATAATTAACTGCCAAAGTCCTATACTGTATACCTGGCATATAGGCATATTTAATAAATTCATAAAAAATGCAAATCAAATTGTTTTCTGCAAACTCCACCAGATTCTTGTTCTACATCTCACAGACTACCACTGAGGTGATTTTCATGTTGTTTTACTGTTTTATTATTTAATAATTAACTGCCAAAGTCCTATACTGTATACCTGGCATATAGGCATATTTAATAAATTCATAAAAAATGCAAATCAAATTGTTTTCTGCAAACTCCACCAGATTCTTGTTCTACATCTCACAGACTACCACTGAGGTGATTTTCATGTTGTTTTACTGTTTTATTATTTAATAATTAACTGCCAAAGTCCTATACTGTATACCTGGCATATAGGCATATTTAATAAATTCATAAAAAATGCAAATCAAATTGTTTTCTGCAAACTCCACCAGATTCTTGTTCTACATCTCACAGACTACCACTGTGGTGATTATCATGTTGTTTTACTGTTTAATTATTTAATAATTAACTGTCAAAGTATACCTTGTTATACAGCAATATTTAATAAATTCATAGAAAATGCAAATCAAATTGTTTTCTGCAAACTTCACCAGATTCTTGTTCTACATCTCACAGACTACCACTGAGGTGATTTTCATGTTGTTTTACTGTTTTATTATTTAATAATTAACTGCCAAAGTCCTATACTGTATACCTGGCATATAGGCATATTTAATAAATTCATAAAAAATGCAAATCAAATTGTTTTCTACAAACTCCACCAGATTCTTGTTCTACATCTCACAGACTACCACTGTGGTGATTTACATGTTGTTTTACTGTTTTATTATTTAATAATTAACTGTCAAAAGTCCTTTACTGTATACCTTGTTATACAGCAATATTTAATAAATTCATAAAACATGCTAATCAAATTGTTTTCTACAAACTCCACCAGATTCTTGTTCTACATCTCACAGACTACCACGGTGGTGATTATCATGTTGTTTTACTGTTTTATTATTTAATAATTAACTGCCAAAGTCCTATACTGTATACCTGGCATATAGGCATATTTAATAAATTCATAAAAAATGCAAATCAAATTGTTTTCTGCAAATTCCACCAGATTCTTGTTCTACATCTCACAGACTACCACTGTGGTGATTATCATGTTGTTTTACTGTTTTATTATTTAATAATTAACTGCCAAAGTCCTATACTGTATACCTGGCTGTATAGGCATATTTAATAAATTCATAAAAAATGCAAATCAAATTGTTTTCAGCAAACTCCACCAGATTCTTGTTCTACATCTCACAGACTACCACTGTGGTGATTTACATGTTGTTTTACTGTTTTATTATTTAATAATTAACTGCCAAAGTCCTATACTGTATACCTGGCTGTATAGGCATATTTAATAAATTCATAGAAAATGCAAATCAAATTGTTTTCTGCAAACTCCACCAGATTCTTGTTCTACATCTCACAGACTACCACTGTGGTGATTTACATGTTGTTTTACTGTTTTATTATTTAATAATTAACTGCCAAAGTCCTATACTGTATACCTGGCATATAGGCATATTTAATAAATTCATAAAAAAATGCAAATCAAATTGTTTTCTGCAAACTCCACCAGATTCTTGTTCTACATCTCACAGACTACCACTGAGGTGATTTTCATGTTGTTTTACTGTTTTATTATTTAATAATTAACTGCCAAAGTCCTATACTGTATACCTGGCATATAGGCATATTTAATAAATTCATAAAAAATGCAAATCAAATTGTTTTCTGCAAACTCCACCAGATTCTTGTTCTACATCTCACAGACTACCACTGAGGTGATTTTCATGTTGTTTTACTGTTTTATTATTTAATAATTAACTGCCAAAGTCCTATACTGTATACCTGGCATATAGGCATATTTAATAAATTCATAAAAAATGCAAATCAAATTGTTTTCTGCAAACTCCACCAGATTCTTGTTCTACATCTCACAGACTACCACTGTGGTGATTATCATGTTGTTTTACTGTTTAATTATTTAATAATTAACTGTCAAAGTATACCTTGTTATACAGCAATATTTAATAAATTCATAGAAAATGCAAATCAAATTGTTTTCTGCAAACTCCACCAGATTCTTGTTCTACATCTCACAGACTACCACTGAGGTGATTTTCATGTTGTTTTACTGTTTTATTATTTAATAATTAACTGCCAAAGTCCTATACTGTATACCTGGCATATAGGCATATTTAATAAATTCATAAAAAATGCAAATCAAATTGTTTTCTACAAACTCCACCAGATTCTTGTTCTACATCTCACAGACTACCACTGTGGTGATTTACATGTTGTTTTACTGTTTTATTATTTAATAATTAACTGTTAAAGTCCTATACTGTATACCTTGTTATACAGCAATATTTAATAAATTCATAAAAAATGCAAATCAAATTGTTTTCTGCAAACTCCACCAGATTCTTGTTCTACATCTCACAGACTACCACTGTGGTGATTATCATGTTGTTTTACTGTTTTATTATTTAATAATTAACTGCCAAAGTCCTATACTGTATACCTGGCATATAGGCATATTTAATAAATTCATAAAAAATGCAAATCAAATTGTTTTCTGCAAACTCCACCAGATTCTTGTTCTACATCTCACAGACTACCACTGTGGTGATTATCATGTTGTTTTACTGTTTTATTATTTAATAATTAACTGCCAAAGTCCTATACTGTATACCTGGCATATAGGCATATTTAATAAATTCATAAAAAATGCAAATCAAATTGTTTTCTGCAAACTCCACCAGATTCTTGTTCTACATCTCACAGACTACCACTGTGGTGATTATCATGTTGTTTTACTGTTTAATTATTTAATAATTAACTGTCAAAGTATACCTTGTTATACAGCAATATTTAATAAATTCATAGAAAATGCAAATCAAATTGTTTTCTGCAAACTCCACCAGATTATTGTTCTACATCTCACAGACTACCACTGAGGTGATTTTCATGTTGTTTTACTGTTTTATTATTTAATAATTAACTGCCAAAGTCCTATACTGTATACCTGGCATATAGGCATATTTAATAAATTCATAAAAAATGCAAATCAAATTGTTTTCTACAAACTCCACTAGATTCTT
The DNA here is from genome assembly GCF_965113295.1 of Leuciscus leuciscus. NCBI lineage: Eukaryota > Metazoa > Chordata > Actinopteri > Cypriniformes > Leuciscidae > Leuciscus > Leuciscus leuciscus. Next base: position 23,763,330 of record NC_138728.1, on the reverse strand, counting down.
GTTCTACATCTCACAGACTACCACTGTGGTGATTTACATGTTGTTTTACTGTTTTATTATTTAATAATTAACTGTCAAAAGTCCTTTACTGTATACCTTGTTATACAGCAATATTTAATAAATTCATAAAAAATGCTAATCAAATTGTTTTCTGCAAACTCCACCAGATTCTTGTTCTACATCTCACAGACTACCACGGTGGTGATTATCATGTTGTTTTACTGTTTTATTATTTAATAATTAACTGCCAAAGTCCTATACTGTATACCTGGCATATAGGCATATTTAATAAATTCATAAAAAATGCAAATCAAATTGTTTTCTGCAAATTCCACCAGATTCTTGTTCTACATCTCACAGACTACCACTGTGGTGATTATCATGTTGTTTTACTGTTTTATTATTTAATAATTAACTGCCAAAGTCCTATACTGTATACCTGGCTGTATAGGCATATTTAATAAATTCATAAAAAATGCAAATCAAATTGTTTTCTGCAAACTCCACCAGATTCTTGTTCTACATCTCACAGACTACCACTGAGGTGATTTTCATGTTGTTTTACTGTTTTATTATTTAATAATTAACTGCCAAAGTCCTATACTGTATACCTGGCATATAGGCATATTTAATAAATTCATAAAAAATGCAAATCAAATTGTTTTCTGCAAACTCCACCAGATTCTTGTTCTACATCTCACAGACTACCACTGAGGTGATTTTCATGTTGTTTTACTGTTTTATTATTTAATAATTAACTGCCAAAGTCCTATACTGTATACCTGGCATATAGGCATATTTAATAAATTCATAAAAAATGCAAATCAAATTGTTTTCTGCAAACTCCACCAGATTCTTGTTCTACATCTCACAGACTACCACTGTGGTGATTATCATGTTGTTTTACTGTTTAATTATTTAATAATTAACTGTCAAAGTATACCTTGTTATACAGCAATATTTAATAAATTCATAGAAAATGCAAATCAAATTGTTTTCTGCAAACTTCACCAGATTCTTGTTCTACATCTCACAGACTACCACTGAGGTGATTTTCATGTTGTTTTACTGTTTTATTATTTAATAATTAACTGCCAAAGTCCTATACTGTATACCTGGCATATAGGCATATTTAATAAATTCATAAAAAATGCAAATCAAATTGTTTTCTACAAACTCCACCAGATTCTTGTTCTACATCTCACAGACTACCACTGTGGTGATTTACATGTTGTTTTACTGTTTTATTATTTAATAATTAACTGTCAAAAGTCCTTTACTGTATACCTTGTTATACAGCAATATTTAATAAATTCATAAAACATGCTAATCAAATTGTTTTCTACAAACTCCACCAGATTCTTGTTCTACATCTCACAGACTACCACGGTGGTGATTATCATGTTGTTTTACTGTTTTATTATTTAATAATTAACTGCCAAAGTCCTATACTGTATACCTGGCATATAGGCATATTTAATAAATTCATAAAAAATGCAAATCAAATTGTTTTCTGCAAATTCCACCAGATTCTTGTTCTACATCTCACAGACTACCACTGTGGTGATTATCATGTTGTTTTACTGTTTTATTATTTAATAATTAACTGCCAAAGTCCTATACTGTATACCTGGCTGTATAGGCATATTTAATAAATTCATAAAAAATGCAAATCAAATTGTTTTCAGCAAACTCCACCAGATTCTTGTTCTACATCTCACAGACTACCACTGTGGTGATTTACATGTTGTTTTACTGTTTTATTATTTAATAATTAACTGCCAAAGTCCTATACTGTATACCTGGCTGTATAGGCATATTTAATAAATTCATAGAAAATGCAAATCAAATTGTTTTCTGCAAACTCCACCAGATTCTTGTTCTACATCTCACAGACTACCACTGTGGTGATTTACATGTTGTTTTACTGTTTTATTATTTAATAATTAACTGCCAAAGTCCTATACTGTATACCTGGCATATAGGCATATTTAATAAATTCATAAAAAAATGCAAATCAAATTGTTTTCTGCAAACTCCACCAGATTCTTGTTCTACATCTCACAGACTACCACTGAGGTGATTTTCATGTTGTTTTACTGTTTTATTATTTAATAATTAACTGCCAAAGTCCTATACTGTATACCTGGCATATAGGCATATTTAATAAATTCATAAAAAATGCAAATCAAATTGTTTTCTGCAAACTCCACCAGATTCTTGTTCTACATCTCACAGACTACCACTGAGGTGATTTTCATGTTGTTTTACTGTTTTATTATTTAATAATTAACTGCCAAAGTCCTATACTGTATACCTGGCATATAGGCATATTTAATAAATTCATAAAAAATGCAAATCAAATTGTTTTCTGCAAACTCCACCAGATTCTTGTTCTACATCTCACAGACTACCACTGTGGTGATTATCATGTTGTTTTACTGTTTAATTATTTAATAATTAACTGTCAAAGTATACCTTGTTATACAGCAATATTTAATAAATTCATAGAAAATGCAAATCAAATTGTTTTCTGCAAACTCCACCAGATTCTTGTTCTACATCTCACAGACTACCACTGAGGTGATTTTCATGTTGTTTTACTGTTTTATTATTTAATAATTAACTGCCAAAGTCCTATACTGTATACCTGGCATATAGGCATATTTAATAAATTCATAAAAAATGCAAATCAAATTGTTTTCTACAAACTCCACCAGATTCTTGTTCTACATCTCACAGACTACCACTGTGGTGATTTACATGTTGTTTTACTGTTTTATTATTTAATAATTAACTGTTAAAGTCCTATACTGTATACCTTGTTATACAGCAATATTTAATAAATTCATAAAAAATGCAAATCAAATTGTTTTCTGCAAACTCCACCAGATTCTTGTTCTACATCTCACAGACTACCACTGTGGTGATTATCATGTTGTTTTACTGTTTTATTATTTAATAATTAACTGCCAAAGTCCTATACTGTATACCTGGCATATAGGCATATTTAATAAATTCATAAAAAATGCAAATCAAATTGTTTTCTGCAAACTCCACCAGATTCTTGTTCTACATCTCACAGACTACCACTGTGGTGATTATCATGTTGTTTTACTGTTTTATTATTTAATAATTAACTGCCAAAGTCCTATACTGTATACCTGGCATATAGGCATATTTAATAAATTCATAAAAAATGCAAATCAAATTGTTTTCTGCAAACTCCACCAGATTCTTGTTCTACATCTCACAGACTACCACTGTGGTGATTATCATGTTGTTTTACTGTTTAATTATTTAATAATTAACTGTCAAAGTATACCTTGTTATACAGCAATATTTAATAAATTCATAGAAAATGCAAATCAAATTGTTTTCTGCAAACTCCACCAGATTATTGTTCTACATCTCACAGACTACCACTGAGGTGATTTTCATGTTGTTTTACTGTTTTATTATTTAATAATTAACTGCCAAAGTCCTATACTGTATACCTGGCATATAGGCATATTTAATAAATTCATAAAAAATGCAAATCAAATTGTTTTCTACAAACTCCACTAGATTCTTGTTCTACATCTCACAGACTACCACTGTGGTGATTTACATGTTGTTTTACTGTTTTATTATTTAATAATTAACTGTCAAAAGTCCTTTACTGTATACCTTGTTATACAGCAATATTTAATAAATTCATAAAAAATGCTAATCAAATTGTTTTCTGCAAACTCCACCAGATTCTTGTTCTACATCTCACAGACTACCACGGTGGTGATTATCATGTTGTTTTACTGTTTTATTATTTAATAATTAACTGCCAAAGTCCTATACTGTATACCTGGCATATAGGCATATTTAATAAATTCATAAAAAATGCAAATCAAATTGTTTTCTGCAAATTCCACCAGATTCTTGTTCTACATCTCACAGACTACCACTGTGGTGATTATCATGTTGTTTTACTGTTTTATTATTTAATAATTAACTGCCAAAGTCCTATACTGTATACCTGGCTGTATAGGCATATTTAATAAATTCATAAAAAATGCAAATCAAATTGTTTTCAGCAAACTCCACCAGATTCTTGTTCTACATCTCACAGACTACCACTGTGGTGATTTTCATGTTGTTTTACTGTTTTATTATTTAATAATTAACTGCCAAAATCCTATACTGTATACCTGGCTGTATAGGCATATTTAATAAATTCATAAAAAATGCAAATCAAATTGTTTTCTGCAAACTCCACCAGATTCTTGTTCTACATCTCACAGACTACCACTGAGGTGATTTTCATGTTGTTTTACTGTTTTATTATTTAATAATTAACTGCCAAAGTCCTATACTGTATACCTGGCATATAGGCATATTTAATAAATTCATAAAAAATGCAAATCAAATTGTTTTCTACAAACTCCACCAGATTCTTGTTCTACATCTCACAGACTACCACTGTGGTGATTTACATGTTGTTTTACTGTTTTATTATTTAATAATTAACTGCCAAAGTCCTATACTGTATACCTGGCTGTATAGGCATATTTAATAAATTCATAGAAAATGCAAATCAAATTGTTTTCTGCAAACTCCACCAGATTCTTGTTCTACATCTCACAGACTACCACGGTGGTGATTATCATGTTGTTTTACTGTTTTATTATTTAATGATTAACTGCCAAAGTCCTATACTGTATACCTGGCATATAGGCATATTTAATAAATTCATAAAAAATGCAAATCAAATTGTTTTCTGCAAATTCCACCAGAATCTTGTTCTACATCTCACAGACTACCACTGTGGTGATTATCATGTTGTTTTACTGTTTTATTATTTAATAATTAACTGCCAAAGTCCTATACTGTATACCTGGCTGTATAGGCATATTTAATAAATTCATAAAAAATGCAAATCAAATTGTTTTCAGCAAACTCCACCAGATTCTTGTTCTACATCTCACAGACTACCACTGTGGTGATTTACATGTTGTTTTACTGTTTTATTATTTAATAATTAACTGCCAAAGTCCTATACTGTATACCTGGCTGTATAGGCATATTTAATAAATTCATAGAAAATGCAAATCAAATTGTTTTCTGCAAACTCCACCAGATTCTTGTTCTACATCTCACAGACTACCACTGTGGTGATTTACATGTTGTTTTACTGTTTTATTATTTAATAATTAACTGTCAAAGTCCTATACTGTATACCTTGTTATACAGCAATATTTAATAAATTCATAAAAAATGCTAATCAAATTGTTTTCTGCAAACTCCACCAGATTCTTGTTCTACATCTCACAGACTACCACTGTGGTGATTATCATGTTGTTTTACTGTTTTATTATTTAATAATTAACTGCCAAAGTCCTATACTGTATACCTGGCTGTATAGGCATATTTAATAAATTCATAAAAAATGCAAATCAAATTGTTTTCTGCAAACTCCACCAGATTCTTGTTCTACATCTCACAGACTACCACTGTGGTGATTTTCATGTTGTTTTACTGTTTTATTATTTAATAATTAACTGTCAAAATCCTATACTGTATACCTGGCATATAGGCATATTTAATAAATTCATAAAAAATGCAAATCAAATTGTTTTCTGCAAATTCCACCAGATTCTTGTTCTACATCTCACAGACTACCACTGTGGTGATTATCATGTTGTTTTACTGTTTAATTATTTAATAATTAACTGTCAAAGTATACCTTGTTATACAGCAATATTTAATAAATTCATAGAAAATGCAAATCAAATTGTTTTCTGCAAACTCCACCAGATTCTTGTTCTACATCTCACAGACTACCACTGAGGTGATTTTCATGTTGTTTTACTGTTTTATTATTTAATAATTAACTGCCAAAGTTCTATACTGTATACCTGGCATATAGGCATATTTAATAAATTCATAAAAAATGCAAATCAAATTGTTTTCTACAAACTCCACCAGATTCTTGTTCTACATCTCACAGACTACCACTGTGGTGATTTACATGTTGTTTTACTGTTTTATTATTTAATAATTAACTGTTAAAGTCCTATACTGTATACCTTGTTATACAGCAATATTTAATAAATTCATAAAAAATGCAAATAAAATTGTTTTCTGCAAACTCCACCAGATTCTTGTTCTACATCTCACAGACTACCACTGTGGTGATTATCATGTTGTTTTACTGTTTTATTATTTAATAATTAACTGCCAAAGTCCTATACTGTATACCTGGCATATAGGCATATTTAATAAATTCATAAAAAATGCAAATCAAATTGTTTTCTGCAAACTCCACCAGATTCTTGTTCTACATCTTAAAGACTACCACTGTGGTGATTTTCATGTTGTTTTACTGTTTTATTATTGAATAATTAACTGCCAAAGTCCTATACTGTATACCTGGCTGTATAGGCATATTTAATAAATTCATAAAAAATGCAAATCAAATTGTTTTCTGCAAACTCCACCAGATTCTTGTTCTACATCTCACAGACTACCACTGTGGTGATTATCATGTTGTTTTACTGTTTTATTATTTAATAATTAACTGCCAAAGTCCTATACTGTATACCTGGCATATAGGCATATTTAATAAATTCATAAAAAATGCAAATCAAATTGTTTTCTGCAAACTCCACCAGATTCTTGTTCTACATCTCACAGACTACCACTGTGGTGATTATCATGTTGTTTTACTGTTTTATTATTTAATAATTAACTGCCAAAGTCCTATACTGTATACCTGGCATATAGGCATATTTAATAAATTCATAAAAAATGCAAATCAAATTGTTTTCTGCAAACTCCACCAGATTCTTGTTCTACATCTCACAGACTACCACTGAGGTGATTTTCATGTTGTTTTACTGTTTTATTATTTAATAATTAACTGCCAAAGTCCTATACTGTATACCTGGCATATAGGCATATTTAATAAATTCATAAAAAATGCAAATCAAATTGTTTTCTGCAAACTCCACCAGATTCTTGTTCTACATCTCACAGACTACCACTGGGGTGATTTTCATGTTGTTTTACTGTTTTATTATTTAATAATTAACTGCCAAAGTCCTATACTGTATACCTGGCATATAGGCATATTTAATAAATTCATAAAAAATGCAAATCAAATTGTTTTCTGCAAACTCCACCAGATTCTTGTTCTACATCTCACAGACTACCACTGTGGTGATTATCATGTTGTTTTACTGTTTAATTATTTAATAATTAACTGTCAAAGTATACCTTGTTATACAGCAATATTTAATAAATTCATAGAAAATGCAAATCAAATTGTTTTCTGCAAATTCCACCAGATTCTTGTTCTACATCTCACAGACTACCACTGTGGTGATTATCATGTTGTTTTACTGTTTTATTATTTAATAATTAACTGCCAAAGTCCTATACTGTATACCTGGCTGTATAGGCATATTTAATAAATTCATAAAAAATGCAAATCAAATTGTTTTCAGCAAACTCCACCAGATTCTTGTTCTACATCTCACAGACTACCACTGTGGTGATTTACATGTTGTTTTACTGTTTTATTATTTAATAATTAACTGCCAAAGTCCTATACTGTATACCTGGCTGTATAGGCATATTTAATAAATTCATAGAAAATGCAAATCAAATTGTTTTCTGCAAACTCCACCAGATTCTTGTTCTACATCTCACAGACTACCACTGTGGTGATTTACATGTTGTTTTACTGTTTTATTATTTAATAATTAACTGTCAAAGTCCTATACTGTATACCTTGTTATACAGCAATATTTAATAAATTCATAAAAAATGCTAATCAAATTGTTTTCTGCAAACTCCACCAGATTCTTGTTCTACATCTCACAGACTACCACTGTGGTGATTATCATGTTGTTTTACTGTTTTATTATTTAATAATTAACTGCCAAAGTCCTATACTGTATACCTGGCATATAGGCATATTTAATAAATTCATAAAAAATGCAAATCAAATTGTTTTCTGCAAACTCCACCAGATTCTTGTTCTACATCTCACAGACTACCACTGAGGTGATTTTCATGTTGTTTTACTGTTTTATTATTTAATAATTAACTGCCAAAGTCCTATACTGTATACCTGGCATATAGGCATATTATATAAATTCATAAAAAATGCAAATCAAATTGTTTTCTGCAAACTCCACCAGATTCTTGTTCTACATCTCACAGACTACCACTGAGGTGATTTTCATGTTGTTTTACTGTTTTATTATTTAATAATTAACTGCCAAAGTCCTATACTGTATACCTGGCATATAGGCATATTTAATAAATTCATAAAAAATGCAAATCAAATTGTTTTCTGCAAACTCCACCAGATTCTTGTTCTACATCTCACAGACTACCACTGTGGTGATTATCATGTTGTTTTACTGTTTAATTATTTAATAATTAACTGTCAAAGTATACCTTGTTATACAGCAATATTTAATAAATTCATAGAAAATGCAAATCAAATTGTTTTCTGCAAACTTCACCAGATTCTTGTTCTACATCTCACAGACTACCACTGAGGTGATTTTCATGTTGTTTTACTGTTTTATTATTTAATAATTAACTGCCAAAGTCCTATACTGTATACCTGGCATATAGGCATATTTAATAAATTCATAAAAAATGCAAATCAAATTGTTTTCTACAAACTCCACCAGATTCTTGTTCTACATCTCACAGACTACCACTGTGGTGATTTACATGTTGTTTTACTGTTTTATTATTTAATAATTAACTGTCAAAAGTCCTTTACTGTATACCTTGTTATACAGCAATATTTAATAAATTCATAAAAAATGCTAATCAAATTGTTTTCTACAAACTCCACCAGATTCTTGTTCTACATCTCACAGACTACCACGGTGGTGATTATCATGTTGTTTTACTGTTTTATTATTTAATAATTAACTGCCAAAGTCCTATACTGTATACCTGGCATATAGGCATATTTAATAAATTCATAAAAAATGCAAATCAAATTGTTTTCTGCAAATTCCACCAGATTCTTGTTCTACATCTCACAGACTACCACTGTGGTGATTTACATGTTGTTTTACTGTTTTATTATTTAATAATTAACTGCCAAAGTCCTATACTGTATACCTGGCTGTATAGGCATATTTAATAAATTCATAGAAAATGCAAATCAAATTGTTTTCTGCAAACTCCACCAGATTCTTGTTCTACATCTCACAGACTACCACTGTGGTGATTTACATGTTGTTTTACTGTTTTATTATTTAATAATTAACTGTCAAAGTCCTATACTGTATACCTTGTTATACAGCAATATTTAATAAATTCATAAAAAATGCTAATCAAATTGTTTTCTGCAAACTCCACCAGATTCTTGTTCTACATCTCACAGACTACCACTGTGGTGATTATCATGTTGTTTTACTGTTTTATTATTTAATAATTAACTGCCAAAGTCCTATACTGTATACCTGGCTGTATAGGCATATTTAATAAATTCATAAAAAATGCAAATCAAATTGTTTTCTGCAAACTCCACCAGATTCTTGTTCTACATCTCACAGACTACCACTGTGGTGATTTTCATGTTGTTTTACTGTTTTATTATTTAATAATTAACTGTCAAAATCCTATACTGTATACCTGGCATATAGGCATATTTAATAAATTCATAAAAAATGCAAATCAAATTGTTTTCTACAAACTCCACCAGATTCTTGTTCTACATCTCACAGACTACCACTGTGGTGATTTACATGTTGTTTTACTGTTTTATTATTTAATAATTAACTGTTAAAGTCCTATACTGTATACCTTGTTATACAGCAATATTTAATAAATTCATAAAAAATGCAAATCAAATTGTTTTCTGCAAACTCCACCAGATTCTTGTTCTACATCTCACAGACTACCACTGTGGTGATTATCATGTTGTTTTACTGTTTTATTATTTAATAATTAACTGCCAAAGTCCTATACTGTATACCTGGCATATAGGCATATTTAATAAATTCATAAAAAATGCAAATCAAATTGTTTTCTGCAAACTCCACCAGATTCTTGTTCTACATCTCACAGACTACCACTGTGGTGATTTTCATGTTATTTTACTGTTTTATTATTTAATAATTAACTGCCAAAGTCCTATACTGTATACCTGGCATATAGGCATATTTAATAAATTCATAAAAAATGCAAATCAAATTGTTTTCTACAAACTCCACCAGATTCTTGTTCTACATCTCACAGACTACCACTGTGGTGATTATCATGTTGTTTTACTGTTTTATTATTTAATAATTAACTGTCAAAGTCCTATACTGTATACCTGGCATATAGGCATATTTAATAAATTCATAAAAAATGCAAATCAAATTGTTTTCTGCAAATTCCACCAGATTCTTGTTCTACATCTCACAGACTACCACTGTGGTGATTATCATGTTGTTTTACTGTTTAATTATTTAATAATTAACTGTCAAAGTATACCTTGTTATACAGCAATATTTAATAAATTCATAGAAAATGCAAATCAAATTGTTTTCTGCAAACTCCACCAGATTCTTGTTCTACATCTCACAGACTACCACTGTGGTGATTTTCATGTTGTTTTACTGTTTTATTATTTAATAATTAACTGCCAAAGTCCTATACTGTATACCTGGCATATAGGCATATTTAATAAATTCATAAAAAATGCAAATCAAATTGTTTTCTACAAACTCCACCAGATTCTTGTTCTACATCTCACAGACTACCACTGTGGTGATTTACATGTTGTTTTACTGTTTTATTATTTAATAATTAACTGTCAAAGTCCTATACTGTATACCTTGTAATACAGCAATATTTAATAAATTCATAAAAAATGCAAATCAAATTGTTTTCTGCAAACTCCACCAAATTCTTGTTCTACATCTCACAGACTACCACTGTGGTGATTATCATGTTGTTTTACTGTTTTATTATTTAATAATTAACTGCCAAAGTCCTATACTGTATACCTGGCATATAGGCATATTTAATAAATTCATAAAAAATGCAAATCAAATTGTTTTCTGCAAACTCCACCAGATTCTTGTTCTACATCTCACAGACTACCATTGTGGTGATTTACATGTTGTTGTACTGTTTTATTATTTAATAATTAACTGCCAAAGTCCTATACTGTATACCTGGCATATAGGCATATTTAATAAATTCATAAAAAATGCAAATCAAATTGTTTTCTGCAAACTCCACCAGATTCTTGTTCTACATCTCACAGACTACCACTGTGGTGATTATCATGTTGTTTTACTGTTTTATTATTTAATAATTAACTGTCAAAGTATACCTTGTTATACAGCAATATTTAATAAATTCATAGAAAATGCAAATCAAATTTTTTTCTGCAAACTCCACCAGATTCTTGTTCTACATCTCACAGACTACCACTGTGGTGATTTTCATTTTGTTTTACTGTTTTATTATTTAATAATTAACTGCCAAAGTCCTATACTGTATACCTGGCTGTATAGGCATATTTAATAAATTCATAGAAAATGCAAATCAAATTGTTTTCTGCAAACTCCACCAGATTCTTGTTCTACATCTCACAGACTACCACTGTGGTGATTATCATGTTGTTTTACTGTTTTATTATTTAATAATTAACTGCCAAAGTCCTATACTGTATACCTGGCATATAGGCATATTTAATAAATTCATAAAAAATGCAAATCAAATTGTTTTCTGCAAACTCCACCAGATTCTTGTTCTACATCTTAACCCTTATGTGCTGTTGGGGATGTTTTCATCCACTACGGGGTATTTTTGAGTCTTAATTTGGCCATAACTTTCTCCATGTTTCAGCAAATGGAATGATTTTTGGTGACTAATCTTATTTTGATACATATTTTGGGAAAATGCTTTGAAATTTTCAAAAACTCAACAGTACACTGTGGGCAAATTTACTACCCTTTCGTTATGTTTCGTGGCTGAAAACAGCCACTACTTTAAACTGCTGTAAAAATGTATCAGATAAATATTTTTTTCAATTTTTTTTGCATAAATCTATTAATCAACCTCAGTCCTGCTCAAAAATACAAAATGTAAAAAAAAAAAAATCTGGATTTTAACTCTTTAATTGCCAAATTAATAAATGATGTCACTGATTTGGGAAGAAAAAAAACACACAAAATGACTAATTTTCAATATAAAATGTGAATGTGGACTGGATTTTTTTTTACCTTTTATCACAGTCTTGGACATGTCAAAGATTAGAAACAACATTGGTTTTCCACCAACGCGGAGACAACTCCCTTTCTTCAGCCTGCCAGAGGTGTGACTCCAGGGCCGACACGCTATGCCATCGCAAGGGTCCAGAACATGGATTCTGTGTTCAACGGATTCTGTTTTTTACGGAGCAGATGATTGACCTCATTGTCAGCATGACCAACCTCCATGGGCGCCGCACAATGAGAAACTGGACCGGGGTGGACTCCACAGATCTCCGTGCCTACATGGGGCTACTGATTTTGGCCGGCGTCTACAGGTCCACAGGGGAGTCCACACGTTGCCTGTGGGATCATCGCCTTCCCCTCCTATTTTTACTCCGTAAAAAACAGATTGAACACAGAATCCATGTTCTGGACCCTTGCGATGGCATAGCGCGTCGGCCCTGGAGTCACGGGAGTTGGCAGGCTGAAGAAAGTTGTCTCCGCGTTGGTGGAAAACCACACTTCGCCGTTTCTCCCAATCCACCCAGATCCAGGATTCTCCGAATCCTCCTCTCCTTCAGTGGAAGCTAGAGGAGGATGATGAGGGTGCCACATCCAAATCAGGATCTGACTCTCCTGAGTCTGTGGTGTCAGAGGGAGAAGACGATACATCCTGCAGCTTGCTGGAGGGGTCAGGCTGCATAATCATCTCTAAAACTTCACTACAAGTCAAGCCCTTTCTCATGTTGCTTGCTGCTCTTTCCACCATCAAATGACCAGCAGGCTTGCATGCAAGTGTTTAAATCCACTTGCTTTGTTTAGTCTGCATTTCTCACCATCAAAAGGCAGCAGATGCATAAATACACTTACTTTGTTTTTGTTTACTCCATGTAGTTCTGAGAGCTGAGGTGCATATTTTGATTTTCTCAGACGCATCAAGGTGAGTTCTCATACTCTCTCACTCACACACACACACACACACACACACACACACACGCACACACACACACACACACACACACACACACACACACACACACACACAAATATGCTATTATACTCCATATAACTCCATGTAAAAGCCAGAAACTAAGCTTTTTTTTTGCACAGGCCTATCTAAAGGGTTAATGGTGCCACCTGGTTATCAACAGTAAAAATTACAAATTTGACCTCTTCCCAACAGGGAAAACCACCAACAATCAAAAATGCATGATTATATGGTGTCATGGCTTTGCAATCAAAAAATGTGGTTATAATGGAAGTCAATGGGGCAAAAACAGCCACGAACAGTAAATGAGGGAGAAAAAGTTAAAATCTGATGCTGCACAAAAACTAACAATGCATCAAAACCAATGTTTTTTCTAATCTTTGACATGTCCAAGACTGTGATAAAAGGTAAAAAAAAATCCAGTCCACATTCACATTTTATATTGAAAATTAGTCATTTTGTGTGTTTTTTTTTCCCAAATCAGTGACATCATTTATTAATTTGACAATTAAAGAGTTAAAATCCTGATTTTTTTTTAAACATTTTGTATTTTTGAGCAGGACTGAGGTTGATTAATAGATTTATGCAAAAAAAATTGAAAACATTTTTTATCTGATACATTTTTACAGCAGTTTAAAGTAGTGGCTGTTTTCAGCCACGAAACATAACGAAAGGGTAGTAAATTTGCCCACAGTGTACTGTTGAGTTTTTGAAAAATTTCAAAGCATTTTCCCCAAATATGTATCAAAATAAGATTAGTCACCAAAAATCATTCCATTTGCTGAAACATGGAGAAAGTTATGGCCAAATTAAGACTCAAAAATACCCCGTAGTGGATGAAAACATCCCCAACAGCACATAACTCCCTTTCTTCAGCCTGCCAGAGGTGTGACTCCAGGGCCGACACGCTATGCCATCGCAAGGGTCCAGAACATGGATTCTGTGTTCAACGGATTCTGTTTTTTACGGAGCAGATGATTGACCTCATTGTCAGCATGACCAACCTCCATGGGCGCCGCACAATGAGAAACTGGACCGGGGTGGACTCCACAGATCTCCGTGCCTACATGGGGCTACTGATTTTGGCCGGCGTCTACAGGTCCACAGGGGAGTCCACACGTTGCCTGTGGGATCATCGCCTTCCCCTCCTATTTTTACTCCGTAAAAAACAGATTGAACACAGAATCCATGTTCTGGACCCTTGCGATGGCATAGCGCGTCGGCCCTGGAGTCACGGGAGTTGGCAGGCTGAAGAAAGTTGTCTCCGCGTTGGTGGAAAACCACACTTCGCCGTTTCTCCCAATCCACCCAGATCCAGGATTCTCCGAATCCTCCTCTCCTTCAGTGGAAGCTAGAGGAGGATGATGAGGGTGCCACATCCAAATCAGGATCTGACTCTCCTGAGTCTGTGGTGTCAGAGGGAGAAGACGATACATCCTGCAGCTTGCTGGAGGGGTCAGGCTGCATAATCATCTCTAAAACTTCACTACAAGTCAAGCCCTTTCTCATGTTGCTTGCTGCTCTTTCCACCATCAAATGACCAGCAGGCTTGCATGCAAGTGTTTAAATCCACTTGCTTTGTTTAGTCTGCATTTCTCACCATCAAAAGGCAGCAGATGCATAAATACACTTACTTTGTTTTTGTTTACTCCATGTAGTTCTGAGAGCTGAGGTGCATATTTTGATTTTCTCAGACGCATCAAGGTGAGTTCTCATACTCTCTCACTCACACACACACACACACACACACACACACACACGCACACACACACACACACACACACACACACACACACACACACACACACACACAAATATGCTATTATACTCCATATAACTCCATGTAAAAGCCAGAAACTAAGCTTTTTTTTTGCACAGGCCTATCTAAAGGGTTAATGGTGCCACCTGGTTATCAACAGTAAAAATTACAAATTTGACCTCTTCCCAACAGGGAAAACCACCAACAATCAAAAATGCATGATTATATGGTGTCATGGCTTTGCAATCAAAAAATGTGGTTATAATGGAAGTCAATGGGGCAAAAACAGCCACGAACAGTAAATGAGGGAGAAAAAGTTAAAATCTGATGCTGCACAAAAACTAACAATGCATCAAAACCAATGTTTTTTCTAATCTTTGACATGTCCAAGACTGTGATAAAAGGTAAAAAAAAATCCAGTCCACATTCACATTTTATATTGAAAATTAGTCATTTTGTGTGTTTTTTTTTCCCAAATCAGTGACATCATTTATTAATTTGACAATTAAAGAGTTAAAATCCTGATTTTTTTTTAAACATTTTGTATTTTTGAGCAGGACTGAGGTTGATTAATAGATTTATGCAAAAAAAATTGAAAACATTTTTTATCTGATACATTTTTACAGCAGTTTAAAGTAGTGGCTGTTTTCAGCCACGAAACATAACGAAAGGGTAGTAAATTTGCCCACAGTGTACTGTTGAGTTTTTGAAAAATTTCAAAGCATTTTCCCCAAATATGTATCAAAATAAGATTAGTCACCAAAAATCATTCCATTTGCTGAAACATGGAGAAAGTTATGGCCAAATTAAGACTCAAAAATACCCCGTAGTGGATGAAAACATCCCCAACAGCACATAACTCCCTTTCTTCAGCCTGCCAGAGGTGTGACTCCAGGGCCGACACGCTATGCCATCGCAAGGGTCCAGAACATGGATTCTGTGTTCAACGGATTCTGTTTTTTACGGAGCAGATGATTGACCTCATTGTCAGCATGACCAACCTCCATGGGCGCCGCACAATGAGAAACTGGACCGGGGTGGACTCCACAGATCTCCGTGCCTACATGGGGCTACTGATTTTGGCCGGCGTCTACAGGTCCACAGGGGAGTCCACACGTTGCCTGTGGGATCATCGCCTTCCCCTCCTATTTTTACTCCGTAAAAAACAGATTGAACACAGAATCCATGTTCTGGACCCTTGCGATGGCATAGCGCGTCGGCCCTGGAGTCACGGGAGTTGGCAGGCTGAAGAAAGTTGTCTCCGCGTTGGTGGAAAACCACACTTCGCCGTTTCTCCCAATCCACCCAGATCCAGGATTCTCCGAATCCTCCTCTCCTTCAGTGGAAGCTAGAGGAGGATGATGAGGGTGCCACATCCAAATCAGGATCTGACTCTCCTGAGTCTGTGGTGTCAGAGGGAGAAGACGATACATCCTGCAGCTTGCTGGAGGGGTCAGGCTGCATAATCATCTCTAAAACTTCACTACAAGTCAAGCCCTTTCTCATGTTGCTTGCTGCTCTTTCCACCATCAAATGACCAGCAGGCTTGCATGCAAGTGTTTAAATCCACTTGCTTTGTTTAGTCTGCATTTCTCACCATCAAAAGGCAGCAGATGCATAAATACACTTACTTTGTTTTTGTTTACTCCATGTAGTTCTGAGAGCTGAGGTGCATATTTTGATTTTCTCAGACGCATCAAGGTGAGTTCTCATACTCTCTCACTCACACACACACACACACACACACACGCACACACACACACACACACACACACACACACACACACACACACGCACGCACGCACGCACACACACACACACACACACACACACAAATATGCTATTATACTCCATATAACTCCATGTAAAAGCCAGAAACTAAGCTTTTTTTTTGCACAGGCCTATCTAAAGGGTTAATGGTGCCACCTGGTTATCAACAGTAAAAATTACAAATTTGACCTCTTCCCAACAGGGAAAACCACCAACAATCAAAAATGCATGATTATATGGTGTCATGGCTTTGCAATCAAAAAATGTGGTTATAATGGAAGTCAATGGGGCAAAAACAGCCACGAACAGTAAATGAGGGAGAAAAAGTTAAAATCTGATGCTGCACAAAAACTAACAATGCATCAAAACCAATGTTGTTTCTAATCTTTGACATGTCCAAGACTGTGATAAAAGGTAAAAAAAAATCCAGTCCACATTCACATTTTATATTGAAAATTAGTCATTTTGTGTGGTTTTTTTTTTCCCAAATCAGTGACATCATTTATTAATTTGACAATTAAAGAGTTAAAATCCCGATTTTTTTTTAAACATTTTGTATTTTTGAGCAGGACTGAGGTTGATTAATAGATTTATGCAAAAAAAATTGAAAACATTTTTTATCTGATACATTTTTACAGCAGTTTAAAGTAGTGGCTGTTTTCAGCCACGAAACATAACGAAAGGGTAGTAAATTTGCCCACAGTGTACTGTTGAGTTTTTGAAAAATTTCAAAGCATTTTCCCCAAATATGTATCAAAATAAGATTAGTCACCAAAAATCATTCCATTTGCTGAAACATGGAGAAAGTTATGGCCAAATTAAGACTCAAAAATACCCCGTAGTGGATGAAAACATCCCCAACAGCACATAACTCCCTTTCTTCAGCCTGCCAGAGGTGTGACTCCAGGGCCGACACGCTATGCCATCGCAAGGGTCCAGAACATGGATTCTGTGTTGAACGGATTCTGTTTTTTACGGAGCAGATGATTGACCTCATTGTCAGCATGACCAACCTCCATGGGCGCCGCACAATGAGAAACTGGACCGGGGTGGACTCCACAGATCTCCGTGCCTACATGGGGCTACTGATTTTGGCCGGCGTCTACAGGTCCACAGGGGAGTCCACACGTTGCCTGTGGGATCATCGCCTTCCCCTCCTATTTTTACTCCGTAAAAAACAGATTGAACACAGAATCCATGTTCTGGACCCTTGCGATGGCATAGCGCGTCGGCCCTGGAGTCACGGGAGTTGGCAGGCTGAAGAAAGTTGTCTCCGCGTTGGTGGAAAACCACACTTCGCCGTTTCTCCCAATCCACCCAGATCCAGGATTCTCCGAATCCTCCTCTCCTTCAGTGGAAGCTAGAGGAGGATGATGAGGGTGCCACATCCAAATCAGGATCTGACTCTCCTGAGTCTGTGGTGTCAGAGGGAGAAGACGATACATCCTGCAGCTTGCTGGAGGGGTCAGGCTGCATAATCATCTCTAAAACTTCACTACAAGTCAAGCCCTTTCTCATGTTGCTTGCTGCTCTTTCCACCATCAAATGACCAGCAGGCTTGCATGCAAGTGTTTAAATCCACTTGCTTTGTTTAGTCTGCATTTCTCACCATCAAAAGGCAGCAGATGCATAAATACACTTACTTTGTTTTTGTTTACTCCATGTAGTTCTGAGAGCTGAGGTGCATATTTTGATTTTCTCAGACGCATCAAGGTGAGTTCTCATACTCTCTCACTCACACACACACACACACACACACACGCACACACACACACACACACACACACACACACACACACACACACACACGCACGCACGCACGCACACACACACACACACACACACACACAAATATGCTATTATACTCCATATAACTCCATGTAAAAGCCAGAAACTAAGCTTTTTTTTTGCACAGGCCTATCTAAAGGGTTAATGGTGCCACCTGGTTATCAACAGTAAAAATTACAAATTTGACCTCTTCCCAACAGGGAAAACCACCAACAATCAAAAATGCATGATTATATGGTGTCATGGCTTTGCAATCAAAAAATGTGGTTATAATGGAAGTCAATGGGGCAAAAACAGCCACGAACAGTAAATGAGGGAGAAAAAGTTAAAATCTGATGCTGCACAAAAACTAACAATGCATCAAAACCAATGTTGTTTCTAATCTTTGACATGTCCAAGACTGTGATAAAAGGTAAAAAAAAATCCAGTCCACATTCACATTTTATATTGAAAATTAGTCATTTTGTGTGGTTTTTTTTTTCCCAAATCAGTGACATCATTTATTAATTTGACAATTAAAGAGTTAAAATCCCGATTTTTTTTTAAACATTTTGTATTTTTGAGCAGGACTGAGGTTGATTAATAGATTTATGCAAAAAAAATTGAAAACATTTTTTATCTGATACATTTTTACAGCAGTTTAAAGTAGTGGCTGTTTTCAGCCACGAAACATAACGAAAGGGTAGTAAATTTGCCCACAGTGTACTGTTGAGTTTTTGAAAAATTTCAAAGCATTTTCCCCAAATATGTATCAAAATAAGATTAGTCACCAAAAATCATTCCATTTGCTGAAACATGGAGAAAGTTATGGCCAAATTAAGACTCAAAAATACCCCGTAGTGGATGAAAACATCCCCAACAGCACATAACTCCCTTTCTTCAGCCTGCCAGAGGTGTGACTCCAGGGCCGACACGCTATGCCATCGCAAGGGTCCAGAACATGGATTCTGTGTTGAACGGATTCTGTTTTTTACGGAGCAGATGATTGACCTCATTGTCAGCATGACCAACCTCCATGGGCGCCGCACAATGAGAAACTGGACCGGGGTGGACTCCACAGATCTCCGTGCCTACATGGGGCTACTGATTTTGGCCGGCGTCTACAGGTCCACAGGGGAGTCCACACGTTGCCTGTGGGATCATCGCCTTCCCCTCCTATTTTTACTCCGTAAAAAACAGATTGAACACAGAATCCATGTTCTGGACCCTTGCGATGGCATAGCGCGTCGGCCCTGGAGTCACGGGAGTTGGCAGGCTGAAGAAAGTTGTCTCCGCGTTGGTGGAAAACCACACTTCGCCGTTTCTCCCAATCCACCCAGATCCAGGATTCTCCGAATCCTCCTCTCCTTCAGTGGAAGCTAGAGGAGGATGATGAGGGTGCCACATCCAAATCAGGATCTGACTCTCCTGAGTCTGTGGTGTCAGAGGGAGAAGACGATACATCCTGCAGCTTGCTGGAGGGGTCAGGCTGCATAATCATCTCTAAAACTTCACTACAAGTCAAGCCCTTTCTCATGTTGCTTGCTGCTCTTTCCACCATCAAATGACCAGCAGGCTTGCATGCAAGTGTTTAAATCCACTTGCTTTGTTTAGTCTGCATTTCTCACCATCAAAAGGCAGCAGATGCATAAATACACTTACTTTGTTTTTGTTTACTCCATGTAGTTCTGAGAGCTGAGGTGCATATTTTGATTTTCTCAGACGCATCAAGGTGAGTTCTCATACTCTCTCACTCACACACACACACACACACACACACACACGCACACACACACACACACACACACACACACACACACACACACACACAAATATGCTATTATACTCCATATAACTCCATGTAAAAGCCAGAAACTAATTTTTTTTTTTGCACAGGCCTATCTAAAGGGTTAATGGTGCCACCTGGTTATCAACAGTAAAAATTACAAATTTGACCTCTTCCCAACAGGGAAAACCACCAACAATCAAAAATGCATGATTATATGGTGTCATGGCTTTGCAATCAAAAAATGTGGTTATAATGGAAGTCAATGGGGCAAAAACAGCCACGAACAGTAAATGAGGGAGAAAAAGTTAAAATCTGATGCTGCACAAAAACTAACAATGCATCAAAACCAATGTTTTTTCTAATCTTTGACATGTCCAAGACTGTGATAAAAGGTAAAAAAAAATCCAGTCCACATTCACATTTTATATTGAAAATTAGTCATTTTGTGTGTTTTTTTTTCCCAAATCAGTGACATCATTTATTAATTTGACAATTAAAGAGTTAAAATCCTGATTTTTTTTTAAACATTTTGTATTTTTGAGCAGGACTGAGGTTGATTAATAGATTTATGCAAAAAAAATTGAAAACATTTTTTATCTGATACATTTTTACAGCAGTTTAAAGTAGTGGCTGTTTTCAGCCACGAAACATAACGAAAGGGTAGTAAATTTGCCCACAGTGTACTGTTGAGTTTTTGAAAAATTTCAAAGCATTTTCCCCAAATATGTATCAAAATAAGATTAGTCACCAAAAATCATTCCATTTGCTGAAACATGGAGAAAGTTATGGCCAAATTAAGACTCAAAAATACCCCGTAGTGGATGAAAACATCCCCAACAGCACATAACTCCCTTTCTTCAGCCTGCCAGAGGTGTGACTCCAGGGCCGACACGCTATGCCATCGCAAGGGTCCAGAACATGGATTCTGTGTTCAACGGATTCTGTTTTTTACGGAGCAGATGATTGACCTCATTGTCAGCATGACCAACCTCCATGGGCGCCGCACAATGAGAAACTGGACCGGGGTGGACTCCACAGATCTCCGTGCCTACATGGGGCTACTGATTTTGGCCGGCGTCTACAGGTCCACAGGGGAGTCCACACGTTGCCTGTGGGATCATCGCCTTCCCCTCCTATTTTTACTCCGTAAAAAACAGATTGAACACAGAATCCATGTTCTGGACCCTTGCGATGGCATAGCGCGTCGGCCCTGGAGTCACGGGAGTTGGCAGGCTGAAGAAAGTTGTCTCCGCGTTGGTGGAAAACCACACTTCGCCGTTTCTCCCAATCCACCCAGATCCAGGATTCTCCGAATCCTCCTCTCCTTCAGTGGAAGCTAGAGGAGGATGATGAGGGTGCCACATCCAAATCAGGATCTGACTCTCCTGAGTCTGTGGTGTCAGAGGGAGAAGACGATACATCCTGCAGCTTGCTGGAGGGGTCAGGCTGCATAATCATCTCTAAAACTTCACTACAAGTCAAGCCCTTTCTCATGTTGCTTGCTGCTCTTTCCACCATCAAATGACCAGCAGGCTTGCATGCAAGTGTTTAAATCCACTTGCTTTGTTTAGTCTGCATTTCTCACCATCAAAAGGCAGCAGATGCATAAATACACTTACTTTGTTTTTGTTTACTCCATGTAGTTCTGAGAGCTGAGGTGCATATTTTGATTTTCTCAGACGCATCAAGGTGAGTTCTCATACTCTCTCACTCACACACACACACACACACACACACACACACACGCACACACACACACACACACACACACACACACACACACACACACACACAAATATGCTATTATACTCCATATAACTCCATGTAAAAGCCAGAAACTAAGCTTTTTTTTTGCACAGGCCTATCTAAAGGGTTAATGGTGCCACCTGGTTATCAACAGTAAAAATTACAAATTTGACCTCTTCCCAACAGGGAAAACCACCAACAATCAAAAATGCATGATTATATGGTGTCATGGCTTTGCAATCAAAAAATGTGGTTATAATGGAAGTCAATGGGGCAAAAACAGCCACGAACAGTAAATGAGGGAGAAAAAGTTAAAATCTGATGCTGCACAAAAACTAACAATGCATCAAAACCAATGTTTTTTCTAATCTTTGACATGTCCAAGACTGTGATAAAAGGTAAAAAAAAATCCAGTCCACATTCACATTTTATATTGAAAATTAGTCATTTTGTGTGTTTTTTTTTCCCAAATCAGTGACATCATTTATTAATTTGACAATTAAAGAGTTAAAATCCTGATTTTTTTTTAAACATTTTGTATTTTTGAGCAGGACTGAGGTTGATTAATAGATTTATGCAAAAAAAATTGAAAACATTTTTTATCTGATACATTTTTACAGCAGTTTAAAGTAGTGGCTGTTTTCAGCCACGAAACATAACGAAAGGGTAGTAAATTTGCCCACAGTGTACTGTTGAGTTTTTGAAAAATTTCAAAGCATTTTCCCCAAATATGTATCAAAATAAGATTAGTCACCAAAAATCATTCCATTTGCTGAAACATGGAGAAAGTTATGGCCAAATTAAGACTCAAAAATACCCCGTAGTGGATGAAAACATCCCCAACAGCACATAACTCCCTTTCTTCAGCCTGCCAGAGGTGTGACTCCAGGGCCGACACGCTATGCCATCGCAAGGGTCCAGAACATGGATTCTGTGTTCAACGGATTCTGTTTTTTACGGAGCAGATGATTGACCTCATTGTCAGCATGACCAACCTCCATGGGCGCCGCACAATGAGAAACTGGACCGGGGTGGACTCCACAGATCTCCGTGCCTACATGGGGCTACTGATTTTGGCCGGCGTCTACAGGTCCACAGGGGAGTCCACACGTTGCCTGTGGGATCATCGCCTTCCCCTCCTATTTTTACTCCGTAAAAAACAGATTGAACACAGAATCCATGTTCTGGACCCTTGCGATGGCATAGCGCGTCGGCCCTGGAGTCACGGGAGTTGGCAGGCTGAAGAAAGTTGTCTCCGCGTTGGTGGAAAACCACACTTCGCCGTTTCTCCCAATCCACCCAGATCCAGGATTCTCCGAATCCTCCTCTCCTTCAGTGGAAGCTAGAGGAGGATGATGAGGGTGCCACATCCAAATCAGGATCTGACTCTCCTGAGTCTGTGGTGTCAGAGGGAGAAGACGATACATCCTGCAGCTTGCTGGAGGGGTCAGGCTGCATAATCATCTCTAAAACTTCACTACAAGTCAAGCCCTTTCTCATGTTGCTTGCTGCTCTTTCCACCATCAAATGACCAGCAGGCTTGCATGCAAGTGTTTAAATCCACTTGCTTTGTTTAGTCTGCATTTCTCACCATCAAAAGGCAGCAGATGCATAAATACACTTACTTTGTTTTTGTTTACTCCATGTAGTTCTGAGAGCTGAGGTGCATATTTTGATTTTCTCAGACGCATCAAGGTGAGTTCTCATACTCTCTCACTCACACACACACACACACACACACACACACACACGCACACACACACACACACACACACACACACACACACACACACACACACACACAAATATGCTATTATACTCCATATAACTCCATGTAAAAGCCAGAAACTAAGCTTTTTTTTTGCACAGGCCTATCTAAAGGGTTAATGGTGCCACCTGGTTATCAACAGTAAAAATTACAAATTTGACCTCTTCCCAACAGGGAAAACCACCAACAATCAAAAATGCATGATTATATGGTGTCATGGCTTTGCAATCAAAAAATGTGGTTATAATGGAAGTCAATGGGGCAAAAACAGCCACGAACAGTAAATGAGGGAGAAAAAGTTAAAATCTGATGCTGCACAAAAACTAACAATGCATCAAAACCAATGTTTTTTCTAATCTTTGACATGTCCAAGACTGTGATAAAAGGTAAAAAAAAATCCAGTCCACATTCACATTTTATATTGAAAATTAGTCATTTTGTGTGTTTTTTTTTCCCAAATCAGTGACATCATTTATTAATTTGACAATTAAAGAGTTAAAATCCTGATTTTTTTTTAAACATTTTGTATTTTTGAGCAGGACTGAGGTTGATTAATAGATTTATGCAAAAAAAATTGAAAACATTTTTTATCTGATACATTTTTACAGCAGTTTAAAGTAGTGGCTGTTTTCAGCCACGAAACATAACGAAAGGGTAGTAAATTTGCCCACAGTGTACTGTTGAGTTTTTGAAAAATTTCAAAGCATTTTCCCCAAATATGTATCAAAATAAGATTAGTCACCAAAAATCATTCCATTTGCTGAAACATGGAGAAAGTTATGGCCAAATTAAGACTCAAAAATACCCCGTAGTGGATGAAAACATCCCCAACAGCACATAACTCCCTTTCTTCAGCCTGCCAGAGGTGTGACTCCAGGGCCGACACGCTATGCCATCGCAAGGGTCCAGAACATGGATTCTGTGTTCAACGGATTCTGTTTTTTACGGAGCAGATGATTGACCTCATTGTCAGCATGACCAACCTCCATGGGCGCCGCACAATGAGAAACTGGACCGGGGTGGACTCCACAGATCTCCGTGCCTACATGGGGCTACTGATTTTGGCCGGCGTCTACAGGTCCACAGGGGAGTCCACACGTTGCCTGTGGGATCATCGCCTTCCCCTCCTATTTTTACTCCGTAAAAAACAGATTGAACACAGAATCCATGTTCTGGACCCTTGCGATGGCATAGCGCGTCGGCCCTGGAGTCACGGGAGTTGGCAGGCTGAAGAAAGTTGTCTCCGCGTTGGTGGAAAACCACACTTCGCCGTTTCTCCCAATCCACCCAGATCCAGGATTCTCCGAATCCTCCTCTCCTTCAGTGGAAGCTAGAGGAGGATGATGAGGGTGCCACATCCAAATCAGGATCTGACTCTCCTGAGTCTGTGGTGTCAGAGGGAGAAGACGATACATCCTGCAGCTTGCTGGAGGGGTCAGGCTGCATAATCATCTCTAAAACTTCACTACAAGTCAAGCCCTTTCTCATGTTGCTTGCTGCTCTTTCCACCATCAAATGACCAGCAGGCTTGCATGCAAGTGTTTAAATCCACTTGCTTTGTTTAGTCTGCATTTCTCACCATCAAAAGGCAGCAGATGCATAAATACACTTACTTTGTTTTTGTTTACTCCATGTAGTTCTGAGAGCTGAGGTGCATATTTTGATTTTCTCAGACGCATCAAGGTGAGTTCTCATACTCTCTCACTCACACACACACACACACACACACACGCACACACACACACACACACACACACACACACACACACACACACGCACGCACGCACGCACACACACACACACACACACACACACAAATATGCTATTATACTCCATATAACTCCATGTAAAAGCCAGAAACTAAGCTTTTTTTTTGCACAGGCCTATCTAAAGGGTTAATGGTGCCACCTGGTTATCAACAGTAAAAATTACAAATTTGACCTCTTCCCAACAGGGAAAACCACCAACAATCAAAAATGCATGATTATATGGTGTCATGGCTTTGCAATCAAAAAATGTGGTTATAATGGAAGTCAATGGGGCAAAAACAGCCACGAACAGTAAATGAGGGAGAAAAAGTTAAAATCTGATGCTGCACAAAAACTAACAATGCATCAAAACCAATGTTGTTTCTAATCTTTGACATGTCCAAGACTGTGATAAAAGGTAAAAAAAAATCCAGTCCACATTCACATTTTATATTGAAAATTAGTCATTTTGTGTGGTTTTTTTTTTCCCAAATCAGTGACATCATTTATTAATTTGACAATTAAAGAGTTAAAATCCCGATTTTTTTTTAAACATTTTGTATTTTTGAGCAGGACTGAGGTTGATTAATAGATTTATGCAAAAAAAATTGAAAACATTTTTTATCTGATACATTTTTACAGCAGTTTAAAGTAGTGGCTGTTTTCAGCCACGAAACATAACGAAAGGGTAGTAAATTTGCCCACAGTGTACTGTTGAGTTTTTGAAAAATTTCAAAGCATTTTCCCCAAATATGTATCAAAATAAGATTAGTCACCAAAAATCATTCCATTTGCTGAAACATGGAGAAAGTTATGGCCAAATTAAGACTCAAAAATACCCCGTAGTGGATGAAAACATCCCCAACAGCACATAACTCCCTTTCTTCAGCCTGCCAGAGGTGTGACTCCAGGGCCGACACGCTATGCCATCGCAAGGGTCCAGAACATGGATTCTGTGTTGAACGGATTCTGTTTTTTACGGAGCAGATGATTGACCTCATTGTCAGCATGACCAACCTCCATGGGCGCCGCACAATGAGAAACTGGACCGGGGTGGACTCCACAGATCTCCGTGCCTACATGGGGCTACTGATTTTGGCCGGCGTCTACAGGTCCACAGGGGAGTCCACACGTTGCCTGTGGGATCATCGCCTTCCCCTCCTATTTTTACTCCGTAAAAAACAGATTGAACACAGAATCCATGTTCTGGACCCTTGCGATGGCATAGCGCGTCGGCCCTGGAGTCACGGGAGTTGGCAGGCTGAAGAAAGTTGTCTCCGCGTTGGTGGAAAACCACACTTCGCCGTTTCTCCCAATCCACCCAGATCCAGGATTCTCCGAATCCTCCTCTCCTTCAGTGGAAGCTAGAGGAGGATGATGAGGGTGCCACATCCAAATCAGGATCTGACTCTCCTGAGTCTGTGGTGTCAGAGGGAGAAGACGATACATCCTGCAGCTTGCTGGAGGGGTCAGGCTGCATAATCATCTCTAAAACTTCACTACAAGTCAAGCCCTTTCTCATGTTGCTTGCTGCTCTTTCCACCATCAAATGACCAGCAGGCTTGCATGCAAGTGTTTAAATCCACTTGCTTTGTTTAGTCTGCATTTCTCACCATCAAAAGGCAGCAGATGCATAAATACACTTACTTTGTTTTTGTTTACTCCATGTAGTTCTGAGAGCTGAGGTGCATATTTTGATTTTCTCAGACGCATCAAGGTGAGTTCTCATACTCTCTCACTCACACACACACACACACACACACACGCACACACACACACACACACACACACACACACACACACACACACACACGCACGCACGCACGCACACACACACACACACACACACACACAAATATGCTATTATACTCCATATAACTCCATGTAAAAGCCAGAAACTAAGCTTTTTTTTTGCACAGGCCTATCTAAAGGGTTAATGGTGCCACCTGGTTATCAACAGTAAAAATTACAAATTTGACCTCTTCCCAACAGGGAAAACCACCAACAATCAAAAATGCATGATTATATGGTGTCATGGCTTTGCAATCAAAAAATGTGGTTATAATGGAAGTCAATGGGGCAAAAACAGCCACGAACAGTAAATGAGGGAGAAAAAGTTAAAATCTGATGCTGCACAAAAACTAACAATGCATCAAAACCAATGTTGTTTCTAATCTTTGACATGTCCAAGACTGTGATAAAAGGTAAAAAAAAATCCAGTCCACATTCACATTTTATATTGAAAATTAGTCATTTTGTGTGGTTTTTTTTTTCCCAAATCAGTGACATCATTTATTAATTTGACAATTAAAGAGTTAAAATCCCGATTTTTTTTTAAACATTTTGTATTTTTGAGCAGGACTGAGGTTGATTAATAGATTTATGCAAAAAAAATTGAAAACATTTTTTATCTGATACATTTTTACAGCAGTTTAAAGTAGTGGCTGTTTTCAGCCACGAAACATAACGAAAGGGTAGTAAATTTGCCCACAGTGTACTGTTGAGTTTTTGAAAAATTTCAAAGCATTTTCCCCAAATATGTATCAAAATAAGATTAGTCACCAAAAATCATTCCATTTGCTGAAACATGGAGAAAGTTATGGCCAAATTAAGACTCAAAAATACCCCGTAGTGGATGAAAACATCCCCAACAGCACATAACTCCCTTTCTTCAGCCTGCCAGAGGTGTGACTCCAGGGCCGACACGCTATGCCATCGCAAGGGTCCAGAACATGGATTCTGTGTTGAACGGATTCTGTTTTTTACGGAGCAGATGATTGACCTCATTGTCAGCATGACCAACCTCCATGGGCGCCGCACAATGAGAAACTGGACCGGGGTGGACTCCACAGATCTCCGTGCCTACATGGGGCTACTGATTTTGGCCGGCGTCTACAGGTCCACAGGGGAGTCCACACGTTGCCTGTGGGATCATCGCCTTCCCCTCCTATTTTTACTCCGTAAAAAACAGATTGAACACAGAATCCATGTTCTGGACCCTTGCGATGGCATAGCGCGTCGGCCCTGGAGTCACGGGAGTTGGCAGGCTGAAGAAAGTTGTCTCCGCGTTGGTGGAAAACCACACTTCGCCGTTTCTCCCAATCCACCCAGATCCAGGATTCTCCGAATCCTCCTCTCCTTCAGTGGAAGCTAGAGGAGGATGATGAGGGTGCCACATCCAAATCAGGATCTGACTCTCCTGAGTCTGTGGTGTCAGAGGGAGAAGACGATACATCCTGCAGCTTGCTGGAGGGGTCAGGCTGCATAATCATCTCTAAAACTTCACTACAAGTCAAGCCCTTTCTCATGTTGCTTGCTGCTCTTTCCACCATCAAATGACCAGCAGGCTTGCATGCAAGTGTTTAAATCCACTTGCTTTGTTTAGTCTGCATTTCTCACCATCAAAAGGCAGCAGATGCATAAATACACTTACTTTGTTTTTGTTTACTCCATGTAGTTCTGAGAGCTGAGGTGCATATTTTGATTTTCTCAGACGCATCAAGGTGAGTTCTCATACTCTCTCACTCACACACACACACACACACACACACACACGCACACACACACACACACACACACACACACACACACACACACACACAAATATGCTATTATACTCCATATAACTCCATGTAAAAGCCAGAAACTAATTTTTTTTTTTGCACAGGCCTATCTAAAGGGTTAATGGTGCCACCTGGTTATCAACAGTAAAAATTACAAATTTGACCTCTTCCCAACAGGGAAAACCACCAACAATCAAAAATGCATGATTATATGGTGTCATGGCTTTGCAATCAAAAAATGTGGTTATAATGGAAGTCAATGGGGCAAAAACAGCCACGAACAGTAAATGAGGGAGAAAAAGTTAAAATCTGATGCTGCACAAAAACTAACAATGCATCAAAACCAATGTTTTTTCTAATCTTTGACATGTCCAAGACTGTGATAAAAGGTAAAAAAAAATCCAGTCCACATTCACATTTTATATTGAAAATTAGTCATTTTGTGTGTTTTTTTTTCCCAAATCAGTGACATCATTTATTAATTTGACAATTAAAGAGTTAAAATCCTGATTTTTTTTTAAACATTTTGTATTTTTGAGCAGGACTGAGGTTGATTAATAGATTTATGCAAAAAAAATTGAAAACATTTTTTATCTGATACATTTTTACAGCAGTTTAAAGTAGTGGCTGTTTTCAGCCACGAAACATAACGAAAGGGTAGTAAATTTGCCCACAGTGTACTGTTGAGTTTTTGAAAAATTTCAAAGCATTTTCCCCAAATATGTATCAAAATAAGATTAGTCACCAAAAATCATTCCATTTGCTGAAACATGGAGAAAGTTATGGCCAAATTAAGACTCAAAAATACCCCGTAGTGGATGAAAACATCCCCAACAGCACATAACTCCCTTTCTTCAGCCTGCCAGAGGTGTGACTCCAGGGCCGACACGCTATGCCATCGCAAGGGTCCAGAACATGGATTCTGTGTTCAACGGATTCTGTTTTTTACGGAGCAGATGATTGACCTCATTGTCAGCATGACCAACCTCCATGGGCGCCGCACAATGAGAAACTGGACCGGGGTGGACTCCACAGATCTCCGTGCCTACATGGGGCTACTGATTTTGGCCGGCGTCTACAGGTCCACAGGGGAGTCCACACGTTGCCTGTGGGATCATCGCCTTCCCCTCCTATTTTTACTCCGTAAAAAACAGATTGAACACAGAATCCATGTTCTGGACCCTTGCGATGGCATAGCGCGTCGGCCCTGGAGTCACGGGAGTTGGCAGGCTGAAGAAAGTTGTCTCCGCGTTGGTGGAAAACCACACTTCGCCGTTTCTCCCAATCCACCCAGATCCAGGATTCTCCGAATCCTCCTCTCCTTCAGTGGAAGCTAGAGGAGGATGATGAGGGTGCCACATCCAAATCAGGATCTGACTCTCCTGAGTCTGTGGTGTCAGAGGGAGAAGACGATACATCCTGCAGCTTGCTGGAGGGGTCAGGCTGCATAATCATCTCTAAAACTTCACTACAAGTCAAGCCCTTTCTCATGTTGCTTGCTGCTCTTTCCACCATCAAATGACCAGCAGGCTTGCATGCAAGTGTTTAAATCCACTTGCTTTGTTTAGTCTGCATTTCTCACCATCAAAAGGCAGCAGATGCATAAATACACTTACTTTGTTTTTGTTTACTCCATGTAGTTCTGAGAGCTGAGGTGCATATTTTGATTTTCTCAGACGCATCAAGGTGAGTTCTCATACTCTCTCACTCACACACACACACACACACACGCACACACACACACACACACACACACACACACACACACACACACACACGCACGCACGCACGCACACACACACACACACACACACACACACACACAAATATGCTATTATACTCCATATAACTCCATGTAAAAGCCAGAAACTAAGCTTTTTTTTTGCACAGGCCTATCTAAAGGGTTAATGGTGCCACCTGGTTATCAACAGTAAAAATTACAAATTTGACCTCTTCCCAACAGGGAAAACCACCAACAATCAAAAATGCATGATTATATGGTGTCATGGCTTTGCAATCAAAAAATGTGGTTATAATGGAAGTCAATGGGGCAAAAACAGCCACGAACAGTAAATGAGGGAGAAAAAGTTAAAATCTGATGCTGCACAAAAACTAACAATGCATCAAAACCAATGTTGTTTCTAATCTTTGACATGTCCAAGACTGTGATAAAAGGTAAAAAAAAATCCAGTCCACATTCACATTTTATATTGAAAATTAGTCATTTTGTGTGGTTTTTTTTTTCCCAAATCAGTGACATCATTTATTAATTTGACAATTAAAGAGTTAAAATCCCGATTTTTTTTTAAACATTTTGTATTTTTGAGCAGGACTGAGGTTGATTAATAGATTTATGCAAAAAAAATTGAAAACATTTTTTATCTGATACATTTTTACAGCAGTTTAAAGTAGTGGCTGTTTTCAGCCACGAAACATAACGAAAGGGTAGTAAATTTGCCCACAGTGTACTGTTGAGTTTTTGAAAAATTTCAAAGCATTTTCCCCAAATATGTATCAAAATAAGATTAGTCACCAAAAATCATTCCATTTGCTGAAACATGGAGAAAGTTATGGCCAAATTAAGACTCAAAAATACCCCGTAGTGGATGAAAACATCCCCAACAGCACATAACTCCCTTTCTTCAGCCTGCCAGAGGTGTGACTCCAGGGCCGACACGCTATGCCATCGCAAGGGTCCAGAA
>NC_138728.1:23721527-23726527 GCF_965113295.1 Leuciscus leuciscus | reverse complement strand
GTGGCTGTTTTCAGCCACGAAACATAACGAAAGGGTAGTAAATTTGCCCACAGTGTACTGTTGAGTTTTTGAAAAATTTCAAAGCATTTTCCCCAAATATGTATCAAAATAAGATTAGTCACCAAAAATCATTCCATTTGCTGAAACATGGAGAAAGTTATGGCCAAATTAAGACTCAAAAATACCCCGTAGTGGATGAAAACATCCCCAACAGCACATAACTCCCTTTCTTCAGCCTGCCAGAGGTGTGACTCCAGGGCCGACACGCTATGCCATCGCAAGGGTCCAGAACATGGATTCTGTGTTCAACGGATTCTGTTTTTTACGGAGCAGATGATTGACCTCATTGTCAGCATGACCAACCTCCATGGGCGCCGCACAATGAGAAACTGGACCGGGGTGGACTCCACAGATCTCCGTGCCTACATGGGGCTACTGATTTTGGCCGGCGTCTACAGGTCCACAGGGGAGTCCACACGTTGCCTGTGGGATCATCGCCTTCCCCTCCTATTTTTACTCCGTAAAAAACAGATTGAACACAGAATCCATGTTCTGGACCCTTGCGATGGCATAGCGCGTCGGCCCTGGAGTCACGGGAGTTGGCAGGCTGAAGAAAGTTGTCTCCGCGTTGGTGGAAAACCACACTTCGCCGTTTCTCCCAATCCACCCAGATCCAGGATTCTCCGAATCCTCCTCTCCTTCAGTGGAAGCTAGAGGAGGATGATGAGGGTGCCACATCCAAATCAGGATCTGACTCTCCTGAGTCTGTGGTGTCAGAGGGAGAAGACGATACATCCTGCAGCTTGCTGGAGGGGTCAGGCTGCATAATCATCTCTAAAACTTCACTACAAGTCAAGCCCTTTCTCATGTTGCTTGCTGCTCTTTCCACCATCAAATGACCAGCAGGCTTGCATGCAAGTGTTTAAATCCACTTGCTTTGTTTAGTCTGCATTTCTCACCATCAAAAGGCAGCAGATGCATAAATACACTTACTTTGTTTTTGTTTACTCCATGTAGTTCTGAGAGCTGAGGTGCATATTTTGATTTTCTCAGACGCATCAAGGTGAGTTCTCATACTCTCTCACTCACACACACACACACACACACACACACACGCACGCACACACACACACACACACACACACACACACACACACACAAATATGCTATTATACTCCATATAACTCCATGTAAAAGCCAGAAACTAAGCTTTTTTTTTGCACAGGCCTATCTAAAGGGTTAATGGTGCCACCTGGTTATCAACAGTAAAAATTACAAATTTGACCTCTTCCCAACAGGGAAAACCACCAACAATCAAAAATGCATGATTATATGGTGTCATGGCTTTGCAATCAAAAAATGTGGTTATAATGGAAGTCAATGGGGCAAAAACAGCCACGAACAGTAAATGAGGGAGAAAAAGTTAAAATCTGATGCTGCACAAAAACTAACAATGCATCAAAACCAATGTTGTTTCTAATCTTTGACATGTCCAAGACTGTGATAAAAGGTAAAAAAAAATCCAGTCCACATTCACATTTTATATTGAAAATTAGTCATTTTGTGTGTTTTTTTTTTCCCAAATCAGTGACATCATTTATTAATTTGACAATTAAAGAGTTAAAATCCCGATTTTTTTTTAAACATTTTGTATTTTTGAGCAGGACTGAGGTTGATTAATAGATTTATGCAAAAAAAATTGAAAACATTTTTTATCTGATACATTTTTACAGCAGTTTAAAGTAGTGGCTGTTTTCAGCCACGAAACATAACGAAAGGGTAGTAAATTTGCCCACAGTGTACTGTTGAGTTTTTGAAAAATTTCAAAGCATTTTCCCCAAATATGTATCAAAATAAGATTAGTCACCAAAAATCATTCCATTTGCTGAAACATGGAGAAAGTTATGGCCAAATTAAGACTCAAAAATACCCCGTAGTGGATGAAAACATCCCCAACAGCACATAACTCCCTTTCTTCAGCCTGCCAGAGGTGTGACTCCAGGGCCGACACGCTATGCCATCGCAAGGGTCCAGAACATGGATTCTGTGTTGAACGGATTCTGTTTTTTACGGAGCAGATGATTGACCTCATTGTCAGCATGACCAACCTCC
Source organism: Leuciscus leuciscus (assembly GCF_965113295.1). Taxonomy (NCBI): domain Eukaryota; kingdom Metazoa; phylum Chordata; class Actinopteri; order Cypriniformes; family Leuciscidae; genus Leuciscus; species Leuciscus leuciscus. The sequence continues at coordinate 23,724,415 of NC_138728.1, read as the reverse complement.
ATGGGCGCCGCACAATGAGAAACTGGACCGGGGTGGACTCCACAGATCTCCGTGCCTACATGGGGCTACTGATTTTGGCCGGCGTCTACAGGTCCACAGGGGAGTCCACACGTTGCCTGTGGGATCATCGCCTTCCCCTCCTATTTTTACTCCGTAAAAAACAGATTGAACACAGAATCCATGTTCTGGACCCTTGCGATGGCATAGCGCGTCGGCCCTGGAGTCACGGGAGTTGGCAGGCTGAAGAAAGTTGTCTCCGCGTTGGTGGAAAACCACACTTCGCCGTTTCTCCCAATCCACCCAGATCCAGGATTCTCCGAATCCTCCTCTCCTTCAGTGGAAGCTAGAGGAGGATGATGAGGGTGCCACATCCAAATCAGGATCTGACTCTCCTGAGTCTGTGGTGTCAGAGGGAGAAGACGATACATCCTGCAGCTTGCTGGAGGGGTCAGGCTGCATAATCATCTCTAAAACTTCACTACAAGTCAAGCCCTTTCTCATGTTGCTTGCTGCTCTTTCCACCATCAAATGACCAGCAGGCTTGCATGCAAGTGTTTAAATCCACTTGCTTTGTTTAGTCTGCATTTCTCACCATCAAAAGGCAGCAGATGCATAAATACACTTACTTTGTTTTTGTTTACTCCATGTAGTTCTGAGAGCTGAGGTGCATATTTTGATTTTCTCAGACGCATCAAGGTGAGTTCTCATACTCTCTCACTCACACACACACACACACACACACACACACACACACACACACACACACACACACGCACACACACACACACACACACACACACACACACACACACACACACACACACAAATATGCTATTATACTCCATATAACTCCATGTAAAAGCCAGAAACTAAGCTTTTTTTTTGCACAGGCCTATCTAAAGGGTTAATGGTGCCACCTGGTTATCAACAGTAAAAATTACAAATTTGACCTCTTCCCAACAGGGAAAACCACCAACAATCAAAAATGCATGATTATATGGTGTCATGGCTTTGCAATCAAAAAATGTGGTTATAATGGAAGTCAATGGGGCAAAAACAGCCACGAACAGTAAATGAGGGAGAAAAAGTTAAAATCTGATGCTGCACAAAAACTAACAATGCATCAAAACCAATGTTTTTTCTAATCTTTGACATGTCCAAGACTGTGATAAAAGGTAAAAAAAAATCCAGTCCACATTCACATTTTATATTGAAAATTAGTCATTTTGTGTGTTTTTTTTTCCCAAATCAGTGACATCATTTATTAATTTGACAATTAAAGAGTTAAAATCCCGATTTTTTTTTAAACATTTTGTATTTTTGAGCAGGACTGAGGTTGATTAATAGATTTATGCAAAAAAAATTGAAAACATTTTTTATCTGATACATTTTTACAGCAGTTTAAAGTAGTGGCTGTTTTCAGCCACGAAACATAACGAAAGGGTAGTAAATTTGCCCACAGTGTACTGTTGAGTTTTTGAAAAATTTCAAAGCATTTTCCCCAAATATGTATCAAAATAAGATTAGTCACCAAAAATCATTCCATTTGCTGAAACATGGAGAAAGTTATGGCCAAATTAAGACTCAAAAATACCCCGTAGTGGATGAAAACATCCCCAACAGCACATAACTCCCTTTCTTCAGCCTGCCAGAGGTGTGACTCCAGGGCCGACACGCTATGCCATCGCAAGGGTCCAGAACATGGATTCTGTGTTCAACGGATTCTGTTTTTTACGGAGCAGATGATTGACCTCATTGTCAGCATGACCAACCTCCATGGGCGCCGCACAATGAGAAACTGGACCGGGGTGGACTCCACAGATCTCCGTGCCTACATGGGGCTACTGATTTTGGCCGGCGTCTACAGGTCCACAGGGGAGTCCACACGTTGCCTGTGGGATCATCGCCTTCCCCTCCTATTTTTACTCCGTAAAAAACAGATTGAACACAGAATCCATGTTCTGGACCCTTGCGATGGCATAGCGCGTCGGCCCTGGAGTCACGGGAGTTGGCAGGCTGAAGAAAGTTGTCTCCGCGTTGGTGGAAAACCACACTTCGCCGTTTCTCCCAATCCACCCAGATCCAGGATTCTCCGAATCCTCCTCTCCTTCAGTGGAAGCTAGAGGAGGATGATGAGGGTGCCACATCCAAATCAGGATCTGACTCTCCTGAGTCTGTGGTGTCAGAGGGAGAAGACGATACATCCTGCAGCTTGCTGGAGGGGTCAGGCTGCATAATCATCTCTAAAACTTCACTACAAGTCAAGCCCTTTCTCATGTTGCTTGCTGCTCTTTCCACCATCAAATGACCAGCAGGCTTGCATGCAAGTGTTTAAATCCACTTGCTTTGTTTAGTCTGCATTTCTCACCATCAAAAGGCAGCAGATGCATAAATACACTTACTTTGTTTTTGTTTACTCCATGTAGTTCTGAGAGCTGAGGTGCATATTTTGATTTTCTCAGACGCATCAAGGTGAGTTCTCATACTCTCTCACTCACACACACACACACACACACACACACACACACACGCACACACACACACACACACACACACACACACACACACACACACACACACACAAATATGCTATTATACTCCATATAACTCCATGTAAAAGCCAGAAACTAAGCTTTTTTTTTGCACAGGCCTATCTAAAGGGTTAATGGTGCCACCTGGTTATCAACAGTAAAAATTACAAATTTGACCTCTTCCCAACAGGGAAAACCACCAACAATCAAAAATGCATGATTATATGGTGTCATGGCTTTGCAATCAAAAAATGTGGTTATAATGGAAGTCAATGGGGCAAAAACAGCCACGAACAGTAAATGAGGGAGAAAAAGTTAAAATCTGATGCTGCACAAAAACTAACAATGCATCAAAAC
>NC_138728.1:23706527-23716527 GCF_965113295.1 Leuciscus leuciscus | reverse complement strand
AGACGCATCAAGGTGAGTTCTCATACTCTCTCACTCACACACACACACACACACACACACACACACACACACACACACACACACACGCGCGCGCACACACACGCACACACACACACACACACACACACACACACACACGCACACACACACACACACACACACACACACAAATATGCTATTATACTCCATATAACTCCATGTAAAAGCCAGAAACTAAGCTTTTTTTTTGCACAGGCCTATCTAAAGGGTTAATGGTGCCACCTGGTTATCAACAGTAAAAATTACAAATTTGACCTCTTCCCAACAGGGAAAACCACCAACAATCAAAAATGCATGATTATATGGTGTCATGGCTTTGCAATCAAAAAATGTGGTTATAATGGAAGTCAATGGGGCAAAAACAGCCACGAACAGTAAATGAGGGAGAAAAAGTTCAAATCTGATGCTGCACAAAAACTAACAATGCATCAAAACCAATGTTGTTTCTAATCTTTGACATGTCCAAGACTGTGATAAAAGGTAAAAAAAAATCCAGTCCACATTCACATTTTATATTGAAAATTAGTCATTTTGTGTGTTTTTTTTTCCCAAATCAGTGACATCATTTATTAATTTGACAATTAAAGAGTTAAAATCCCGATTTTTTTTTAAACATTTTGTATTTTTGAGCAGGACTGAGGTTGATTAATAGATTTATGCAAAAAAAATTGAAAACATTTTTTATCTGATACATTTTTACAGCAGTTTAAAGTAGTGGCTGTTTTCAGCCACGAAACATAACGAAAGGGTAGTAAATTTGCCCACAGTGTACTGTTGAGTTTTTGAAAAATTTCAAAGCATTTTCCCAAAATATGTATCAAAATAAGATTAGTCACCAAAAATCATTCCATTTGCTGAAACATGGAGAAAGTTATGGCCAAATTAAGACTCAAAAATACCCCGTAGTGGATGAAAACATCCCCAACAGCACATAACTCCCTTTCTTCAGCCTGCCAGAGGTGTGACTCCAGGGCCGACACGCTATGCCATCGCAAGGGTCCAGAACATGGATTCTGTGTTCAACGGATTCTGTTTTTTACGGAGCAGATGATTGACCTCATTGTCAGCATGACCAACCTCCATGGGCGCCGCACAATGAGAAACTGGACCGGGGTGGACTCCACAGATCTCCGTGCCTACATGGGGCTACTGATTTTGGCCGGCGTCTACAGGTCCACAGGGGAGTCCACACGTTGCCTGTGGGATCATCGCCTTCCCCTCCTATTTTTACTCCGTAAAAAACAGATTGAACACAGAATCCATGTTCTGGACCCTTGCGATGGCATAGCGCGTCGGCCCTGGAGTCACGGGAGTTGGCAGGCTGAAGAAAGTTGTCTCCGCGTTGGTGGAAAACCACACTTCGCCGTTTCTCCCAATCCACCCAGATCCAGGATTCTCCGAATCCTCCTCTCCTTCAGTGGAAGCTAGAGGAGGATGATGAGGGTGCCACATCCAAATCAGGATCTGACTCTCCTGAGTCTGTGGTGTCAGAGGGAGAAGACGATACATCCTGCAGCTTGCTGGAGGGGTCAGGCTGCATAATCATCTCTAAAACTTCACTACAAGTCAAGCCCTTTCTCATGTTGCTTGCTGCTCTTTCCACCATCAAATGACCAGCAGGCTTGCATGCAAGTGTTTAAATCCACTTGCTTTGTTTAGTCTGCATTTCTCACCATCAAAAGGCAGCAGATTTATGCATCTGCTGCCTTTTGATGGTGAGAAATGCAGACTAAACAAAGCAAGTGGATTTACTTTGTTTTTGTTTACTCCATGTAGTTCTGAGAGCTGAGGTGCATATTTTGATTTTCTCAGACGCATCAAGGTGAGTTCTCATACTCTCTCACTCACACACACACACACACACACACACACACACACACACACACACACACACACACACACACACGCGCGCGCACACACACGCACACACACACACACACACACACACACACACACACACGCACACACACACACACACACACACACACACACACACACAAATATGCTATTATACTCCATATAACTCCATGTAAAAGCCAGAAACTAAGCTTTTTTTTTGCACAGGCCTATCTAAAGGGTTAATGGTGCCACCTGGTTATCAACAGTAAAAATTACAAATTTGACCTCTTCCCAACAGGGAAAACCACCAACAATCAAAAATGCATGATTATATGGTGTCATGGCTTTGCAATCAAAAAATGTGGTTATAATGGAAGTCAATGGGGCAAAAACAGCCACGAACAGTAAATGAGGGAGAAAAAGTTAAAATCTGATGCTGCACAAAAACTAACAATGCATCAAAACCAATGTTGTTTCTAATCTTTGACATGTCCAAGACTGTGATAAAAGGTAAAAAAAAATCCAGTCCACATTCACATTTTATATTGAAAATTAGTCATTTTGTGTGTTTTTTTTTCCCAAATCAGTGACATCATTTATTAATTTGACAATTAAAGAGTTAAAATCCCGATTTTTTTTTAAACATTTTGTATTTTTGAGCAGGACTGAGGTTGATTAATAGATTTATGCAAAAAAAATTGAAAACATTTTTTATCTGATACATTTTTACAGCAGTTTAAAGTAGTGGCTGTTTTCAGCCACGAAACATAACGAAAGGGTAGTAAATTTGCCCACAGTGTACTGTTGAGTTTTTGAAAAATTTCAAAGCATTTTCCCAAAATATGTATCAAAATAAGATTAGTCACCAAAAATCATTCCATTTGCTGAAACATGGAGAAAGTTATGGCCAAATTAAGACTCAAAAATACCCCGTAGTGGATGAAAACATCCCCAACAGCACATAACTCCCTTTCTTCAGCCTGCCAGAGGTGTGACTCCAGGGCCGACACGCTATGCCATCGCAAGGGTCCAGAACATGGATTCTGTGTTCAACGGATTCTGTTTTTTACGGAGCAGATGATTGACCTCATTGTCAGCATGACCAACCTCCATGGGCGCCGCACAATGAGAAACTGGACCGGGGTGGACTCCACAGATCTCCGTGCCTACATGGGGCTACTGATTTTGGCCGGCGTCTACAGGTCCACAGGGGAGTCCACACGTTGCCTGTGGGATCATCGCCTTCCCCTCCTATTTTTACTCCGTAAAAAACAGATTGAACACAGAATCCATGTTCTGGACCCTTGCGATGGCATAGCGCGTCGGCCCTGGAGTCACGGGAGTTGGCAGGCTGAAGAAAGTTGTCTCCGCGTTGGTGGAAAACCACACTTCGCCGTTTCTCCCAATCCACCCAGATCCAGGATTCTCCGAATCCTCCTCTCCTTCAGTGGAAGCTAGAGGAGGATGATGAGGGTGCCACATCCAAATCAGGATCTGACTCTCCTGAGTCTGTGGTGTCAGAGGGAGAAGACGATACATCCTGCAGCTTGCTGGAGGGGTCAGGCTGCATAATCATCTCTAAAACTTCACTACAAGTCAAGCCCTTTCTCATGTTGCTTGCTGCTCTTTCCACCATCAAATGACCAGCAGGCTTGCATGCAAGTGTTTAAATCCACTTGCTTTGTTTAGTCTGCATTTCTCACCATCAAAAGGCAGCAGATTTATGCATCTGCTGCCTTTTGATGGTGAGAAATGCAGACTAAACAAAGCAAGTGGATTTACTTTGTTTTTGTTTACTCCATGTAGTTCTGAGAGCTGAGGTGCATATTTTGATTTTCTCAGACGCATCAAGGTGAGTTCTCATACTCTCTCACTCACACACACACACACACACACACACACACACACACACACACACACACGCGCGCGCACACACACGCACACACACACACACACACACACACACACACACACACACACGCACACACACACACACACACACACACACACACAAATATGCTATTATACTCCATATAACTCCATGTAAAAGCCAGAAACTAAGCTTTTTTTTTGCACAGGCCTATCTAAAGGGTTAATGGTGCCACCTGGTTATCAACAGTAAAAATTACAAATTTGACCTCTTCCCAACAGGGAAAACCACCAACAATCAAAAATGCATGATTATATGGTGTCATGGCTTTGCAATCAAAAAATGTGGTTATAATGGAAGTCAATGGGGCAAAAACAGCCACGAACAGTAAATGAGGGAGAAAAAGTTCAAATCTGATGCTGCACAAAAACTAACAATGCATCAAAACCAATGTTGTTTCTAATCTTTGACATGTCCAAGACTGTGATAAAAGGTAAAAAAAAATCCAGTCCACATTCACATTTTATATTGAAAATTAGTCATTTTGTGTGTTTTTTTTTCCCAAATCAGTGACATCATTTATTAATTTGACAATTAAAGAGTTAAAATCCCGATTTTTTTTTAAACATTTTGTATTTTTGAGCAGGACTGAGGTTGATTAATAGATTTATGCAAAAAAAATTGAAAACATTTTTTATCTGATACATTTTTACAGCAGTTTAAAGTAGTGGCTGTTTTCAGCCACGAAACATAACGAAAGGGTAGTAAATTTGCCCACAGTGTACTGTTGAGTTTTTGAAAAATTTCAAAGCATTTTCCCAAAATATGTATCAAAATAAGATTAGTCACCAAAAATCATTCCATTTGCTGAAACATGGAGAAAGTTATGGCCAAATTAAGACTCAAAAATACCCCGTAGTGGATGAAAACATCCCCAACAGCACATAACTCCCTTTCTTCAGCCTGCCAGAGGTGTGACTCCAGGGCCGACACGCTATGCCATCGCAAGGGTCCAGAACATGGATTCTGTGTTCAACGGATTCTGTTTTTTACGGAGCAGATGATTGACCTCATTGTCAGCATGACCAACCTCCATGGGCGCCGCACAATGAGAAACTGGACCGGGGTGGACTCCACAGATCTCCGTGCCTACATGGGGCTACTGATTTTGGCCGGCGTCTACAGGTCCACAGGGGAGTCCACACGTTGCCTGTGGGATCATCGCCTTCCCCTCCTATTTTTACTCCGTAAAAAACAGATTGAACACAGAATCCATGTTCTGGACCCTTGCGATGGCATAGCGCGTCGGCCCTGGAGTCACGGGAGTTGGCAGGCTGAAGAAAGTTGTCTCCGCGTTGGTGGAAAACCACACTTCGCCGTTTCTCCCAATCCACCCAGATCCAGGATTCTCCGAATCCTCCTCTCCTTCAGTGGAAGCTAGAGGAGGATGATGAGGGTGCCACATCCAAATCAGGATCTGACTCTCCTGAGTCTGTGGTGTCAGAGGGAGAAGACGATACATCCTGCAGCTTGCTGGAGGGGTCAGGCTGCATAATCATCTCTAAAACTTCACTACAAGTCAAGCCCTTTCTCATGTTGCTTGCTGCTCTTTCCACCATCAAATGACCAGCAGGCTTGCATGCAAGTGTTTAAATCCACTTGCTTTGTTTAGTCTGCATTTCTCACCATCAAAAGGCAGCAGATTTATGCATCTGCTGCCTTTTGATGGTGAGAAATGCAGACTAAACAAAGCAAGTGGATTTACTTTGTTTTTGTTTACTCCATGTAGTTCTGAGAGCTGAGGTGCATATTTTGATTTTCTCAGACGCATCAAGGTGAGTTCTCATACTCTCTCACTCACACACACACACACACACACACACACACACACACACACACACACGCGCGCGCACACACACGCACACACACACACACACACACACACACACACACGCACACACACACACACACACACACACACACACACAAATATGCTATTATACTCCATATAACTCCATGTAAAAGCCAGAAACTAAGCTTTTTTTTTGCACAGGCCTATCTAAAGGGTTAATGGTGCCACCTGGTTATCAACAGTAAAAATTACAAATTTGACCTCTTCCCAACAGGGAAAACCACCAACAATCAAAAATGCATGATTATATGGTGTCATGGCTTTGCAATCAAAAAATGTGGTTATAATGGAAGTCAATGGGGCAAAAACAGCCACGAACAGTAAATGAGGGAGAAAAAGTTAAAATCTGATGCTGCACAAAAACTAACAATGCATCAAAACCAATGTTGTTTCTAATCTTTGACATGTCCAAGACTGTGATAAAAGGTAAAAAAAAATCCAGTCCACATTCACATTTTATATTGAAAATTAGTCATTTTGTGTGTTTTTTTTTCCCAAATCAGTGACATCATTTATTAATTTGACAATTAAAGAGTTAAAATCCCGATTTTTTTTTAAACATTTTGTATTTTTGAGCAGGACTGAGGTTGATTAATAGATTTATGCAAAAAAAATTGAAAACATTTTTTATCTGATACATTTTTACAGCAGTTTAAAGTAGTGGCTGTTTTCAGCCACGAAACATAACGAAAGGGTAGTAAATTTGCCCACAGTGTACTGTTGAGTTTTTGAAAAATTTCAAAGCATTTTCCCAAAATATGTATCAAAATAAGATTAGTCACCAAAAATCATTCCATTTGCTGAAACATGGAGAAAGTTATGGCCAAATTAAGACTCAAAAATACCCCGTAGTGGATGAAAACATCCCCAACAGCACATAACTCCCTTTCTTCAGCCTGCCAGAGGTGTGACTCCAGGGCCGACACGCTATGCCATCGCAAGGGTCCAGAACATGGATTCTGTGTTCAACGGATTCTGTTTTTTACGGAGCAGATGATTGACCTCATTGTCAGCATGACCAACCTCCATGGGCGCCGCACAATGAGAAACTGGACCGGGGTGGACTCCACAGATCTCCGTGCCTACATGGGGCTACTGATTTTGGCCGGCGTCTACAGGTCCACAGGGGAGTCCACACGTTGCCTGTGGGATCATCGCCTTCCCCTCCTATTTTTACTCCGTAAAAAACAGATTGAACACAGAATCCATGTTCTGGACCCTTGCGATGGCATAGCGCGTCGGCCCTGGAGTCACGGGAGTTGGCAGGCTGAAGAAAGTTGTCTCCGCGTTGGTGGAAAACCACACTTCGCCGTTTCTCCCAATCCACCCAGATCCAGGATTCTCCGAATCCTCCTCTCCTTCAGTGGAAGCTAGAGGAGGATGATGAGGGTGCCACATCCAAATCAGGATCTGACTCTCCTGAGTCTGTGGTGTCAGAGGGAGAAGACGATACATCCTGCAGCTTGCTGGAGGGGTCAGGCTGCATAATCATCTCTAAAACTTCACTACAAGTCAAGCCCTTTCTCATGTTGCTTGCTGCTCTTTCCACCATCAAATGACCAGCAGGCTTGCATGCAAGTGTTTAAATCCACTTGCTTTGTTTAGTCTGCATTTCTCACCATCAAAAGGCAGCAGATTTATGCATCTGCTGCCTTTTGATGGTGAGAAATGCAGACTAAACAAAGCAAGTGGATTTACTTTGTTTTTGTTTACTCCATGTAGTTCTGAGAGCTGAGGTGCATATTTTGATTTTCTCAGACGCATCAAGGTGAGTTCTCATACTCTCTCACTCACACACACACACACACACACACACACACACACACACACACACACACACACGCGCGCGCACACACACGCACACACACACACACACACACACACACACACACACACACACACACGCACACACACACACACACACACACACACACACAAATATGCTATTATACTCCATATAACTCCATGTAAAAGCCAGAAACTAAGCTTTTTTTTTGCACAGGCCTATCTAAAGGGTTAATGGTGCCACCTGGTTATCAACAGTAAAAATTACAAATTTGACCTCTTCCCAACAGGGAAAACCACCAACAATCAAAAATGCATGATTATATGGTGTCATGGCTTTGCAATCAAAAAATGTGGTTATAATGGAAGTCAATGGGGCAAAAACAGCCACGAACAGTAAATGAGGGAGAAAAAGTTCAAATCTGATGCTGCACAAAAACTAACAATGCATCAAAACCAATGTTGTTTCTAATCTTTGACATGTCCAAGACTGTGATAAAAGGTAAAAAAAAATCCAGTCCACATTCACATTTTATATTGAAAATTAGTCATTTTGTGTGTTTTTTTTTCCCAAATCAGTGACATCATTTATTAATTTGACAATTAAAGAGTTAAAATCCCGATTTTTTTTTAAACATTTTGTATTTTTGAGCAGGACTGAGGTTGATTAATAGATTTATGCAAAAAAAATTGAAAACATTTTTTATCTGATACATTTTTACAGCAGTTTAAAGTAGTGGCTGTTTTCAGCCACGAAACATAACGAAAGGGTAGTAAATTTGCCCACAGTGTACTGTTGAGTTTTTGAAAAATTTCAAAGCATTTTCCCAAAATATGTATCAAAATAAGATTAGTCACCAAAAATCATTCCATTTGCTGAAACATGGAGAAAGTTATGGCCAAATTAAGACTCAAAAATACCCCGTAGTGGATGAAAACATCCCCAACAGCACATAACTCCCTTTCTTCAGCCTGCCAGAGGTGTGACTCCAGGGCCGACACGCTATGCCATCGCAAGGGTCCAGAACATGGATTCTGTGTTCAACGGATTCTGTTTTTTACGGAGCAGATGATTGACCTCATTGTCAGCATGACCAACCTCCATGGGCGCCGCACAATGAGAAACTGGACCGGGGTGGACTCCACAGATCTCCGTGCCTACATGGGGCTACTGATTTTGGCCGGCGTCTACAGGTCCACAGGGGAGTCCACACGTTGCCTGTGGGATCATCGCCTTCCCCTCCTATTTTTACTCCGTAAAAAACAGATTGAACACAGAATCCATGTTCTGGACCCTTGCGATGGCATAGCGCGTCGGCCCTGGAGTCACGGGAGTTGGCAGGCTGAAGAAAGTTGTCTCCGCGTTGGTGGAAAACCACACTTCGCCGTTTCTCCCAATCCACCCAGATCCAGGATTCTCCGAATCCTCCTCTCCTTCAGTGGAAGCTAGAGGAGGATGATGAGGGTGCCACATCCAAATCAGGATCTGACTCTCCTGAGTCTGTGGTGTCAGAGGGAGAAGACGATACATCCTGCAGCTTGCTGGAGGGGTCAGGCTGCATAATCATCTCTAAAACTTCACTACAAGTCAAGCCCTTTCTCATGTTGCTTGCTGCTCTTTCCACCATCAAATGACCAGCAGGCTTGCATGCAAGTGTTTAAATCCACTTGCTTTGTTTAGTCTGCATTTCTCACCATCAAAAGGCAGCAGATTTATGCATCTGCTGCCTTTTGATGGTGAGAAATGCAGACTAAACAAAGCAAGTGGATTTACTTTGTTTTTGTTTACTCCATGTAGTTCTGAGAGCTGAGGTGCATATTTTGATTTTCTCAGACGCATCAAGGTGAGTTCTCATACTCTCTCACTCACACACACACACACACACACACACACACACACACACACACACACGCGCGCGCACACACACGCACACACACACACACACACACACACACACACACGCACACACACACACACACACACACACACACACAAATATGCTATTATACTCCATATAACTCCATGTAAAAGCCAGAAACTAAGCTTTTTTTTTGCACAGGCCTATCTAAAGGGTTAATGGTGCCACCTGGTTATCAACAGTAAAAATTACAAATTTGACCTCTTCCCAACAGGGAAAACCACCAACAATCAAAAATGCATGATTATATGGTGTCATGGCTTTGCAATCAAAAAATGTGGTTATAATGGAAGTCAATGGGGCAAAAACAGCCACGAACAGTAAATGAGGGAGAAAAAGTTAAAATCTGATGCTGCACAAAAACTAACAATGCATCAAAACCAATGTTGTTTCTAATCTTTGACATGTCCAAGACTGTGATAAAAGGTAAAAAAAAATCCAGTCCACATTCACATTTTATATTGAAAATTAGTCATTTTGTGTGTTTTTTTTTCCCAAATCAGTGACATCATTTATTAATTTGACAATTAAAGAGTTAAAATCCCGATTTTTTTTTAAACATTTTGTATTTTTGAGCAGGACTGAGGTTGATTAATAGATTTATGCAAAAAAAATTGAAAACATTTTTTATCTGAT
>NC_138728.1:23426527-23701527 GCF_965113295.1 Leuciscus leuciscus | reverse complement strand
ACAAATATGCTATTATACTCCATATAACTCCATGTAAAAGCCAGAAACTAAGCTTTTTTTTTGCACAGGCCTATCTAAAGGGTTAATGGTGCCACCTGGTTATCAACAGTAAAAATTACAAATTTGACCTCTTCCCAACAGGGAAAACCACCAACAATCAAAAATGCATGATTATATGGTGTCATGGCTTTGCAATCAAAAAATGTGGTTATAATGGAAGTCAATGGGGCAAAAACAGCCACGAACAGTAAATGAGGGAGAAAAAGTTAAAATCTGATGCTGCACAAAAACTAACAATGCATCAAAACCAATGTTGTTTCTAATCTTTGACATGTCCAAGACTGTGATAAAAGGTAAAAAAAAATCCAGTCCACATTCACATTTTATATTGAAAATTAGTCATTTTGTGTGTTTTTTTTTCCCAAATCAGTGACATCATTTATTAATTTGACAATTAAAGAGTTAAAATCCCGATTTTTTTTTAAACATTTTGTATTTTTGAGCAGGACTGAGGTTGATTAATAGATTTATGCAAAAAAAATTGAAAACATTTTTTATCTGATACATTTTTACAGCAGTTTAAAGTAGTGGCTGTTTTCAGCCACGAAACATAACGAAAGGGTAGTAAATTTGCCCACAGTGTACTGTTGAGTTTTTGAAAAATTTCAAAGCATTTTCCCAAAATATGTATCAAAATAAGATTAGTCACCAAAAATCATTCCATTTGCTGAAACATGGAGAAAGTTATGGCCAAATTAAGACTCAAAAATACCCCGTAGTGGATGAAAACATCCCCAACAGCACATAACTCCCTTTCTTCAGCCTGCCAGAGGTGTGACTCCAGGGCCGACACGCTATGCCATCGCAAGGGTCCAGAACATGGATTCTGTGTTCAACGGATTCTGTTTTTTACGGAGCAGATGATTGACCTCATTGTCAGCATGACCAACCTCCATGGGCGCCGCACAATGAGAAACTGGACCGGGGTGGACTCCACAGATCTCCGTGCCTACATGGGGCTACTGATTTTGGCCGGCGTCTACAGGTCCACAGGGGAGTCCACACGTTGCCTGTGGGATCATCGCCTTCCCCTCCTATTTTTACTCCGTAAAAAACAGATTGAACACAGAATCCATGTTCTGGACCCTTGCGATGGCATAGCGCGTCGGCCCTGGAGTCACGGGAGTTGGCAGGCTGAAGAAAGTTGTCTCCGCGTTGGTGGAAAACCACACTTCGCCGTTTCTCCCAATCCACCCAGATCCAGGATTCTCCGAATCCTCCTCTCCTTCAGTGGAAGCTAGAGGAGGATGATGAGGGTGCCACATCCAAATCAGGATCTGACTCTCCTGAGTCTGTGGTGTCAGAGGGAGAAGACGATACATCCTGCAGCTTGCTGGAGGGGTCAGGCTGCATAATCATCTCTAAAACTTCACTACAAGTCAAGCCCTTTCTCATGTTGCTTGCTGCTCTTTCCACCATCAAATGACCAGCAGGCTTGCATGCAAGTGTTTAAATCCACTTGCTTTGTTTAGTCTGCATTTCTCACCATCAAAAGGCAGCAGATTTATGCATCTGCTGCCTTTTGATGGTGAGAAATGCAGACTAAACAAAGCAAGTGGATTTACTTTGTTTTTGTTTACTCCATGTAGTTCTGAGAGCTGAGGTGCATATTTTGATTTTCTCAGACGCATCAAGGTGAGTTCTCATACTCTCTCACTCACACACACACACACACACACACACACACACACACACACGCGCGCGCACACACACGCACACACACACACACACACACACACACACACACACACACGCACACACACACACACACACACACACACACACAAATATGCTATTATACTCCATATAACTCCATGTAAAAGCCAGAAACTAAGCTTTTTTTTTGCACAGGCCTATCTAAAGGGTTAATGGTGCCACCTGGTTATCAACAGTAAAAATTACAAATTTGACCTCTTCCCAACAGGGAAAACCACCAACAATCAAAAATGCATGATTATATGGTGTCATGGCTTTGCAATCAAAAAATGTGGTTATAATGGAAGTCAATGGGGCAAAAACAGCCACGAACAGTAAATGAGGGAGAAAAAGTTAAAATCTGATGCTGCACAAAAACTAACAATGCATCAAAACCAATGTTGTTTCTAATCTTTGACATGTCCAAGACTGTGATAAAAGGTAAAAAAAAATCCAGTCCACATTCACATTTTATATTGAAAATTAGTCATTTTGTGTGTTTTTTTTTCCCAAATCAGTGACATCATTTATTAATTTGACAATTAAAGAGTTAAAATCCCGATTTTTTTTTAAACATTTTGTATTTTTGAGCAGGACTGAGGTTGATTAATAGATTTATGCAAAAAAAATTGAAAACATTTTTTATCTGATACATTTTTACAGCAGTTTAAAGTAGTGGCTGTTTTCAGCCACGAAACATAACGAAAGGGTAGTAAATTTGCCCACAGTGTACTGTTGAGTTTTTGAAAAATTTCAAAGCATTTTCCCAAAATATGTATCAAAATAAGATTAGTCACCAAAAATCATTCCATTTGCTGAAACATGGAGAAAGTTATGGCCAAATTAAGACTCAAAAATACCCCGTAGTGGATGAAAACATCCCCAACAGCACATAACTCCCTTTCTTCAGCCTGCCAGAGGTGTGACTCCAGGGCCGACACGCTATGCCATCGCAAGGGTCCAGAACATGGATTCTGTGTTCAATGGATTCTGTTTTTTACGGAGCAGATGATTGACCTCATTGTCAGCATGACCAACCTCCATGGGCGCCGCACAATGAGAAACTGGACCGGGGTGGACTCCACAGATCTCCGTGCCTACATGGGGCTACTGATTTTGGCCGGCGTCTACAGGTCCACAGGGGAGTCCACACGTTGCCTGTGGGATCATCGCCTTCCCCTCCTATTTTTACTCCGTAAAAAACAGATTGAACACAGAATCCATGTTCTGGACCCTTGCGATGGCATAGCGCGTCGGCCCTGGAGTCATGGGAGTTGGCAGGCTGAAGAAAGTTGTCTCCGCGTTGGTGGAAAACCACACTTCGCCGTTTCTCCCAATCCACCCAGATCCAGGATTCTCCGAATCCTCCTCTCCTTCAGTGGAAGCTAGAGGAGGATGATGAGGGTGCCACATCCAAATCAGGATCTGACTCTCCTGAGTCTGTGGTGTCAGAGGGAGAAGACGATACATCCTGCAGCTTGCTGGAGGGGTCAGGCTGCATAATCATCTCTAAAACTTCACTACAAGTCAAGCCCTTTCTCATGTTGCTTGCTGCTCTTTCCACCATCAAATGACCAGCAGGCTTGCATGCAAGTGTTTAAATCCACTTGCTTTGTTTAGTCTGCATTTCTCACCATCAAAAGGCAGCAGATTTATGCATCTGCTGCCTTTTGATGGTGAGAAATGCAGACTAAACAAAGCAAGTGGATTTACTTTGTTTTTGTTTACTCCATGTAGTTCTGAGAGCTGAGGTGCATATTTTGATTTTCTCAGACGCATCAAGGTGAGTTCTCATACTCTCTCACTCACACACACACACACACACACACACACACACACACACACACACACACACACACGCGCGCGCACACACACGCACACACACACACACACACACACACACACACACGCACACACACACACACACACACACACACACACACACACACACAAATATGCTATTATACTCCATATAACTCCATGTAAAAGCCAGAAACTAAGCTTTTTTTTTGCACAGGCCTATCTAAAGGGTTAATGGTGCCACCTGGTTATCAACAGTAAAAATTACAAATTTGACCTCTTCCCAACAGGGAAAACCACCAACAATCAAAAATGCATGATTATATGGTGTCATGGCTTTGCAATCAAAAAATGTGGTTATAATGGAAGTCAATGGGGCAAAAACAGCCACGAACAGTAAATGAGGGAGAAAAAGTTAAAATCTGATGCTGCACAAAAACTAACAATGCATCAAAACCAATGTTGTTTCTAATCTTTGACATGTCCAAGACTGTGATAAAAGGTAAAAAAAAAAATCCAGTCCACATTCACATTTTATATTGAAAATTAGTCATTTTGTGTGTTTTTTTTCCCCAAATCAGTGACATCATTAAGTTAAAATCCTGATTTTTTTTTAAACATTTTGTATTTTTGAGCAGGACTGAGGTTGATTAATAGATTTATGCAAAAAAAATTGAAAAAAATATTTATCTGATACATTTTTGCAGCAGTTTAAAGTAGTGGCTGTTTTCAGCCACGAAACATAACGAAAGGGTAGTAAATTTGCCCACAGTGTACTGTTGAGTTTTTGAAAAATTTCAAAGCATTTTCCCAAAATATGTATCAAAATAAGATTAGTCACCAAAAATCATTCCATTTGCTGAAACATGGAGAAAGTTATGGCCAAATTAAGACTAAAAAATACCCCGTAGTGGATGAAAACATCCCCAACAGCACATAAGGGTTAAGATGTAGAACAAGGACTTTGACAGTTAATTAATAAATAATAAAACAGTAAAACAACATGTAAATCACCACAGTGGTAATCTGTGAGATGTAGAACAAGAATCTGGTGGAGTTTGCAGAAAACAATTTGATTTGCATTTTTTATGAATTTATTAAATATGCCTAAATGCCAGGTATACAGTATAGGACTTTGGCAGTTAATTATTAAATAATAAAACAGTAAAACAACATGTAAATCACCACAGTGGTAGTCTCTGAGACGTAGAACAAGAATCTGGTGGAGTTTGTAGAAAACAATTTGATTTGCATTTTTTATGAATTTATTAAATATGCCTATATGCCAGGTATACAGTATAGGACTTTGGCAGTTAATTATTAAATAATAAAACAGTAAAACAACATGATAATCACCACAGTGGTAGTCTGTGAGATGTAGAACAAGAATCTGGTGGAGTTTGTAGAAAACAATTTGATTTGCATTTTTTATGAATTTATTAAATATGCCTATATGCCAGGTATACAGTATAGGACTTTGACAGTTAATTATTAAATAATAAAACAGTAAAACAACATGAGAATCACCACAGTGGTAGTCTGTGAGATGTAGAACAAGAATCTGGTGGAGTTTGCAGAAAACAATTTGATTTGCATTTTCTATGAATTTATTAAATATGCCTATACAGCCAGGTATACAGTATAGGACTTTGGCAGTTAATTATTAAATAATAAAACAGTAAAACAACATGAAAATCACCACAGTGGTAGTCTGTGAGATGTAGAACAAGAATCTGGTGGAGTTTGCAGAAAACAATTTGTTCCCTTTCGTTCGGGAACTCCTACGTCTCGTCGGAGGAGTTTCCAACGAATTGGGATCACGCTAGGGAGACCAACTGTCTTCGAGTGAAATAAAACGAGCCAATAAACATTGGCATGCAAGATTTGCATCCCGCGGCCCGCCTACCAGCGCGGGTATAAAGCGGAAGCAAGCGCATACACAAACGCTTTTAGCTTCGGAGCCGACCGGTTGTGTCCTCTCTGAGTGAATGAGCATTAAGATTGTATCTATCTTACGAGTCTGCTGTTTCGGGAAGGGATCTCTCTGTGTTGGTGAGACGGCGTTTCAGCGACCGCGCGATTTCCTGTCTGCCGGCTCCGTCTACACACTATTAATTCCAAAGCTGTTTTCACAGCTGGTAAACGGTTGAGTGCGCACAGCGGGCTTGCAGTTTCCCCGCTGTGTTGCCGCGTTGGATCCCTGTGTGCTTCAGCACAATTGAGAGAGTACTTTCTTCCTGAAAGAGCAACACGAGTGAAGATCGCGTCCTTTTCAGGATGACGTTTCACTCGTGTGTTTCTGGATGCGATCGTTTCCTGTCCTCATTTGACGGCCACGTTCATTGTTTCACATGCCTAATCAGTGTGCGAGACTACGTTCGTGGGTGGTTTATGTTCTCTCAGAAGTGCATGACCACGTC
The DNA here is from genome assembly GCF_965113295.1 of Leuciscus leuciscus. Lineage (NCBI taxonomy): Eukaryota > Metazoa > Chordata > Actinopteri > Cypriniformes > Leuciscidae > Leuciscus > Leuciscus leuciscus. The sequence goes on along the minus strand of NC_138728.1, from coordinate 23,695,552 downwards.
GGCACGTTGTTTGTCTCCCCTTTTTAAAGGCTCGAGCCGCTCAGCGTGCCGTGTGCCGTCGGGCGCCGGCTGACAGCGCGGGTTGTCACGGCAACCCAGCGCGCGTCATTCGGCGCTCTAGATGCGTGATCGAGACTCGTGTACCTCTACGAGGTTGAGTCCCTTTGCTTATTCCCCATTCTAGTTCCTTTTCTAAAAGGGGAGGACTACTTTGGCTAATGAGCATTTGGTGATCTGGGAGTTACAGTGCGGAATGTCTCGCCAGGTGAAAGACCCTCACGAGCTTCCCACTCCTCTAGCGCATCGCAAATATGCGGAGACTGTGTTCGTGGGTGATTTATGCTTTCTTATGAGAGCATGACCACGTCGGCACGTTGTTCGCCTTGCCTGAAGGCTTGAGCGCCCAGCGTGCCGTGTGTCATCGAGGCGATGGCCACGTTCACTGTCTTGCATACCTGGTTGACGGCCACGATCACTGTTTCACATGCCTAATCAGTGTGTTGAGACTGCGTTCGTGGGTGGTTCATGCTCTCTCATGAGTGCATGACCACGTCGGCACGTTGTTCGTCTCCCCTTTCTCGTAAGGGCTTGAGCCGCTCAGCGTGCCGTGTGCTGTCGATGCTTTCGGATGGGATTCTGGTCCTCCTCGTGAGGGACCAAGCATTTCATTCGGAGCTCCAGGGGAGGACAGATGTCGATCGCTACATCGGAGAGAGGGCTGTTATACTCTGAAAAGGATGCTGAGTTCCTACTGTAATGGTGTGTTCTCGTGCTGAAGATTCAGACTTGACAGCCACACTTCCTGGGTCTAAAGTGCCTGGATGCGTGTGAAAAATTTTGGCAGTATGGAAGCATTTTGGTGCCAATATGGCAAGCCAAACATGCCTAAATCTGCAGAAGTTTTTCCTCTCTCACTACCTCTGCACATTCAGTGCACGTGGGTAGTTCTGATTCGGGGTGGAGCTGCGCTTAGTGACTTACCGTGATTAGTCACAGTGCTGGCCCTCGGTCAGACGATGTCCACACTGGTGGTCCAGAAGCACCTCAAAACCAGCCCGCTCGGAGTTGTTTCCCCCCAGCAAAGGGAAGGGGAAACGACCCTGAGAGGAGCGACCCTGAGTATATGATGTCTGCTCTTCGGGAGTGCGTGTCATCACCACTCCTTCCCCTGGAGGAGGGCCGGGTGGAGAATTTAATTTATGTTCCGCCGCTGGTCATTCAGTCAGCGGTACCCAAAGTTTGAGCAGTCCACTTCCTCTGAGTCACTCACGGGCCCCAGCGCTCAGATGACAGTGAGGGCCACGGCCTTGTCACTCTCGTCTCTCGCTGGGCAAGGAGGCGGAAACCAGGACTCATTGCCCCCGGGCCTCGCTCCTCGTTTCCCCTCACGGTCGAACGGTCGAGACTGGTAGTTCAGGACGACGCTCAGTTGCCTCGCCGCTCCCAGTCTCCTCCGTCCAAGAGGGCCAGGATGACAGTGCGCGCCGCAGTATTGCCTCGCCGCTCTCATTCCCCTCATTCCAGTGCTCAGATGACAGTGATGCCGCCTCGGCCTCATCACTCTCATCTCCCACTGGGCAGAGAGGTGCGGATACTTGGACTCGATCCCCTCGGGCGTCGTTCCTTGTTTCCTTTCCCTCCTTCGCCTTGGGGCAATGACTAGCCGAACGCCTCCGTGCCTTCCCTGTCGATTGCCCCCGTGTGGAAGCAGGTTGGTGCTGCATGTCACACCCAGACTCCACTTCCGGCCGCCTCAGGGCCTCCGGAGTCGAGTCCCTGCCTTCCACCTCGCTGCCCCACCCCGGGTACGCTGGTGGTCCGGGTCGGCTCACTGGTACGGTTCTTCGAAGCCTGGATAGCGCTCCCAGGCCGTCCCGGTGGCTCACCCGTACCATCCGGCTCGGCTACGCAATTCAGTTTGCTCGCCGGCCTCCCAGGTTCAGGGGCGTCCGCTTCACCCAGGTGCGGTCAGTGGATGCCCCTGTCTTGCGGAAAGAGATCGACGTCCTGCTGGCGAAGGACGCGATCGAGCCGGTCCCTCCAGCCGAGATGAGGTCTGGGTTCTACAGCCCTTACTTCATTGTACCCAAGAAAGGCGGTGGGTTACGGCCAATCCTGGACCTGCGGGTTTTGAGTCGGGCCCTGCACAAGCTCCCGTCCAATATGCTCACGCAGAAACGCATCTACGAATGCATCCGTCCCCAGGATTGGTTTGCAGCGATCGACCTGAAGGACGCGTACTTTCACGTCTCGATTCTTCCTCAACACAGACCGTTCTTCGGTTTGCTTTCGAGGGTCGGGCGTATCAGTACAAAGTCCCACCCTTCGGGCTGGCCCTGTCGCCCCGTGTCTTCACGAAGGTCGCGGAGGTGGCCATTGTTCCCATGAGAGAACATGGCATTCGCATTCTCAACTATCTCGACGACTGGCTTATAATAGCTCACTCGCGAGACCTGTTGTGCGAACACAGGGACATGGTGCTTCGGCATCTCAGCCGGTTGGGGCTTCAGGTCAACTGGGACAAGAGCAAACTCTGCCCCACGCAGAGGATCTCTTATCTCGGTATGGAGCTGGACTCGGTCAGCCGGACTGCGCGCCTCACGGAGGAGCGCGTCCAGTCAGTGCTCAACTGCCTCAAGTCCTTTCAAGGCAGGTCAGCGGTTCCACTGAAACAGTTTCAGAGGCTCCTGGGGCATATGGCAGCCGCATCGGCTTGCTGCATACGAGACCGCTTCAGCGCTGGCTTCACGACCGAGTCCCGAGATGGGCGTGGCAGAGCGGCACGTTCCGGGTGAACATCACCCCGCACTGTCGCCAAACCTTCAGTCCTTGGTCGGACCCTGCGTTTCTACGGGCCGAAGTGCCCTTAGTCCAGGTGTCCAGGCATGCTGTAGTGTTCACAGATGCCTCCGCCAACGGCTGGGGGGCCACGTACAACGGGCATGCAGTTTCGGGTCTGTGGACGGGGCCCCAACTGCATTGGCACATCAACTGCCTAGAGTTGCAAGCAGTACGCTTAGCCTTGTGCCGCCTCAGAGGCTTACTTCGTCACAGGCATGTACTGGTCCGTACGGACAGCACTGCGACCGTTGCGTACATCAACCGCCAAGGTGGTCTACGCTCCCGTCGTATGTCGCGACTCGCCCGCCATCTCCTCCTTTGGAGTCAGAAGCATCTGAGGTCACTTCGAGCCATTCATGTCCCAGGTGTGCTCAACCGTGCGGCCGACAAGCTCTCACGGCAGCCCCCTCTTCCGGGAGAATGGCGACTCCATCCCCAGGTGGTCCAGCTGATATGGGGAATCTTCGGAGCCGCTCAGATAGATCTGTTTGCCTCTCCGGACACGACCCATTGCCAGTTGTTTTATTCCCTGACCGAAGGAACTCTCGGCACGGACGCACTGGCACACAGCTGGCCCCAGGGCCTTCGCAAATATGCGTTTCCCCCAGTGAGCCTTGTCGCACAGACTTTGTGCAAGATCAGGGAGGACGAGGAGCAAGTCCTGCTTGTTGCGCCGTATTGGCCCAACCGGACTTGGTTTGCAGAACTTATGCTCCTCGCGACAGCCCCTCCTTGGCCGATTCCTCTGAGGAAGGACCTTCTTTCTCAGAGACGGGGCACTCTATGGCACCCGCGTCCAGACCTCTGGAGACTCCATGTCTGGTCCCTGGACGGGACGCGGAGGTTCTAGGTGGCCTACCACAGGCTGTGGTAGACACCATCTCTTCCGCTAGAGCCCCCTCTACGAGGCGCCTCTATGCGTTGAAGTGGAACCTATTCGTCGGTTGGTGCTCTTCCCGCCGGGAAGACCCCCGAACTTGCCCGATCAGTGTCGTGCTTTCCTTCCTGCAAGATGGGTTGGAGCGAAGGCTGTCTCCCTCCACCCTCAAAGTGTATGTTGCCGCAATAGCTGCACATCACGATGCAGTAGAAGGTAAGTCCTTGGGAAAGCACGACCTGATCCTCAGGTTCCTCAGGGGTGCTAGGAGACTGAATCCTCCTCGTAATCAGCACCCCGTACCCTCTTGGGATCTGACTTTAGTGCTCAGAGCACTCCAGAATCCACCTTTTGAGCCCTTGCATGCAGTCGATTTGAATATCCTGTCAATGAAGACAGCCCTCCTGCTCGCTTTGGCGTCCATCAAGAGGGTAGGGGACCTGCAGGCATTTTCGGTCGACGAATCGTGCCTAGAGTTCGCGCCGGACTTCTCTCACGTTGTTCTGAGACCCCGGCCCGGATATGTGCCCAAGGTTCCTACCACTCCTTTTAGAGATCAGGTAGTGAACCTGCAAGCGCTGCCCCCGGAGGAGGCAGACCCAGCCCTGGCTTTGCTCTGTCCTGTTCGCGCTCTGCGCTGCTACATTGAAAGGACACAAAGCTTTAGGACCTCAGACCAGCTCTTTGTCTGTTACGGAGGCCAGCAGAAGGGGAAGGCTGTCTCCAAGCAGAGGTTAGCCCACTGGTTAGTGGATGCTATCGTCCGGGCTTATGAGTCCCAGGACGTGCCTTGTCCACCTAGGTTGAGGGCACACTCTACTAGGAGTGTTGCCTCCTCCTGGGCTTTGGCTCAAGGCGCCTCGCTGACAGATATCTGTAGAGCTGCGGGCTGGGCGACACCCAACACGTTCGCTAGGTTTTATAGCCTTCGTGTAGAACCTGTTTCCTCCCGTGTACTCGCTTCGGCCAGTAGCGCGAGGAATTAGGTTAGTGTCGGCTTGCTACGCCATTCTCGCCCCAGGGGCCAGATACGTGCGTTATTCTGCTCCGTTGGTTACCCAACAAACGGCTAACCTCGTGAGTTCCTCCGTCATCCCCCCCGGCGACAGGCGAGGCGGATCGCCGGTCGCCAGGCTTGTTACCTCTCTCTTGAGCTGAGTACAGGCTGGGGTCCTATGTAGTGGTCCCTATGGCGACCCCATAGGTGTTTCCACGTTCGGTTACCCTCCGGGTTAGCCAGTGTCTTCCCCTTGACAGACTCTGTCTGTCGTCTCTGCTGAGTACGCTCCCACCCTCCAGGCTGGGACTACCTCAGAGACTGCCGTGTGTTCACTACCCTACGGGCTAGTGCACATGTGTTTTCCTAGTGCCTCCCCTCGGGCAGGTTATGGGCTCCGCAGCGTTCCCTTCTACATCTTGGGCACGCTTTCCCAGTGTTATCCAATGTCCACTGAGCGGGTCTTGCGGAACAGCAGTGTGACTCTTCCCAGCTAAGCTTCCGCACATAAGAGATAAGTTTCAAGAAACTGCGGCTGAAGCTTAGGCAGGGCGCTGGAAGGGGCCAGCAGCATGGCGTTTTATTAGGGATCCCAATTCGTTGGAAACTCCTCCGACGAGACGTAGGAGTTCCCGAACGAAAGGGAACGTCTCGGTTACGTATGGTAACCCTCGTTCCCTGAGTAGGGAACGGAGACGTCTCGTCCCGTCGCCATGCTGCTGTACCTTCGCGGAGGACTGGACACTGTTCGGCTCCTCAGCGAAAAGCGTTTGTGTATGCGCTTGCTTCCGCTTTATACCCGCGCTGGTAGGCGGGCCGCGGGATGCAAATCTTGCATGCCAATGTTTATTGGCTCGTTTTATTTCACTCGAAGACAGTTGGTCTCCCTAGCGTGATCCCAATTCGTTGGAAACTCCTCCGACGAGACGTCTCCGTTCCCTACTCAGGGAACGAGGGTTACCATACGTAACCGAGACGATTTGCATTTTCTATGAATTTATTAAATATTGCTGTATAACAAGGTATACTTTGACAGTTAATTATTAAATAATAAAACAGTAAAACAACATGATAATCACCACAGTGGTAGTCTGTGAGATGTAGAACAAGAATCTGGTGGAATTTGCAGAAAACAATTTGATTTGCATTTTTTATGAATTTATTAAATATGCCTATATGCCAGGTATACAGTATAGGACTTTGACAGTTAATTATTAAATAATAAAACAGTAAAACAACATGTAAATCACCACAGTGGTAGTCTGTGAGATGTAGAACAAGAATCTGGTGGAGTTTGCAGAAAACAATTTGATTTGCATTTTTTATGAATTTATTAAATATTGCTGTATAACAAGGTATACAGTATAGGACTTTTGACAGTTAATTATTAAATAATAAAACAGTAAAACAACATGAAAATCACCACAGTGGTAGTCTGTGAGATGTAGAACAAGAATCTGGTGGAGTTTGCAGAAATCAATTTGATTTGCATTTTCTATGAATTTATTAAATATTGCTGTATAACAAGGTATACTTTGACAGTTAATTATTAAATAATAAAACAGTAAAACAACATGCTAATCACCACAGTGGTAGTCTGTGAGATGTAGAACAAGAATCTGGTGGAGTTTGCAGAAAACAATTTGATTTGCATTTTTTATGAATTTATTAACTATTGCTGTATAACAAGGTATACAGTATAGGACTTTGACAGTTAATTATTAAATAATAAAACAGTAAAACAACATGAAAATCACCACAGTGGTAGTCTGTGAGATGTAGAACAAGAATCTGGTGGAGTTTGCAGAAAACAATTTGATTTGCATTTTCTATGAATTTATTAAATATTGCTGTATAACAAGGTATACTTTGACAGTTAATTATTAAATAATAAAACAGTAAAACAACATGATAATCACCACAGTGGTAGTCTGTGAGATGTAGAACAAGAATCTGGTGGAGTTTGTAGAAAACAATTTGATTTGCATTTTTTATGAATTTATTAAATATGCCTATATGCCAGGTATACAGTATAGGACTTTGACAGTTAATTATTAAATAATAAAACAGTGAAACAACATGAAAATCACCACAGTGGTAGTCTGTGAGATGTAGAACAAGAATCTGGTGGAGTTTGCAGAAAAGAATTTGATTTGCATTTTCTATGAATTTATTAAATATGCCTATACAGCCAGGTATACAGTATAGGACTTTGGCAGTTAATTATTAAATAATAAAACAGTAAAACAACATGTAAATCACCACAGTGGTAGTCTGTGAGATGTAGAACAAGAATCTGGTGGAGTTTGCAGAAAACAATTTGATTTGCATTTTTTATGAATTTATTAAATATTGCTGTATAACAAGGTATACAGTATAGGACTTTTGACAGTTAATTATTAAATAATAAAACAGTAAAACAACATGTAAATCACCACAGTGGTAGTCTGTGAGATGTAGAACAAGAATCTGGTGGAGTTTGCAGAAAACAATTTGATTAGCATTTTTTATGAATTTATTAAATATGGCTATATGCCAGGTATACAGTATAGGACTTTGGCAGTTAATTATTAAATAATAAAACAGTAAAACAACATGAAAATCACCACAGTGGTAGTCTGTGAGATGTAGAACAAGAATCTGGTGGAGTTTGCAGAAAACAATTTGATTTGCATTTTTTATGAATTTATTAACTATTGCTGTATAACAAGGTATACAGTATAGGACTTTGACAGTTAATTATTAAATAATAAAACAGTAAAACAACATCTAAATCACCACAGTGGTAGTCTGTGAGATGTAGAACAAGAATCTGGTGGAGTTTGCAGAAAACAATTTGATTTGCATTTTTTATGAATTTATTAAATATTGCTGAATAACAAGGTATACAGTATAGGACTTTTGACAGTTAATTATTAAATAATAAAACAGTAAAACAACATGAAAATCACCACAGTGGTAGTCTGTGAGATGTAGAACAAGAATCTGGTGGAGTTTGCAGAAAACAATTTGATTTGCATTTTCTATGAATTTATTAAATATTGCTGTATAACAAGGTATACTTTGACAGTTAATTATTAAATAATAAAACAGTAAAACAACATGATAATCACCACAGTGGTAGTCTGTGAGATGTAGAACAAGAATCTGGTGGAATTTGCAGAAAACAATTTGATTTGCATTTTTTATGAATTTATTAAATATGCCTATATGCCAGGTATACAGTATAGGACTTTGACAGTTAATTATTAAATAATAAAACAGTAAAACAACATGAAAATCACCACAGTGGTAGTCTGTGAGATGTAGAACAAGAATCTGGTGGAGTTTGCAGAAAAGAATTTGATTTGCATTTTCTATGAATTTATTAAATATGCCTATACAGCCAGGTATACAGTATAGGACTTTGGCAGTTAATTATTAAATAATAAAACAGTAAAACAACATGTAAATCACCACAGTGGTAGTCTGTGAGATGTAGAACAAGAATCTGGTGGAGTTTGCAGAAAACAATTTGATTTGCATTTTTTATGAATTTATTAAATATTGCTGTATAACAAGGTATACAGTATAGGACTTTTGACAGTTAATTATTAAATAATAAAACAGTAAAACAACATGTAAATCACCACAGTGGTAGTCTGTGAGATGTAGAACAAGAATCTGGTGGAGTTTGCAGAAAACAATTTGATTTGCATTTTTTATGAATTTATTAAATATGCCTATATGCCAGGTATACAGTATAGGACTTTGGCAGTTAATTATTAAATAATAAAACAGTAAAACAACATGTAAATCACCACAGTGGTAGTCTGTGAGATGTAGAACAAGAATCTGGTGGAGTTTGCAGAAAACAATTTGATTTGCATTTTTTATGAATTTATTAAATATTGCTGTATAACAAGGTATACAGTATAGGACTTTGACAGTTAATTATTAAATAATAAAACAGTAAAACAACATGTAAATCACCACAGTGGTAGTCTGTGAGATGTAGAACAAGAATCTGGTGGAGTTTGCAGAAAACAATTTGATTAGCATTTTTTATGAATTTATTAAATATGCCTATATGCCAGGTATACAGTATAGGACTTTGACAGTTAATTATTAAATAATAAAACAGTAAAACAACATGTAAATCACCACAGTGGTAGTCTGTGAGATGTAGAACAAGAATCTGGTGGAGTTTGCAGAAAACAATTTGATTTGCATTTTTTATGAATTTATTAAATATGCCTATACAGCCAGGTATACAGTATAGGACTTTGGCAGTTAATTATTAAATAATAAAACAGTAAAACAACATGTAAATCACCACAGTGGTAGTCTGTGAGATGTAGAACAAGAATCTGGTGGAGTTTGCAGAAAACAATTTGATTTGCATTTTTTATGAATTTATTAACTATTGCTGTATAACAAGGTATACAGTATAGGACTTTGACAGTTAATTATTAAATAATAAAACAGTAAAACAACATCTAAATCACCACAGTGGTAGTCTGTGAGATGTAGAACAAGAATCTGGTGGAGTTTGCAGAAAACAATTTGATTTGCATTTTCTATGAATTTATTAAATATTGCTGTATAACAAGGTATACTTTGACAGTTAATTATTAAATAATAAAACTGTAAAACAACATGATAATCACCACAGTGGTAGTCTGTGAGATGTAGAACAAGAATCTGGTGGAGTTTGCTGAAAAGAATTTGATTTGCATTTTCTATGAATTTATTAAATATGCCTATACAGCCAGGTATACAGTATAGGACTTTGGCAGTTAATTATTAAATAATAAAACAGTAAAACAACATGATAATCACCACAGTGGTAGTCTGTGAGATGTAGAACAAGAATCTGGTGGAGTTTGCAGAAAACAATTTGATTTGCATTTTTTATGAATTTATTAAATATTGCTGTATAACAAGGTATACAGTATAGGACTTTGACAGTTAATTATTAAATAATAAAACAGTAAAACAACATGTAAATCACCACAGTGGTAGTCTGTGAGATGTAGAACAAGAATCTGGTGGAGTTTGCAGAAAACAATTTGATTTGCATTTTCTATGAATTTATTAAATATTGCTGTATAACAAGGTATACTTTGACAGTTAATTATTAAATAATAAAACAGTAAAACAACATGATAATCACCACAGTGGTAGTCTGTGAGATGTAGAACAAGAACCTGGTGGAGTTTGCAGAAAACAATTTGATTTGCATTTTTTATGAATTTATTAAATATGCCTATACAGCCAGGTATACAGTATAGGACTTTGGCAGTTAATTATTAAATAATAAAACAGTAAAACAACATGATAATCACCACAGTGGTAGTCTGTGAGATGTAGAACAAGAATCTGGTGGAATTTGCAGAAAACAATTTGATTTGCATTTTTTTATGAATTTATTAAATATGCCTATACAGCCAGGTATACAGTATAGGACTTTGGCAGTTAATTATTAAATAATAAAACAGTAAAACAACATGTAAATCACCACAGTGGTAGTCTGTGAGATGTAGAACAAGAATCTGGTGGAGTTTGCAGAAAACAATTTGATTAGCATTTTTTATGAATTTATTAAATATTGCTGTATAACAAGGTATACAGTATAGGACTTTGACAATTAATTATTAAATAATAAAACAGTAAAACAACATGTAAATCACCACAGTGGTAGTTTGTGAGATGTAGAACAAGAATCTGGTGGAGTTTGTAGAAAACAATTTGATTTGCATTTTTTATGAATTTATTAAATATGCCTATATGCCAGGTATACAGTATAGGACTTTGGCAGTTAATTATTAAATAATAAAACAGTAAAACAACATGAAAATGACCACAGTGGTAGTCTTTAAGATGTAGAACAAGAATCTGGTGGAGTTTGCAGAAAACAATTTGATTTGCATTTTTTATGAATTTATTAAATATTGCTGTATAACAAGGTATACAGTATAGGACTTTGACAGTTAATTATTAAATAATAAAACAGTAAAACAACATGTAAATCACCACAGTGGTAGTCTGTGAGATGTAGAACAAGAATCTGGTGGAGTTTGCAGAAAACAATTTGATTTGCATTTTTTTTTTGAATTTATTAAATATGCCTACATGCCAGGTATACAGTATAGGACTTTGGCAGTTAATTATTAAATAATAAAACAGTAAAACAACATGAAAATCACAACAGTGGTAGTCTGTGAGATGTAGAACAAGAATCTGGTGGAGTTTGCAGAAAACAATTTGATTTCCATTTTTTATGAATTTATTAAATATGCCTATATGCCAGGTATACAGTATAGGACTTTGGCAGTTAATTATTAAATAATAAAACAGTAAAACAACATGAAAATCACCACAGTGGTAGTCTGTGAGATGTAGAACAAGAATCTGGTGGAGTTTGCAGAAAACAATTTGATTTGCATTTTTTATGAATTTATTAAATATTGCTGTATAACAAGGTATACTTTGACAGTTAATTATTAAATAATAAAACAGTAAAACAACATGATAATCACCACAGTGGTAGTCTGTGAGATGTAGAACAAGAATCTGGTGGAGTTTGCAGAAAACAATTTGATTAGCATTTTTTATGAATTTATTAAATATTGCTGTATAACAAGGTATACAGTATAGGACTTTGACAGTTAATTATTAAATAATAAAACAGTAAAACAACATGATAATCACCACAGTGGTAGTCTGTGAGATGTAGAACAAGAATCTGGTGGAGTTTGTAGAAAACAATTTGATTTGCATTTTTTATGAATTCATTAAATATTGCTGTATAACAAGGTATACAGTATAGGACTTTGACAGTTAATTATTAAATAATAAAACAGTAAAACAACATGTAAATCACCACAGTGGTAGTCTGTGAGATGTAGAACAAGAATCTGGTGGAGTTTGTTGAAAACAATTTGATTTGCATTTTTTATGAATTTATTAAATATGCCTATATGCCAGGTATACAGTATAGGAATTTGACAGTTAATTATTAAATAATAAAACAGTAAAACAACATGATAATCACCACAGTGGTAGTCTGTGAGATGTAGAACAAGAATCTGGTGGAATTTGCAGAAAACAATTTGATTTGCATTTTTTATGAATTTATTAAATATGCCTATATGCCAGGTATACAGTATAGGACTTTGACAGTTAATTATTAAATAATAAAACAGTAAAACAACATGAAAATGACCACAGTGGTAGTCTTTAAGATGTAGAACAAGAATCTGGTGGAGTTTGCAGAAAACAATTTGATTTGCATTTTTTATGAATTTATTAAATATTGCTCTATAACAAGGTATACAGTATAGGACTTTGACAGTTAATTATTAAATAATAAAACAGTAAAACAACATGTAAATCACCACAGTGGTAGTCTGTGAGATGTAGAACAAGAATCTGGTGGAGTTTGTAGAAAACAATTTGATTTGCATTTTTTATGAATTTATTAAATATGCCTATATGCCAGGTATACTGTATAGGACTTTGGCAGTTAATTATTCAATAATAAAACAGTAAAACAACATGAAAATCACCACAGTGGTAGTCTGTGAGATGTAGAACAAGAATCTGGTGGAGTTTGTAGAAAACAATTTGATTTGCATTTTTTATGAATTTATTAAATATTGCTGTATAACAAGGTATCCAGTATAGGACTTTGACAGTTAATTATTAAATAATAAAACAGTAAAACAACATGTAAATCACCACAGTGGTAGTCTGTGAGATGTAGAACAAGAATCTGGTGGAGTTTGTAGAAAACAATTTGATTTGCATTTTTTATGAATTTATTAAATATGCCTATATGCCAGGTATACAGTATAGGACTTTGACAGTTAATTATTAAATAACAAAACAGTAAAACAACATGATAATCACCACAGTGGTAGTCTTTAAGATGTAGAACAAGAATCTGGTGGAGTTTGCAGAAAACAATTTGATTAGCATTTTTTATGAATTTATTAAATATTGCTGTATAACAAGGTATCCAGTATAGGAATTTGACAGTTAATTATTAAATAATAAAACAGTAAAACAACATGTAAATCACCACAGTGGTAGTCTGTGAGATGTAGAACAAGAATCTGGTGGAGTTTGTAGAAAACAATTTGATTTGCATTTTTTATGAATTCATTAAATATGCCTATATGCCAGGTATACAGTTTAGGACTTTGACAGTTAATTATTAAATAATAAAACAGTAAAACAACATGAAAATCACCACAGTGGTAGTCTGTGAGATGTAGAACAAGAATCTGGTGGAGTTTGCAGAAAACAATTTGATTTGCATTTTTTATGAATTTATTAAATATTGCTGTATAACAAGGTATACAGTATAGGACTTTGACAGTTAATTATTAAATAATAAAACAGTAAAACAACATGTAAATCACCACAGTGGTAGTCTGTGAGATGTAGAACAAGAATCTGGTGGAGTTTGCAGAAAACAATTTGATTTGCATTTTTTATGAATTTATTCAATATTGCTGTATAACAAGGTATACAGTATAGGACTTTGACAGTTAATTATTAAATAATAAAACAGTAAAACAACATGTAAATCACCACAGTGGTAGTCTGTGAGATGTAGAACAAGAATCTGGTGGAATTTGCAGAAAATAATTTGATTTGCATTTTTTATGAATTTATTAAATATTGCTGTATAACAAGGTATACAGTATAGGACTTTGACAGTTAATTATTAAATAATAAAACAGTAAAACAACATGTAAATCACCACAGTGGTAGTCTGTGAGATGTAGAACAAGAATCTGGTGGAGTTTGCAGAAAACAATTTGATTTGCATTTTTTATGAATTTATTCAATATTGCTGTATAACAAGGTATACAGTATAGGACTTTGACAGTTAATTATTAAATAATAAAACAGTAAAACAACATGTAAATCACCACAGTGGTAGTCTGTGAGATGTAGAACAAGAATCTGGTGGAATTTGCAGAAAACAATTTGATTTGCATTTTTTATGAATTTATTAAATATTGCTGTATAACAAGGTATACAGTATAGGACTTTGACAGTTAATTATTAAATAATAAAACAGTAAAACAACATGTAAATCACCACAGTGGTAGTCTGTGAGATGTAGAACAAGAATCTGGTGGAGTTTGCAGAAAACAATTTGATTTGCATTTTTTATGAATGTATTAAATATTGCTGTATAACAAGGTATACAGTATAGGACTTTGACAGTTAATTATTAAATAATAAAACAGTAAAACAACATGTAAATCACCACAGTGGTAGTCTGTGAGATGTAGAACAAGAATCTGGTGGAGTTTGTAGAAAACAATTTGATTTGCATTTTTTATGAATTTATTAAATATGCCTATATGCCAGGTATACAGTATAGGACTTTGACAGTTAATTATTAAATAATAAAACAGTAAAACAACATGAAAATCACCACAGTGGTAGTCTGTGAGATGTAGAACAAGAATCTGGTGGAGTTTGTAGAAAACAATTTGATTTGCATTTTTTATGAATTTATTAAATATTGCTGTATAACAAGGTATACAGTATAGGACTTTGACAGTTAATTATTAAATAATAAAACAGTAAAACAACATGTAAATCACCACAGTGGTAGTCTGTGAGATGTAGAACAAGAATCTGGTGGAATTTGCAGAAAACAATTTGATTTGCATTTTTTATGAATTTATTAAATATGCCTATATGCCAGGTATACAGTATAGGACTTTGACAGTTAATTATTAAATAATAAAACAGTAAAACAACATGAAAATGACCACAGTGGTAGCCTTTAAGATGTAGAACAAGAATCTGGTTGAGTTTGCAGAAAACAATTTGATTTGCATTTTTTATGAATTTATTAAATATTGCTCTATAACAAGGTATACAGTATAGGACTTTGACAGTTAATTATTAAATAATAAAACAGTAAAACAACATGTAAATCACCACAGTGGTAGTCTGTGAGATGTAGAACAAGAATCTGGTGGAGTTTGTAGAAAACAATTTGATTTGCATTTTTTATGAATTTATTAAATATGCCTATATGCCAGGTATACTGTATAGGACTTTGGCAGTTAATTATTCAATAATAAAACAGTAAAACAACATGAAAATCACCACAGTGGTAGTCTGTGAGATGTAGAACAAGAATCTGGTGGAGTTTGTAGAAAACAATTTGATTTGCATTTTTTATGAATTTATTAAATATTGCTGTATAACAAGGTATACAGTATAGGACTTTGACAGTTAATTATTAAATAATAAAACAGTAAAACAACATGTAAATCACCACAGTGGTAGTCTGTGAGATGTAGAACAAGAATCTGGTGGAATTTGCAGAAAATAATTTGATTTGCATTTTTTATGAATTTATTAAATATTGCTGTATAACAAGGTATACAGTATAGGACTTTGACAGTTAATTATTAAATAATAAAACAGTAAAACAACATGTAAATCACCACAGTGGTAGTCTGTGAGATGTAGAACAAGAATCTGGTGGAATTTGCAGAAAACAATTTGATTTGCATTTTTTATGAATTTATTAAATATTGCTGTATAACAAGGTATACAGTATAGGACTTTGACAGTTAATTATTAAATAATAAAACAGTAAAACAACATGTAAATCACCACAGTGGTAGTCTGTGAGATGTAGAACAAGAATCTGGTGGAGTTTGCAGAAAACAATTTGATTTGCATTTTTTATGAATGTATTAAATATTGCTGTATAACAAGGTATACAGTATAGGACTTTGACAGTTAATTATTAAATAATAAAACAGTAAAACAACATGTAAATCACCACAGTGGTAGTCTGTGAGATGTAGAACAAGAATCTGGTGGAGTTTGTAGAAAACAATTTGATTTGCATTTTTTATGAATTTATTAAATATGCCTATATGCCAGGTATACAGTATAGGACTTTGACAGTTAATTATTAAATAATAAAACAGTAAAACAACATGAAAATCACCACAGTGGTAGTCTGTGAGATGTAGAACAAGAATCTGGTGGAGTTTGTAGAAAACAATTTGATTTGCATTTTTTATGAATTTATTAAATATTGCTGTATAACAAGGTATACAGTATAGGACTTTGACAGTTAATTATTAAATAATAAAACAGTAAAACAACATGTAAATCACCACAGTGGTAGTCTGTGAGATGTAGAACAAGAATCTGGTGGAATTTGCAGAAAACAATTTGATTTGCATTTTTTATGAATTTATTAAATATGCCTATATGCCAGGTATACAGTATAGGACTTTGACAGTTAATTATTAAATAATAAAACAGTAAAACAACATGAAAATGACCACAGTGGTAGCCTTTAAGATGTAGAACAAGAATCTGGTTGAGTTTGCAGAAAACAATTTGATTTGCATTTTTTATGAATTTATTAAATATTGCTCTATAACAAGGTATACAGTATAGGACTTTGACAGTTAATTATTAAATAATAAAACAGTAAAACAACATGTAAATCACCACAGTGGTAGTCTGTGAGATGTAGAACAAGAATCTGGTGGAGTTTGTAGAAAACAATTTGATTTGCATTTTTTATGAATTTATTAAATATGCCTATATGCCAGGTATACTGTATAGGACTTTGGCAGTTAATTATTCAATAATAAAACAGTAAAACAACATGAAAATCACCACAGTGGTAGTCTGTGAGATGTAGAACAAGAATCTGGTGGAGTTTGTAGAAAACAATTTGATTTGCATTTTTTATGAATTTATTAAATATTGCTGTATAACAAGGTATACAGTATAGGACTTTGACAGTTAATTATTAAATAATAAAACAGTAAAACAACATGTAAATCACCACAGTGGTAATCTGTGAGATGTAGAACAAGAATCTGGTGGAATTTGCAGAAAACAATTTGATTTGCATTTTTTATGAATTTATTCAATATTGCTGTATAACAAGGTATACAGTATAGGACTTTGACAGTTAATTATTAAATAATAAAACAGTAAAACAACATGTAAATCACCACAGTGGTAGTCTGTGAGATGTAGAACAAGAATCTGGTGGAGTTTGCAGAAAACAATTTGATTTGCATTTTTTATGAATTTATTAAATATTGCTGTATAACAAGGTATACAGTATAGGACTTTGACAGTTAATTATTAAATAATAAAACAGTAAAACAACATGTAAATCACCACAGTGGTAGTCTGTGAGATGTAGAACAAGAATCTGGTGGAGTTTGTAGAAAACAATTTGATTTGCATTTTTTATGAATTTATTAAATATGCCTATATGCCAGGTATACAGTATAGGACTTTGACAGTTAATTATTAAATAATAAAACAGTAAAACAACATGATAATCACCACAGTGGTAGTCTGTGAGATGTAGAACAAGAATCTGGTGGAATTTGCAGAAAACAATTTGATTTGCATTTTTTATGAATTTATTAAATATGCCTATATGCCAGGTATACAGTATAGGACTTTGACAGTTCATTATTAAATAATAAAACAGTAAAACAACATGAAAATGACCACAGTGGTAGTCTTTAAGATGTAGAACAAGAATCTGGTGGAGTTTGCAGAAAACAATTTGATTTGCATTTTTTATGAATTTATTAAATATTGCTCTATAACAAGGTATACAGTATAGGACTTTGACAGTTAATTATTAAATAATAAAACAGTAAAACAACATGTAAATCACCACAGTGGTAGTCTGTGAGATGTAGAACAAGAATCTGGTGGAGTTTGTAGAAAACAATTTGATTTGCATTTTTTATGAATTTATTAAATATGCCTATATGCCAGGTATACTGTATAGGACTTTGGCAGTTAATTATTCAATAATAAAACAGTAAAACAACATGAAAATCACCACAGTGGTAGTCTGTGAGATTTAGAACAAGAATCTGGTGGAGTTTGTAGAAAACAATTTGATTTGCATTTTTTATGAATTTATTAAATATGCCTATACAGCCAGGTATACAGTATAGGACTTTGACAGTTAATTATTAAATAATAAAACAGTAAAACAACATGTAAATCACCACAGTGGTAGTCTGTGAGATGTAGAACAAGAATCTGGTGGAGTTTGTAGAAAACAATTTGATTTGCATTTTTTATGAATTTATTAAATATGCCTTTATGCCAGGTATACAGTATAAGACTTTGGCAGTTAATTATTAAATAATAAAACAGTAAAACAACATGAAAATCACCACAGTGGTAGTCTGTGAGATGTAGAACAAGAATCTGGTGGAGTTTGCAGAAAACAATTTGATATGCATTTTTTATGAATTTATTAAATATTGCTGTATAACAAGGTATACAGTATAGGACTTTGACAGTTAATTATTAAATAATAAAACAGTAAAACAACATGTAAATCACCACAGTGGTAGTCTGTGAGATGTAGAACAAGAATCTGGTGGAGTTTGCAGAAAACAATTTGATTTGCATTTTTTATGAATTTATTAAATATTGCTGTATAACAAGGTATACAGTATAGGACTTTGACAGTTAATTATTAAATAATAAAACAGTAAAACAACATGTAAATCACCACAGTGGTAGTCTGTGAGATGTAGAACAAGAATCTGGTGGAGTTTGCAGAAAACAATTTGATTTGCATTTTTTATGAATTTATTAAATATTGCTGTATAACAAGGTATACAGTATAGGACTTTGACAGTTAATTATTAAATAATAAAACAGTAAAACAACATGTAAATCACCACAGTGGTAGTCTGTGAGATGTAGAACAAGAATCTGGTGGAGTTTGTAGAAAACAATTTGATTTGCATTTTTTATGAATTTATTAAATATGCCTATATGCCAGGTATACAGTATAGGACTTTGACAGTTAATTATTAAATAATAAAACAGTAAAACAACATGTAAATCACCACAGTGGTAGTCTGTGAGATGTAGAACAAGAATCTGGTGGAGTTTGCAGAAAACAATTTGATTTGCATTTTTTATGAATTTATTAAATATTGCTGTATAACAAGGTATACAGTATAGGACTTTGACAGTTAATTATTAAATAATAAAACAGTAAAACAACATGTAAATCACCACAGTGGTAGTCTGTGAGATGTAGAACAAGAATCTGGTGGAGTTTGCAGAAAACAATTTGATTTGCATTTTTTATGAATTTATTAAATATTGCTGTATAACAAGGTATACAGTATAGGACTTTGACAGTTCATTATTAAATAATAAAACAGTAAAACAACATGTAAATCACCACAGTGGTAGTCTGTGAGATGTAGAACAAGAATCTGGTGGAGTTTGTAGAAAACAATTTGATTTGCATTTTTTATGAATTAATTAAATATGCCTATATGCCAGATGTAATAAAACTGCCATTTCCCTACACATATTACGTTTACCTACGGATGACATTACGTTTTATCCTTTTAATATTGTCTATAAAATGGGTATGTTTAGGTATGGGAGTAAGGTTAAGGGATCTTACATTTATAATCTATAAAATGGTAAAAGGGGAATCATACAGATATCTTTATGATATGAAATATTCGTAAATAGTTTATGTTTTTTAGCTGTAAAATCGTAATAATGTTGCGCTTAAACGTTGCAGATACGTCCATATTATACGTTTCAGCATATATCCAAACGTACAAAAAGTACATTTTCTATCTTTGAAAATTACGAATTAATACCTACTTATTTAACAATGAGACCAGGCTGGAATATACAACCTGTAGGCTACTTTTGCATCTTTTTACAGCAGGGTGCCCGTGGATCATTAAAGCCATAAAATGTCCTATATTTGTTATTGTAAAAATAAGGCGTAGCTATGTATTCAAATGTCTTAAATCCACGTTTCAAAAGTGTTAAAATGCAACTGAACAGTGAAGATGAACTTTTCTGAAATCTTAAAACGGTGTCAATGCTTTGCACCATGACTGATCAGTTTGAGCTATAAAGAATCGTGTATGAATGAGAAAATAAAAGGCAAAACCTCCTTGATAAGTTATTAAAATTACAATAAAACCCCTGCAAGAGATCTGAATTCAGGATTTGTTAATAGGCAGTCCTCAGCAGCGCGCGCACACTAGAAGTGTGTATGCCTCTAACGCGCAAAAATGCCCGACTGGACGGGTATTCACGTAAACACATTAGGTCATGTATTAAGTGAAGGTAAACAATATGGAGAAAATCAGATGCACATCCGTCATTATATTAGATCAGTGCATTCGGTTTTAAAGTGACAGGAGCCATAGGCTACTCAGGGGTGCATTTCCCGTACAACTATATTGAACAGGACTTCTTATTTTTACCTTTAGTGTTCTGAAAAAAAAGGGGCATTAGTACCATGAATTAATTATGAATGTACCATGAAAAGTAATTATGACCTTTATTTTTCATTTTAAAGTGAACCATTCTTTTGAAGTTAAAATATTAAACAAATTTAATAAATAAAAAGTATTTTTTAGTGTAATATTTTAAATTTTTTAATTTGTGCGTGTATTTGAACAGCTCAGAAGAAGACATGCGCGAATTACTTCGCCAGATACAAAGAACCACCAATTTACTGGCTGAAAGATGTACCTCCTCACAAGGAACTCCTACCAGGGACATCCTGCCAGGGACATCCTCCCCGTCTCTGATGCCCCCTAGGCCCCCCCCTAGGCCCCCGTCTCACAGTCTGTTCCCAACCACCCCATGCTACAGAACAAACTCAACCCGCTGGCGACCCTATCAATCCACCTCTGATTCTCAGAGTAGCCAAGCATCATCATCATCATCAAGGGAAGATGACATCCAGATGAATCTTTCAAGACTTTTTCGGCCATATTCAGAGTCTGGGGGCTTTCCGGGAAAACACCTTCAAAGGAAAAAAGAAGTTCCCTGGAGCCATAATTTTTCCTGTCTCTCTGAACCAGAGAGCACTTTTCTGCCAAGTGTCGAGGACACAAGGATTCTGGAGGAATGTGGTCTGGGCCGCAAATGTATTACTTTTACGAGTAATGTGGGCAGCCATTCAGATGTTGCCGAATGCCTTTACCAGGCATACCCTCTACTTAGAGGTGCTGGGGGATTCACATTAGCCAGGAGTGATCGCAGAAGGGAGTTATCCATCATCCCAATTCCACCCTCGGGCTACTCGGTGGCCTATTTAAGAAATTTCTGTAAAGGAAAGCGGACCCCAATCTACATTATTCCCCTGCAAAAACGTCTTGTACTACAACCTCATGAAGGAAACGTAAGTGCAATGTGCAAACCGATAAACTAACCTTTTTTAAAGAAAGTGTATGTTCATGTTTTGTTTAATTTTTAATACACTTCAATAGCAGGTTCCAGCTGTCATGCAGGAGTGTTTCACATGCAAGCAAAGCATAATTCTCTCTCAACTGGCAGAACACATTGCGACATGCAAATGGTAAATTTTGTCTACTGACTGTTCATATCTCACTTTAAATTAAGTATGGGCTATCTTTGAACATAAAAGTACTGTATTTTTCTTATTCCATGCAAACAGCACAACAACTGGTGAAATTTCTGAAGAATTAAATGATTCACTCACCCAACCAGAGAATAGGTGCTACTCTGTGCTAGTAAACGACATGTAAGAATGTCCTTACTTTTTGGTGAATGTGTTTGTTGTGGGTTAAAATTGATCTATTTGTATATCAGTTCCAGTGATGACGAAGATGTCCGAAATTGCAATCGAACTATCCTTTCAGGTTTGTGTTCATGACATTTTTACTTCTACAAACATTTTCAAAGAAATAACAAATTAAAATTTTGTACACACAAGCAGGAAGTGTCCTCAGGACAGTCAGCAGCAGATGTCTCACAAGAGGCTGGAGGTGATTCAGCTTGTTGTACTCCACTTCAGACTGAAGATCCACTGTATGTATATTTCTGGTTATTTGTTTTATGACTGGCAAATTCAGTGCTTGCTTTATGCCTTAACGGCTAAGAGTGTTGTTTTTAATTGTTTTTAAACAGACCTGAAGTTGTCATCTCAAGTGATGAAGAGGATGTGCATGATGTAAGTCTAACAGTGTGTTGAAACAAAATGCTGTTTGGCATGCACTGTTAACAACGTCAAACAGTACTTGCTGATAAGCGGCTACTTTCAAACACGCTGTTGCGTTTTATGTTTGTGTGCACTTTTCTGTTTTTTTATTTTATTATTACGTAAGATATCAAGCACAGTATAAGCATCAGATTGTTACATAATTTATGCTCACATACAAATGAACATATATTCCCTCACAGTAACATATGCATATACATAAACAACTAAATAAACTAGGGGGGAAAAGTCTCCTTAAAAATATAAAAATGGCCTTCAAGATTTCAAGAAAAGATCAGGTTTTTCATTCTGACTCCAAATTTAATCTTTTCAAGTTTGAGGGAAAAAAGTAGGTCAAAACCCCACTGACGGTAGGGTTGGAGTAGATGGCAGCTTCCTATTGATTAGTATAAGTCATCTAGCCAACAGTGTGCAACAATATTATCCATCTCTAAAGCTGTAAGTTTAACATTTTCCGGAAGAACCCCAAATAAAGCGGTCAATGGGTTGGGGTCTATTACTGTGGTAAGAATTTCTGAGAAAACAAAACAAAACAAAAAACCAGGAAATATCTTGCCGAGTTGCACCCTAGACCAATTAATACGATGCACTACCTTAAATTGAATAAGTCTATGCCTGGAGCTCTAAGATTTCTTTTTACAACATGTTTTTTGCAGCATTGTAGGCAAATACAGAGATGTTAAAAAGCAGGAGTTTTTGTTCTACAGACTTGTGAATCATTGCATCATAAATACAATGTAATTAAGAAATTCATTGTGCAGTGTAGCCACTATTTTTTGTAAAAGAAATCAAAATAATTGTTCTTCATGTTATTGCTTTTTTTTTTTTTTTTTTTTTTTATACAGCTTATCAGTAATGTTTAGTCAGTCATTTTTGATGTAACATACTTATAATTATTATAATTATCATCATTAATTAACTCATTAAATGTATTTTGTATTTCTTATTTTCTAACAGTTTAATAGTTCTATAGTTTTTGCTATGGTAGCAAATAGTATGTAGAACTGAAAATTGACTGGTATTTGTAGTGACAACTGAAATTTTGGTACAGTGACATCGAAAAAATTGGTGTACATACTTTCTGCATGTTTATTAGATAATACACAGAATGAATTACACAGAATATGTATTTGTAAATCTGATCATTGGTTTTATTACAGAACTTGGTGGAAGATCAACACCAGCTAAATGACGTGTCCCCATCACACCCAACAACAGAAAGTAATCATGTTGATCCAAGCGAGTAAGTAATCTGTTAAAACAAAACTATATTTGTTTTAACCAAAAGATGTCAACTCCATAAAATGTGACATAACCAGAGTGAACACGGGTGAATCTGACTGCAGTAGATGTGAAAGATATGAATAAAAATTAAGTTAATTCGGCCAGCGCTCATACCTGTATTTACATCCTGTTTTCGGTTGAAGTCCATAGTAATCGATTGTCGAGTTCACGCGCGTGATCATAGGTAAGTGACTAGTATCTATTGAATAAGTACTAGACTATGCGCGTGAACTCGACAATCGATTACTATGGACTTCAACCGAAAACAGGATGTAAATACAGGTATGAGCGCTGGCCGAATTAACTTTATTTTTATTCATATTTTTCACATCTACCCGCGTTCACTCTGAAGGAATCACTCACATTGGCTGGGCACTTGTAATGACACATCAAGGATGTTAAGAGGCTAAAAGCAGGTTTAAAACTTCCCCATTGAAGTCAACAGGGTGCAAATTTTAAAAAGAGGATAACATGGTGTAGGCAACACCGATTTTTGTCGTTGTTCTCTGTACTGACAGCACTCCAAATTTACAAAAAAATGAACTCAATGTTAAAATTGACCGGAGTTCTCCTTTAAGTCACAAATCCTAGTAGGCAATTTTCGGCATATAATTTGCTTTTTGATTATTAATGACACCATTTGCTAGCAAAGTCAACACTACTTTTGGTACTATAACCTATAGTGCTAATGTTTAAAATGAACATTTCTTTAACTCGTGGTAGTTGCTCTCTGATTGCAAGCTAATGATGCTACTTTCCTTGGCAGATCCATGACTTTGCTACCCAGTAATGATACACTGGATGAGGCTCTCACCATTGAGTAAGTACCAATTAACACCACAAATAAATTGCAGGGTTATTCCATGTGTAATCTGACAGAATTCAGTAAAGTGATAGCAGCAACATCTCAGGTTTTTGTTGGGTCTCAAAAGTAAGTGCTCACCCACTGCAGGCCTCCAATTTTCACTTATTCATTGCACCAAAACTGTTGTGACATTTGTGATTGTCTTTATTTATATTGTGGATCACAATATGTTGTTTCACACATGGCTGTTATTGTAGTAATAATATATACACTTATATAAAAGCATTTAATTGTTGAAAATTTTTACATTTTATATTTTGCAGGCCTGATTTGATGTCTATCTTAAAAAACATCACCAACCGGCTTGACACTGGAGTGCCTCCACGGTCCAACAGTGTGAATGTCATGAGGGAGTCTGTACTGGAGAGTGCCTTCAGAGCATTCAGGAGGCCAAGGTTTTCTCCAGATCATCGCCTCAATGTTGTGTTTGTTGACATTGATGGCACCACAGAGGGGGCTGTAGATGACGGCGGCCCTAGCAGAGAATTCCTCCGCCTGCTGGTCATGGCAATCAAGGACAGCATGTACTTTACTGGACCAGAGGACAAGAAAAATGTGTCTTTGATATCCCGTGGTATGCAACACTGAAAGCAATTACTGTTTAGTTTTTTAATATAACAATTATGTTTTTCAATTCATGGCCTTTATGGTTTTTGCAACTGAGATAATCAGATTAATGTCCCAAGTGTCTGACAACATTATGGAAAGGAATCCTCTGGAGGTCGAGCTTTCTGTTAGAGCAAGATCCTTTTTCTTTTTTTTTTCTTTTACATAAACATTTTCTGAAATTGCATTCACTAAACACACTAGACTCCATGTAAGTAAACACATTTTTTGCATCAGAAAATACACATTCAAAGTTGACAGAATCAAAATGAACCTATGAAAAAGATGTTTGTTCGCCTTTCTGCTTTCCTGACAATCATCACTCTGGTTTTGGTGTAAATTAACAGATACTCTACCGATTGACGTGAATATAAGATGGATCTTTACATGCTAAAATTACTGTTTATTAATATGGATTCTGGTGGGTTTAGCCATACCGATCTATGAGATGTTTCTTGTTTAAAAAAAAAGCCGATTTTACTCTTTAAAGAAAATCCTCTCTGTAGGGATCCTTTTTTATAATGTCAAACACTTAGATAATAATCTAAGCCTGTTGAATTGCTGCAGCTCTGAGAGCTTGGGTGTTTGTAGGTCTGTCTGCTTCACTGCTGCTGCTTGTCCTCTCTGTCAGCATAGCTTAACTTTTGTGAAATGCCACTAATAACTGCTTGCTTTCATTAGTATAAATTGCATTTATAAAACATTCAGTGCAATTCATTGAGAGAACATACTGTAGGGCTTTTATTTTGAAACACAAGGGAATGTGAGGAATTATTTAGTAAACCTACTTTGCTCTTATTTTGACATCTTTGCGTGATTTTTGTGTATGTACACATTTGAAACTGTTTACTTTAATGATAGAATGAACAGGACGACAGTTAAGATGACAGAACAAGATGGCAGTTAAGATGACTGAACAAGACGACAGTTAAGATGACAGAACAGGACGACAGTTAATATGACTGAACAAGACGACAGTTAGGATGACTGAACAGGACGACAGTTAAGATGACAGAACAGGACGACAGTTAGGATGACTGGACAAGACGACAGTTAAGATGACAGAACAGGACGACAGTTAAGATGACAGAACAGGACGACAGTTAAGATGACAGAACAGGACGACAGTTAGGATGACTGGACAAGACGACAACTAGGATGACTGAACAGGACGACAGTAAGATGACTGAACAGGACGACAGTTAAGATGACAGAACAGGACGACAGTTAGGATGACTGGACAAGACGACAACTAGGATGACTGAACAGGACGACAGTAAGATGACTGAACAGGACGACAGTTAAGATGACAGAACAGGACGACAGCTAGGATGACAGAACAGGACGACAGCTAGGATGACAGTTAGGATGACTGAACAGGACGACAGTTAGGATGACAGAACAGGACGACAGTTAGGATGACTGAACAGGACGACAGTTAGGATGACAGAACAGGACGACAGCTAGGATGACTGAACAGGACGACAGTTAAGATGACAGAACAGGACGACAGTTAAGATGACAGAACAGGACGACAGCTAGGATGACAGAACAGGACGACAGTTAAGATGACAGAACAAGACGACAGCTAGGATGACAGAACAGGACGACAGTTAAGATGACAGAACAGGACGACAGCTAGGATGACAGAACAGGACGACAGTTAAGATGACAGAACAGGACGACAGTTAAGATGACAGAACAAGACGACAGTTAAGATGACAGAACAGGACGACAGTTAAGATGACTGAACAGGACGACAGTAAGATGACTGAACAGGACGACAGTTAAGATGACTGAACAAGACGACAGTTAAGATGACTGAACCGGACGACAGTTTAGGCTAGGACTACAGTTCAAGTACGGAAGACAGATCAAATCGACATAAACAAAGAACATACATATCAACATATACTATTTTTTCTGAAAAAGGAGGATCAATACAGTAAGGACGACGGAACAAATCGACATAAACAGAGAACACACACATCAACATATACTATTTTTTCTGAAAAAGGAGGATCAATACAGTAAGGACGACGGAACAAATCGACATAAACAGAGAACACACACATCAACATATACCAATTTTTCGAACAACTAGAAAATGACTGTTGACAAGGACAAATGTGTAGTACAAAGCACAAAGCAGTCGACTCATTTTTGGCACAAATGGAACCTCATAACTTTCGGTACCGGTTTTGACATTTTCTCAATAAATAAATTATGATTATACTTGTCTGTCTGTTGTTTTTCTTTATAATTGTAGCCTATGTAGTTTTAAGAAATGGTTAGGTTAAGTTTAGGGGTAGGATTAGTGGCTCAAACGCACACGTGTAAGATTCACGTATGAGGGTGTTAAACTGTGACATCTACACGTTTTCCAAAGTGGACCAACGTGATTATTTCACGTCTTGTCGTGATACCGGGTTGCACCTACTGTTGACCTACATATTTCATGCCTAAGAGTACTCGAAACTTGACCTTTCAATACATACTCGTTGACTCCATCTGATGTTACATCAGCCATACAGAAGTCCACAATTGACCCAAGGAACATATTTCTGTCCAAAGAGTCCTCAATCTTGAACTTTCTATACACACTCATAGTCTCCTTCTGATTCTTCGTATATGACCTATTATTATTTCTCAAAAGTTTTTAAACTATGTAAAATTATAGACTCATTCTGATGATAAATCAGACCAAAAGAGGTCAAATTTTTACTCTTGAGTCAATAGGTATTGAAAGTTAATGTACAATGATTCTTTGGCCAAAAATATATTCAGAGTGTCACATATGGACACCTGTTTAAGTGATGTATCATCAGAAGAAGTCTATGAGTATTTAGTAAGTTAACTTGTGAGGACCTTTTTGCCAAAAATATTTTCAATTCGCCAGATATGGACATCTATATAACTTATGAAGAGTCAGAAAGAGTCTATGAGTATGTATAGAAAGTTCAAGATTGAGAACTCTTTGGCCAGAAATATGTTCCTTGGGTCAATAATGGACTTTCTGTATGGCTGACGTAACATTAGAAAGAGTCAAGTTTAGACTCTTTGACCAGAAAAAATGTCAGTATGTCAAATATGGACTTTTGTCAGGATGATATAACATCCGAAGATATCAATCTGAATGTATAGTGGTAATCTTTAAGGACTCTTTGCCCAGTAATATTTTCGGTAGGTCAAATATGGACTTCTGTATGGCTGATTTAACATCAGAAGGAGTCTATAAGATAGATAATAATTAAGATTGATGATAGAAAAAATCCATTTGAAACTCTTTGGTCAATTTTTTTTCAATCGGTCAAATATGGAATACTGTCTACCTGATTTAACATTACGAAAAGTCAGTCTGTGTGTTTAGTGAATTAATGTTCATGGACGCTGGCCAGAAATATGTTCAGTAGGTCAAAAATGGACTACTGGCTGGTTAATATAACATCACAAGAAGTCAATCTTTAGTATAGCAAGATAATGTTCAAGAACTCTTTGGCCAGAATTATGTTCAGTAGGTCAAAATGGGGCCTCTAGCTGATTTATAATCAGAAGGAGTCTATAACTTTATATACCCTTTGACCAGAAATTAGTTCAAAAGGTATGGACATATATACGGCTTATTAATTATCAGAATGAGTCTATGAGTGTGTATATAGGAAGTCCAAGATCGAGGACTATTTCATCTATGCAATGAAACATATAACATATGTGCTTTCGCACTGCACTGCATTGAAGGGAAATTATTGCATTAGCTATTGCATTACAATGCCTCTTGTGCAAAGAAGAGATAAACATAAATGTTGCATTGCATTGCACCCACGATCTAAGATTTAGCATTTAAGAAAAACATTTGAGCTATGCACATTGCATTTCAATGCATGCCAGAAATAACTCATTCATTTGTGCCTTAAGAAAATAAAATGAGTGCTGCACACAGGGTCTTGGACTTTCTATAGTCAAATATGGACTTCTATTTTTTTTTTTCTATAGTCAAAAATAGGTCAAATATGGACTTCTGTATGGCTGATTGGCCAGTAGGTCAAAAGGGGACGTCTGAATGGCTGATTTATCATCAGAAAGAGTCTATAACTTTATATAGTTGAAAAACTTTTGAGGACTTTGACCAGAAATAAGTTCAAAAGGTCAGATAAGGACATCTATATGGCTTATGAAGCACCAGAAGGAGTCTATGAGTATGTATAGAAAGCCCAATATCGAGGACTCTTTGGCCAGAAATACCTGGGACCTTGGGTCAAATATGGACTTCTGGCTGATTTAACATCAGAAGGAGTCTATGAGTTTATGATAGACTAAATCCTTTTGTGAACTCTTTGGTAAAAAAAAAATTCAATCGGTCAAATATGGACTACTGTCTGCCTGATTTAACATTACGTATATAGTGTTAATATTCACGGACTCTGGCCAGAAATATGTTCAGTAGGTCAAAAATGGTCTTGGACTTTCTATAGTCAAATATGGACTTCTATTTTTTTTTTTCTATAGTCAAAAATAGGTCAAATATGGACTTCTGTATGGCTGATTTAATATGGCAAGCCGTTTTAACATTTAATCATTTAAACCGACTAGTCTCTATTTTCATGCTACTAGTACTTATTTTTTAGATACTAGTATCTATTCCATTAAGTACTAGTACTTATTCATTAGCTACTAGTGCTTATTCTTTAGGTACTAGTGCCTATTCTTTAGATACTAGTGCTTATTCTTTAGGTACTAGTACTTATTCAATAGATACTAATACTTATTCATTAGATACTAGTACTTATTCATTAGATACTAGTACCTATTAAATAGATACTAGTACTTATTCATTAGATACTAGTACTTATTCATTAGATACTAGTTCTTATTTATTAGACACTAGTACTTATTCATTAGTTACTAGTACTTATTATTAGATACTAGTACTTATTCATTAGATACTAGTACCTATTAAATAGATACTAGTACTTATTCATTAGATACTAGTACTTATTCCAATAGTGACTAGTAACTAGTGAATAAGTACAAGTACCTAAAGAATAAGCACTAGTATCTAAAGAATAAGCACTAGTAGCTAATGAATAAGTACTAGTACTTAATGGAATAGATACTAGTATCTAAAAAATAAGTACTAGTAGCATGAAAATAGAGACTAGTCGGTTTAAATGATTAAATGTTAAAACGGCTTGCCATAGTATGTATTCCAATTGTGACTAGTACATATATATTAGATACTAGTAGTTATTTATTGGGTACTAGTACTTATTTTTTAGATACTAGTACCTATTACTAGATACTAGTATGTATTCAATAAATACTAGTACTAAGTCATTAGATACTAGTACCTCTTAAATAGATACTAGTACATATTAAATAGATACTAGTACTTATTCATTAGATACTAGTACTTATTCAATAGATACTAGTACTTATAAATTAGCTACTAGTACTTATTCAATAGATACTAGTAACTATTTATTAGATACTAGTATTTATTCCAAATGTTACTAGTAAGATTTTTTATTTTACTAGTAAGATTTTTAATTGAACTATCCAGTGGCATTTCTGACTAGTCATAACATAAGACGAGTAAAAAAGCAGTTGTGACTAGTAAAATAAAAAATCTTACTAGTAACATTCGGAATAAATACTAGTATCTAATAAATAGGTACTAGTATCTATTGAATAATTACTAGTAGCTAATTTATAAGTACTAGTATCTAATAAATAGGTACTAGTATCTATTGAATAAGTACTAGTAGCTAATTTATAAGTACTAGTATCTAATGAATAAGTACTAGTATCTAATGAATAAGTACTAGTATCTAATGAATAAGTACTAGTATCTAATGAATAAGTACTAGTATCTATTGAATAAGTACTAGTATCTATTGAATAAGTACTAGTATCTAATGAATAAGTACTAGTGTTTATTGAATACATACTAGTATCTAGTAATAGTTACTAGTATCTAAAAAAAAAGTACTAGTACCTAATAAATAACTACTAGTATCTAATATATATGTGCTAGTCACAATTGGAATACATACTAGTCAGAACTGAATAGTTGATATCTGAATGACAGATCCCCATAGAAGTCAATGGCAAAAAAAAGTATTTGTTACTAGTAACAAAAGAATAGTTACTAGTCACTATTGGAATAAGTACTAGTATCTAATGAATAAGTACTAGTATCTATTTAATAGGTACTAGTATCTAATGAATAAGTACTAGTTGAAGAAGAAACTCTTCTTGATAATGAATAAGCACTAGTATCTAATGAATAAGTACTAGTATCTAATGAATAAGTACTAGTATCTAATGAATAAGTACTAGTATCTATTGAATAAGTACTAGTATCTAATGAATAAGAACTAGTATCTAATGAATAAGTACTAGTATCTATTGAATAAGTACTAGTATCTAATGAATAAGTACTAGTATCTAATGAATAAGTACTAGTATCTATTGAATAAGTACTAGTACCTAAAGAATAAGCACTAGTATCTAAAGAATAGGCACTAGTACCTAAAGAATAAGCACTAGTAGCTAATGAATAAGTACTAGTACTTAATGGAATAGATACTAGTATCTAAAAAATAAGTACTAGTAGCATGAAAATAGAGACTAGTCGGTTTAAATTATTAAATGTTAAACCGGCTTGCCATAGATTTAACATCAAAAGGAGTCTATAACTTTATATAGTTTGAAAACTTTTGAGGACACTTTGAGCAGAAATTAGTTCAAAAGGTCAGATATGGACAGGTCTATATGGCTCATCAGAAGGAGTCTTATGAGTATGTATAGAAAGTCCAAGATTGAGGAATCTTTGGACTTCTGTATGGCTGACGTAACATCAGAAAGAGTCAACGAGGATATGTGGAAAGGTCAAGTTTCGAGTACATTTGGCCAGAAAAAAGTTCAGTATGTCAAATATGGACTTATGTCAGGATGATATACTATCTGAAGATTTCAATATGGTGATTGAAATCATGATTGCCATTTATGGTGTTAATCTTTATGGACTTTTTGGCCAGATATATGTTCAGTAGAAAAAAATCAGTAGCACCTCAATGCAGAACACGAGATCCGGGGGGCGGAGTTGGATCCA
Organism: Leuciscus leuciscus; assembly: GCF_965113295.1. Classification (NCBI taxonomy): domain Eukaryota; kingdom Metazoa; phylum Chordata; class Actinopteri; order Cypriniformes; family Leuciscidae; genus Leuciscus; species Leuciscus leuciscus. Next base: position 23,663,900 of record NC_138728.1, on the reverse strand, counting down.
GATAAAGGGGTGGAGATTGGTAGGTTTAGGGGTGGGTTTAGGGATTAAGGGGTGGAGATGGGTAGGTTTAGGGGTAGGTTTAGGGATCAGTGGGTGGAGATTGGTAGGTTTAGGTATATGTAAGGTGGGAGGAGTTGGATCTAGATCCGACTCCTCCCCGTGGATTTCATGTTCTGCAGTGAGGACCATCTCAAAAAAATGGACTTTTGTATGGCTGATGTAACATCAGAAGCAGTCTATGAGAATGTATAAAAATTCAAGATCGAGTACTCTAGGGCCAGAAATCAGTAGAGTAGGTCAGAAATGGACCTCACAAGGTCAATCTGTAGTATAGCAAGATAATGTTCGAGAACTCTTTGGCTAGAAATATGTTCAGTAGGTCAAGTATATCTCTGTATAGCTGATTTATAATCAGAAGGATTCTATAACTTTATATAGTTTAAAAACTTTTGAGGACCCTTTAAAATGAGTTCAAAAGGTATGGACATATATATGGCTTATTAATTATCAAAATGAGTCTATGAGTATGTATAAGAAGTCCAAGATCGAGGACTATTTCATCTATGCAATTAAACATATAACATATGTGCTTTCTGCACTGCACACTAAAACAAACTTATTCATTTGTGCATTGAAGGGAAATCTTTTTCCATTGTGACGAGATAACACAGACAACGATGTGCATTGAAGGATATCATATAAGCTATGCGCTTGTTGCATTGCAATGTATACAATAACTAGCTCATTCCCATGTGCATTAAAGAGATAACATATGTGTTGTTGCATTTTTGCATCATTGCATTGCATATTGCACACCAGAACTAATGCATTGCTTTGCGCGAACGATCTAACGTAGTGCACGAACGTTGTGCACTGAAGAATAACATAGTTTATGCACTTCTCGCTTTGCATTGTATTGCACACCAGATCTAACTCATTCCCGTGTTCATAAAAGAGATATAACTTATGTGTTGTTGCATTGCATTGCACGAACGATCTAACGCTGTGCACTGAAGAATAACACATGCACTTCTTGCATTGCATTGCACACCAGAACTAATGCATTACATTGCACGAACGTTCTAACGTTGTGCATTGAAGAATAACATAGTTTATGCACTTCTCGCTTTGCATTGTATTGCACACCAGATCTAACTCATTCCCGTGTTCATAAAAGAGATATAACTTATGTCTTGTTGCATTGCATTTGTAGCAATACGTGGCCGTCTAGTAATGACTACGCCACCCCGAATTACCGGGGAAATAATCTAATAAATAGGACACAAGTCCGTTTGCTCAGGAGAGGCTAGAGACGTGAGTTCACATTGAAACAGGCAATTTTTATTAAAGAAAGCAATTAAACAAATAACACAATCAATAGTGTCATTTCGTAATCAAAAAGGCAACCAAAAACAAAAAGAATATGATCACTGCAGGGGCTGAGACCACCGAGAAGCAGGCTAGCTATAGCTGCATATGGCAATCAAACACACTTTGAAGAATCACTCCACTACAAAATAGTGATTAAAAATCACACCACACTTATAACCCCTACTTAGGGTGAAGGCCTGCAGCTAAAACCACCAGCCTGCCTCCAGGAAAACCCAGCTCCTGCAGAATACAAGAAAAGAAATAAATATAGAAATGATTAGGGATAAACCAAATCACAATGAAACAGATAATGAAAACAAAAATCAAGTTATGAAATAAATGGTCATCTATAATAAAGACAAAGAAAGTAAATATAAACCTTTCAAACGGTCACAACACAAAAATCACACAGTCCGTCCAACCTACACAGATGATGGAACCGGTTTGGTAGGCTAATTATCACTCCGTGTAATAAATCACAGTTATAACAGTGATGATCATGCGGCTAAGGACTGGTAACAAAACCAGCCACATTCATACGACATAAACAAAAAAACACAAAATTATAAGACCAAATAAAGTAATCCTTCTGGCCCACTTGAGTCCGAAAGAACAAATAAATTGCCTGAGCAATAGATAAAGTGGAGTCCAGCAGTAATATTCGGCTTCCACAAAGCAGCAAACGTGGCTCAATGAAGCATGGATTGCTGACAGCAAGTTGTTAAAGTAGCTGCTCAGCCTGGCTTTAACACGGGCAAAAGAGAACTCCCTGATTCAATTTCGGCGCGCACACACACACAATCACAGGCAAACGGAACTCATATGCCAGTCATCTGATGTTAGCGAGTCAATAAACAGCTGATACTCCGACGCAGCTATGAGGAGACGTCACACCAATGGGAGACCGAAGTATGGAAGGCCAAAAGGGCCAAAACGTGTGAAACTGTCGCGTTAACGCGTATTCACGTGTTAACACGCAATTTACGCGTTAACACGTCATTACGCGTTAACGCGGATTTACGTGTTAACGCGTAAATGACGTGTTAACGAGTACCTAAATTTGGGACATTAGCACCACCTACTGGTTTGGTGCTGCTCTTGCTCAAACACAGAGAACCTAAATTAAGCTTGTAAATAGCAGTTTTTAAGGTGAAAATACATGTTCAACAATGACTTTTCAGAATAATTACAGCATATTTTAAATGGGCATATTTAGACAGTTAACTATAACTGTTCAAGCCCTAAAAGTCATGACCATTTTCACAATCACAATAGAAATTGTGTAATATATTTACACATTTCTCCAAACAGTATTTACATGTACACTTATACTGTAGCATATTTCTAAAGTATCTTTTTATAATTGAACCACTATGCATTATTTGTTAGAGAACCCCTTCTGTTAACACCATTAAGCCTTGAATCTGAGAATTTAGAAGAATCTGAGATTTGAGATGCATTGTTTTGCAGTATTTTTCGAAGATAACAAGCTCAATAAAATATAACAAATAATATATATATATATATATATATATATATATATATATATATATATATATATGCTATAAAGGTGGTTATAAATTAGAATGTCTTGGAAAAGTAAATTTTTTCAGGAATTCAACTTAACAGGTGAAACTGTCCATAAGCAAAAGTGGCCCAAACCAAGTATTGAGTACATATGCATTATACTTTTCAGAGAACCAACATTTCTGTATTTAAAATCCTTTTTTTGTTGATTTCATGTAATATTAAAATTTTCTGAGATTTTGAATTTGGGGGTTTCAAAATCTGTAAGCCATAATCATCAAAATTATAACAAATAAAGGCTTGAAATATCTCACTTTGCATGTAAAAAGTGTATATTAGTTTCACCTGTAAAGTTGAATTCCTGAAATAAATGAACTTTTCCACGACATTCTAATTTATTGAGAAGCACCTGTATGTATATGTGTATATATATATATATATATATATATATATATATATATATATATATATATATATATATATATATATATATATATATATATATGCTATATTACAAAGTTATATTACAACACACACTACACACAAACACAAACACACACACACATGCGTAATAATAATAATCTAAAGTGATTGGCTTGAATTTTTAATAAATGAAATGAAACAGAACTTCTGCTTTTCTTTTTTTACAATGGATATTACATTGTGAAATCATGAATATAGGACCAAAAGTAATAATATATATTTTATTAATACTACACAGAACAAGAGATTAATCTATATTCTCGCCAAAATGTTGGATAGATTTGGAGTGCTAATACACTCGTGATCTATCTATTCAGTTTCCTGGAAGTTACCCTTCCATCAGTGTCGTTGCTCATGATGGCTCATGAGGTATGTTCAGCGTAGTGCTTGAGTCACTCTATCATGAATAATTCAAATAAAATAAAGGTGTTGTGTCACGGTGACACCGCCTGTCGTTACTGTTTGTAATCATTCTCATGACTATTAATTTGGTGACGCACACCTTCGTTTTATTGTATTTATTCATGAGATTGCGAAAAAGCGCTTACCTCATGGATACGATGAGCCTACGTCACCTGGCATCTTCCGTTCGGTGCGCGCCCGTGATGAGAATCATATAGAGAGACGGGAATCCATACATCGTTTTTCCAAATTATATATTACACTTCTTTACAGGTAACTGTGAACAAACTAGCTTTCGGTTATAATAAACACTGTTAAACGGTGGGTTGAAAATAGTTTTTTTTTTTTACTTTATTTAAGTTTGTCATGAGATTGTTGCTTCGCAATTAGCGCGACAGCCTGCCATTATATGCAATACATCAAAAATACCGTTGCATGGAATCCATAAGAGTTGATGTTTCAGAGTTATGCATTTTCTTCGACTCACATATTTGGTCATTTAACCCCCTGTGATATGTCTATTAACAGCGAGTTATAGTACTAGAATAGGCTAGCCTATGTCTTAACACATTTAATCATTTTTTCCCCCAGAGTTTCCCCACATTTGTATGGTATTTACAAGATAATTAAATAATCGATATCAATTATATATAAAAAAATAAATACTTTAAGGCTTTTACTTTTATGGCACAACTAATCAAATAAAATGATGACACAATTACAAAAAATCTAGAAATTGGATGCAGTTATTATAAACTTTATTATAAACTGAATAACACAACAAATAAGTAAAGATAGATAGATAGATAGATAGATAGATAGATAGATAGATAGATAGATAGATAGATAGATAGATAGATAGATAGATAGATAGATAGATAGATAGATAGATACATGGTTTTACTACAGTTCTATTGTATCAATACAGTAAAACCATAGTAACCATCACTGTAGTAACCATGATCTGTTATAAACACGAAGATTGACATTTCGTTAATAAAATAAATAATAACACAATGTTGTAAAAAAATAAACAACTCTAAGTTCTGGCTATTGTCACAACGCGCTGAGTGGAAGACAGACTAGAAAAGGATGATGAAGAAAGTTTCTTTAATACTCAAAATAATTTCCAGAACAGAGAGATACTCACACACATGTAGCCAGGGCCGTTTCTAGGCATAGGCAAACTAGGCAGTTGCTTAGGGCGCAAACAGCCGGGGGGCGCCAGTAAGAGCCCTAGTCACACCAAGAGATTTTTTTCTCACCCAAGCAAGTGGAAGAATTTTTTTTTTACATTTCCAATAACAGACAGTATATTTGCACAAAATTCCTGTGTTTATGACAAAAGGACACCTGCCACTAAATATCTACAGTGGGTAGGTCGTTGGGCGCGAGGTGATTGAAAGTAGCTTTTTTTTACACATTATAATGTATAATGTGCAAAGTGTGTGTTGATATATATACGATATATATCAGTCAGATTCACAAGGCTTAATGTGTTATCAGAAGGGGCTCTCTAACAAATAATGCATAGTAGTTAAATTATAAAAAGATGCTTTAGAAATATGCTACAGTAGGAGTGTAGGCTACATGAAAATACTATTTGAAGGAAATGTGTAATATTATCCTAACACAACTTCTATTGTGATTGTGAAAATGGTCATGACTTTCAGAGGCCAATTTAAAATATGCTGTAATTATATGTAGGCCTAGTTGTAACCTATATTCTGAAAAGTCATTGTTGAACATGTATTTTCACCTTAAAAGCTGCTATTTACAAGCTTAATTTAGGTTCTCTGTGTTTGAGCAAGAGCAGCACCAAACCAGTAGGTGGTGCTAATGTCCCAAATTTAGGTACACGTTAACACGTCATTTACGCGTTAACACGTAAATACGCGTTAACGCGTAATGACGTGTTAACGCGTAAATTGCGTGTTAACACGTAAATACGCGTTAACGCGACAGTTTCACACGTTTTGGCCCTTTTGGCCTTCCATACTGAAGGCACGCCACACACGATGTGGGTGTCGCCACGAGAACGCGCACAGCCTCGATGGCCAAGTGTCACACTCCGCGGTCTCTTGGAATGAATGACAAAGGGGCGGGCTTTCAATGACGTATCCCAGTGAACATCCAAAGAGTCTATGGCTGCGTTCCAGTCCAAAATTGTCATGCCCTTCACTCGCTAACTTCCCTCCGTCTCGTTCACTCGGATGTACGTCATTGCGAGTGCTCACTACTGGCGGAAACTGCAATGGGCTGAAATGGAACGTCCTAAGCCCTTGATCACTTGGAATCAGCTGTGGAGTTGATTTATTATTTACATTTTGTTTCCCTTTAAGAATTTGTTTAATGCAGCATCCAAATGTTTATAGGTGTGTTTGGGTTGTTTTAAATGAAAAATATATATTATTAATATATCATAGAGTTGTCTGTTGTGGTGGTGATTAGATGAGATATGTGGTGACGTCACAATCGTACTGCATTGTGGGACATATAGGTGCCTGAAGTGTACATTGAAGCAGACTCGCTTCCTCGGTCAAAATCGAGGGAACGAGGGTCTGTCCATATAAACTTCCCTCGTCCACTTCACGAAGTGGAACGCACTTCAAAATGGCGGCAGGGATTCCCCCAAGGGGAAGTGCTTAGGGAAGTTCGCAAGTGCGTGTCTAAAAGTGGACTGGAACGCAGCCTATATACACCAAGGGGCAGAACCCTATTGGCCATATATGTAATGAGGGTGACGTGGCAATGAGTCACTCACTTCACCACACATTGCACGAACGATCTAACGTTGTGCATTGAAGAATAACATAGTTTATGCACTTCTCGCTTTGCATTGTATTGCACACCAGATCTAACTCATTCCCGTGTTCATAAAAGAGATATCACTTATGTGTTGTTGCATTGCATTGCACGAACGATCTAACGTTGTGCATTGAAGAATAACACATGCACTTCTTGCATTGCATTGCACACCAGAACTAATGCATTGCATTGCATATTGCACACCAGAACTAATGCATTGCATTGCACAAACGATCTAACTTTGTGCACTGAAGAATAACATGGTTTATGCACTTCTCGCTTTGCATTGCATATTGCACACCAGAACTAATTCATTCCCGTGTTCATAAAAGAGATATAACTTATGTCTTGTTGCATTGCATTGCAGGAACGATCTAACGTTGTGCATTGAAGAATAACACATGCACTTCTTGCATTGCATTGCACACCAGAACTAATGCATTGCATTGCATAATGCACACCAGAACTAATGCATTGCATTGCACAAACGATCTAACGTTGTGCATTGAAGACTAACATATGATGCACTTTTTGCATTGCATTGCATATTGCACACCAGAACTAATGCATTGCATTGCACGAACGATCTAACGTTGTGCACTGAAGAACAACAAATGATGCACTTTTTGCATTGCATTGCATATTGCACACCAGAACTAATGCATTACATTGCACGAACGTTCTAACGTTGTGCATTGAAGAATAACATAGTTTATGCACTTCTCGCTTTGCATTGTATTGCACACCAGATCTAACTCACGCACGACCGAGCTAACGTTGTGCATTGAAGAATAACATATGATGCACTTTTTGCATCATTGCATCTTTGCATATTGCATATTGCAAACCAGAACTAATGCATTGCACGAAATATCTAACGTTGTGCATTGAAGAACAACATATGATGCACTTTTTGCATTGCATTGCATATCGCACACTTCTTCAGTGCACAACGTTCATTGCACGAACGTTGTGCACTGAAGAATAACATAGTTTATGCACTTCTCGCTTTGCATTGTATTGCACACCAGATCTAACTCATTCCCGTGTTCATAAAAGAGATATAACTTATGTGTTGTTGCATTGCATTGCACGAACGATCTAACGCTGAGCACTAAAGAATAACACATGCACTTCTTGCATTGCATTGCACACCAGAACTAATGCATTGCATTGCACGAACGATCTAACGTTGTGCATTGAAGAACAACAAATGATGCACTTATTGCATTGCATTGCATATTGCACACCAGAACTAATGCATGACATTGCACGAACGTTCTAACGTTGTGCATTGAAGAATAACATTGTTTATGCACTTTTCGCTTTGCATTGTATTGCACACCAGATCTAACTCATTCCCGTGTTCATAAAAGAGATATAACTTATGTCTTGTTGCATTGCATTGCAGGGACGATCTAACGTTGTGCATTGAAGAATAACACATGCACTTCTTGCATTGCATTTTGCACACCAGAACTAATGCATTGCATTGCATAATGCACACCAGAACTAATGCATTGCATTGCACAAACGATCTAACGTTGTGCATTGAAGACTAACATATGATGCACTTTTTGCATTGCATTGCATATTGCACACCAGAACTAATTCATTCCCGTGTTCATAAAAGAGATATAACTTATGTCTTGTTGCATTGCATTGCAGGAACGATCTAACGTTGTGCATTGAAGAATAACACATGCACTTCTTGCATTGCATTGCACACCAGAACTAATGCATTGCATTGCATAATGCACACCAGAACTAATGCATTGCATTGCACAAACGATCTAACGTTGTGCATTGAAGACTAACATATGATGCACTTTTTGCATTGCATTGCATATTGCACACCAGAACTAATGCATTGCATTGCACGAACGATCTAACGTTGTGCACTGAAGAACAACAAATGATGCACTTTTTGCATTGCATTGCATATTGCACACCAGAACTAATGCATTACATTGCACGAACGTTCTAACGTTGTGCATTGAAGAATAACATAGTTTATGCACTTCTCGCTTTGCATTGTATTGCACACCAGATCTAACTCACGCACGACCGAGCTAACGTTGTGCATTGAAGAATAACATATGATGCACTTTTTGCATCATTGCATCTTTGCATATTGCATATTGCAAACCAGAACTAATGCATTGCACGAAATATCTAACGTTGTGCATCGAAGAACAACATATGATGCACTTTTTGCATTGCATTGCATATCGCACACTTCTTCAGTGCACAACGTTCATTGCACGAACGTTGTGCACTGAAGAATAACATAGTTTATGCACTTCTCGCTTTGCATTGTATTGCACACCAGATCTAACTCATTCCCGTGTTCATAAAAGAGATATAACTTATGTGTTGTTGCATTGCATTGCACGAACGATCTAACGCTGAGCACTAAAGAATAACACATGCACTTCTTGCATTGCATTGCACACCAGAACTAATGCATTGCATTGCACGAACGATCTAACGTTGTGCATTGAAGAACAACAAATGATGCACTTATTGCATTGCATTGCATATTGCACACCAGAACTAATGCATGACATTGCACGAACGTTCTAACGTTGTGCATTGAAGAATAACATTGTTTATGCACTTTTCGCTTTGCATTGTATTGCACACCAGATCTAACTCATTCCCGTGTTCATAAAAGAGATATAACTTATGTCTTGTTGCATTGCATTGCAGGGACGATCTAACGTTGTGCATTGAAGAATAACACATGCACTTCTTGCATTGCATTTTGCACACCAGAACTAATGCATTGCATTGCATAATGCACACCAGAACTAATGCATTGCATTGCACAAACGATCTAACGTTGTGCATTGAAGACTAACATATGATGCACTTTTTGCATTGCATTGCATATTGCACACCAGAACTAATACATTACATTACACGAACGTTCTAACGTTGTGCATTGAAGAATAACATAGTTTATGCACTTCTCGCTTTGCATTGTATTGCACACCAGATCTAACTCATTCCCGTGTTCATAAAAGAGATATAACTTATGTCTTGTTGCATTGCATTGCACGAACGATCTAACGTTGTGCATTGAAGAATAACACATGCACTTCTTGCATTGCATTGCACACCAGAACTAATGCATTGCATTGCATATTGCACACCAGAACTAATGCATTGCATTGCACGAACGATCTAACGTTGTGCATTGAAGAATAACATAGTTTATGCAATTCTTGCTTTGCATTGTATTGCACACCAGATCTAACTCATTCCCGTGTTCATAAAAGAGATATAACTTATGTCTTGTTGCATTGCATTGCACGAACGATCTAACGTTGTGCATTGAACAATAACACATGCACTTCTTGCATTGCATTGCACACCAGAACAAATGCATTGCATTGCATATTGCACACCAGAACTAATGCATTGCATTGTACGAACGATCTAACGTTGTGCATTGAAGAACAACAAATGATGCACTTTTTGCATTGCATTGCATATTGCACACCAGAACTAATGCATTGCATTGCACAAACGATCTAACGTTGTGCATTGAAGAATAACATAGTTTATGCACTTCTCACTTTGCATTGTATTGCACACCATATCTAACTCATTCCCGTGTTCATAAAAGAGATATCACTTATGTCTTGTTGCACTGCATTGCACGAACGATCTAACGTTGTGCATTGAAGAATAACACATGCACTTCTTGCATTGCATTGCACACCAGAACTAATGCATTGCATTGCATATTGCACACCAGAACTAATGCATTGCATTGCACAAACGATCTAACGTTGTGCATTGAAGAATAACATAGTTTATGCACTTCTCGCTTTGCATTTTATTGCACACCAGATCTAACTCATTCCCGTGTTCATAAAAGAGATATCACTTATGTCTTGTTGCACTGCATTGCACGAACGATCTAACGTTGTGCATTGAAGAATAACACATGCTCTTCTTGCATTGCATTGCACACCAGAACTAATGCATTGCATTGCATAATGCACACCAGAACTAATGCATTGCATTGCACGAACGATCTAACGTTGTGCATTGAAGAACAACAAATGATGCACTTTTTGCATTGCATTGCATATTGCACACCAGAACCAATGCATTGCATTGCACAAACGATCTAACGTTGTGCATTGAAGAACAACAAATGATGCACTTTTTGCATTGCATTGCATATTGCACACCAGAACTAATGCATTGCATTGCACAAACGATCTAACGTTGTGCATTGAAGAATAACATAGTTTATGCACTTCTCGCTTTGCATTGTATTGCACACCAGATCTAACTCATTCCCGTGTTCATAAAAGAGATATCACTTATGTGTTGTTGCATTGCATTGCACGAACGATCTAACGTTGTGCATTGAAGAATAACACATGCACTTCTTGCATTGCATTGCACACCTAACTAATGCATTGCATTGCATAATGCACACCAGAACTAATGCATTGCATTGCACAAACGATCTAACGTTGTGCTTTGAAGACTAACATATGATGCACTTTTTGCATTGCATTGCATATTGCACTCCAGAACTAATGCATTGCATTGCACGAACGATCTAACGTTGTGCATTGAAGAACAACAAATGATGCACTTTTTGCATTGCATTGCATATTGCACACCAGAACTAATGCATTACATTGCACGAACGTTCTAACGTTGTGCATTGAAGAATAACATAGTTTATGCACTTCTCGCTTTGCATTGTATTGCATACCAGATCTAACTCATTCCCGTGTTCATAAGAGATATAACTTATGTCTTGTTGCATTGCATTGCACGAACGATCTAACGTTGTGCATTGAAGAATAACACATGCACTTCTTGCATTGTATTGCACACCTAACTAATGCATTGCATTGCATAATGCACACCAGAACTAATGCATTGCATTGCACAAACGATCTAACGTTGTGCATTGAAGAATAACATTGTTTATGCACTTCTCGCTTTGCATTGTATTGCACACCAGATCTAACTCATTCCCGTGTTCATAAAAGAGATATAACTTATGTCTTGTTGCATTGCATTGCAGGAACGATCTAACGTTGTGCATTGAAGAATAACACATGCACTTCTTGCATTGCATTGCACACCAGAACTAATGCATTGCATTGCATAATGCACACCAGAACTAATGCATTGCATTGCACAAACGATCTAACGTTGTGCTTTGAAGACTAACATATGATGCACTTTTTGCATTGCATTGCATATTGCACTCCAGAACTAATGCATTGCATTGCACGAACGATCTAACGTTGTGCATTGAAGAACAACAAATGATGCACTTTTTGCATTGCATTGCATATTGCACACCAGAACTAATGCATTGCATTGCACAAACGATCTAACGTTGTGCATTGAAGAATAACATAGTTTATGCACTTCTCGCTTTGCATTTTATTGCACACCAGATCTAACTCATTCCCGTGTTCATAAAAGAGATATCACTTATGTCTTGTTGCACTGCATTGCACGAACGATCTAACGTTGTGCATTGAAGAATAACACATGCTCTTCTTGCATTGCATTGCACACCAGAACTAATGCATTGCATTGCATAATGCACACCAGAACTAATGCATTACATTGCACAAACGATCTAACGTTGTGCATTGAAGACTAACATATGATGCACTTTTTGCATTGCATTGCATATTGCACACCAGAACTAATGCATTGCATTGCACGAACGATCTAACGTTGTGCATTGAAGAACAACAAATGATGCACTTTTTGCATTGCATTGCATATTGCACACCAGAACTAATGCATTGCATTGCACAAACGATCTAACGTTGTGCATTGAAGAATAACATAGTTTATGCACTTCTCGCTTTGCATTGTATTGCACACCAGATCTAACTCATTCCCGTGTTCATAAAAGAGATATCACTTATGTGTTGTTGCATTGCATTGCACGAACGATCTAACGTTGTGCATTGAAGAATAACACATGCACTTCTTGCATTGCATTGCACACCAGAACTAATGCATTGCATTGCATAATGCACACCAGAACTAATGCATTACATTGCACAAACGATCTAACGTTGTGCATTGAAGACTAACATATGATGCACTTTTTGCATTGCATTGCATATTGCACACCAGAACTAATGCATTGCATTGCACGAACGATCTAACGTTGTGCATTGAAGAACAACAAATGATGCACTTTTTGCATTGCATTGCATATTGCACACCAGAACTAATGCATTGCATTGCACAAACGATCTAACGTTGTGCATTGAAGAATAACATAGTTTATGCACTTCTCGCTTTGCATTGTATTGCACACCAGATCTAACTCATTCCCGTGTTCATAAAAGAGATATCACTTATGTGTTGTTGCATTGCATTGCACGAACGATCTAACGTTGTGCATTGAAGAATAACACATGCACTTCTTGCATTGCATTGCACACCTAACTAATGCATTGCATTGCATAATGCACACCAGAACTAATGCATTGCATTGCACAAACGATCTATCGTTGTGCTTTGAAGACTAACATATGATGCACTTTTTGCATTGCATTGCATATTGCACTCCAGAACTAATGCATTGCATTGCACGAACGATCTAACGTTGTGCATTGAAGAACAACAAATGATGCACTTTTTGCATTGCATTGCATATTGCACACCAGAACTAATGCATTACATTGCACGAACGTTCTAACGTTGTGCATTGAAGAATAACATAGTTTATGCACTTCTCGCTTTGCATTGTATTGCATACCAGATCTAACTCATTCCCGTGTTCATAAGAGATATAACTTATGTCTTGTTGCATTGCATTGCACGAACGATCTAACGTTGTGCATTGAAGAATAACACATGCACTTCTTGCATTGCATTGCACACCTAACTAATGCATTGCATTGCATAATGCACACCAGAACTAATGCATTGCATTGCACAAACGATCTAACGTTGTGCATTGAAGAATAACATTGTTTATGCACTTCTCGCTTTGCATTGTATTGCACATCAGATCTAACTCATTCCCGTGTTCATAAAAGAGATATAATTTATGTCTTGTTGCATTGCATTGCAGGAACGATCTAACGTTGTGCATTGAAGAATAACACATGCACTTCTTGCATTGCATTGCACACCAGAACTAATGCATTGCATTGCATAATGCACACCAGAACTAATGCAGTGCATTGCACAAACGATCTAACGTTGTGCTTTGAAGACTAACATATGATGCACTTTTTGCATTGCAGTGCATATTGCACTCCAGAACTAATGCATTGCATTGCACGAACGATCTAACGTTGTGCATTGAAGAACAACAAATGATGCACTTTTTGCATTGCATTGCATATTGCACACCAGAACTAATGCATTGCATTGCACAAACGATCTAACGTTGTGCATTGAAGAATAACATAGTTTATGCACTTCTCGCTTTGCATTTTATTGCACACCAGATCTAACTCATTCCCGTGTTCATAAAAGAGATATCACTTATGTCTTGTTGCACTGCATTGCACGAACGATCTAACGTTGTGCATTGAAGAATAACACATGCTCTTCTTGCATTGCATTGCACACCAGAACTAATGCATTGCATTGCATAATGCACACCAGAACTAATGCATTACATTGCACAAACGATCTAACGTTGTGCATTGAAGACTAACATATGATGCACTTTTTGCATTGCATTGCATATTGCACACCAGAACTAATGCATTGCATTGCACGAACGATCTAACGTTGTGCATTGAAGAACAACAAATGATGCACTTTTTGCATTGCATTGCATATTGCACACCAGAACTAATGCATTGCATTGCACAAACGATCTAACGTTGTGCATTGAAGAATAACATAGTTTATGCACTTCTCGCTTTGCATTGTATTGCACACCAGATCTAACTCATTCCCGTGTTCATAGAAGAGATATCACTTATGTGTTGTTGCATTGCATTGCACGAACGATCTAACGTTGTGCATTGAAGAATAACACATGCACTTCTTGCATTGCATTGCACACCTAACTAATGCATTGCATTGCATAATGCACACCAGAACTAATGCATTGCATTGCACAAACGATCTAACGTTGTGCATTGAAGAATAACATTGTTTATGCACTTCTCGCTTTGCATTGTATTGCACACCAGATCTAACTCATTCCCGTGTTCATAAAAGAGATATAACTTATGTCTTGTTGCATTGCATTGCAGGAACGATCTAACGTTGTGCATTGAAGAATAACACATACACTTCTTGCATTGCATTGCACACCAGAACTAATGCATTGCATTGCATAATGCACACCAGAACTAATGCATTGCATTGCACAAACGATCTAACGTTGTGCTTTGAAGACTAACATATAATGCACTTTTTGCATTGCATTGCATATTGCACACCAGAACTAATGCTTTGCATTGCACAAACGATCTAACGTTGTGCATTGAAGAATAACATAGTTTATGCACTTCTCTTTGCATTTTATTGCACACCAGATCTAACTCATTCCCGTGTTCATAAAAGAGATATAACTTATGTCTTGTTGCATTGCATTGCAGGAACGATCTAACGTTGTGCATTGAAGAATAACACATGCACTTCTTGCATTGCATTGCACACCATAACTAATGCATTGCATTGCATAATGCACACCAGAACTAATGCATTGCATTGCACAAACGATCTAACGTTGTGCATTGAAGAACAACAAATGATGCACTTTTTGCATTGCATTGCATATTGCACACCAGAACTAATGCATTGCATTGCACAAACGATCTAACGTTGTGCATTGAAGAATAACATAGTTTATGCACTTCTCGCTTTGCATTGTATTGCACACCAGATCTAACTCATTCCCGTGTTCATAAAAGAGATATCACTTATGTGTTGTTGCATTGCATTGCACGAACGATCTAACGTTGTGCATTGAAGAATAACACATGCACTTCTTGCATTGCATTGCACACCTAACTAATGCATTGCATTGCATAATGCACACCAGAACTAATGCATTGCATTGCACAAACGATCTAACGTTGTGCATTGAAGAATAACATTGTTTATGCACTTCTCGCTTTGCATTGTATTGCACACCAGATCTAACTCATTCCCGTGTTCATAAAAGAGATATAACTTATGTCTTGTTGCATTGCATTGCAGGAACGATCTAACGTTGTGCATTGAAGAATAACACATGCACTTCTTGCATTGCATTGCACACCATAACTAATGCATTGCATTGCATAATGCACACCAGAACTAATGCATTGCATTGCACAAACGATCTAACGTTGTGCTTTGAAGACTAACATATGATTCACTCTTTGCATTGCATTGCATATTGCACTCCAGAACTAATGCATTGCATTGCACGAACGATCTAACGTTGTGCATTGAAGAACAACAAATGATGCACTTTTTGCATTGCATTGCATATTGCACACCAGAACTAATGCATTACATTGCACGAACGTTCTAACGTTGTGCATTGAAGAATAACATAGTTTATGCACTTCTCGCTTTGCATTGTATTGCACACCAGATCTAACTCATTCCCGTGTTCATAAGAGATATAACTTATGTCTTGTTGCATTGCATTGCACGAACGATCTAACGTTGTGCATTGAAGAATAACACATGCACTTCTTGCATTGCATTGCACACCAGAACTAATGCATTGCATTGCATATTGCACACCAGAACTAATGCATTGCATTGTACGAACGATCTAACGTTGTGCATTGAATACCAACAAATGATGCACTTTTTGCATTGCATTGCATTTTGCACACCAGAACTAATGCATTGCATTGCACAAACGATCTAACGTTGTGCATTGAAGAATAACATAGTTTATGCACTTCTCGCTTTGCATTGTATTGCACACCAGATCTAACTCATTCCCGTGTTCATAAAAGAGATATCACTTATGTGTTGTTGCATTGCATTGCACGAACGATCTAACGTTGTGCATTGAAGAATAACACATGCACTTCTTGCATTGCATTGCACACCAGAACTAATGCATTGCATTGCATATTGCACACCAGAACTAATGCATTGCATTGCGCAAACGATCTAACTTTGTGCACTGAAGAATAACATGGTTTATGCACTTATCGCTTTGCACTGTATTGCACACCAGATCTAACTCATTCCCGTGTTCATAAAAGAGATATAACATATGTGTTCTTCAATGCACAACGTTAGATCGTTCGTGCAATGCAATGCATTAGTTCTGGTGTGCAATGCAATGCAAGAAGTGCATGTGTTCTGACGTTGTGCATTGAAGAATAACATATGCACTTCTCGCTTTGCATTGTATTGCACACCAGATCTAACTCACGCACGACCGATCTAACGTTGTGCATTGAAGAATAACATATGATGCACTTTTTGCATCATTGCATCTTTGCATATTGCATATTGCAAACCAGAACTAATGCATTGCACGAAATATCTAACGTTGTGCATTGAAGAACAACATATGATGCACTTTTTGCATTGCATTGCATATCGCACACCAGAACTAATGCATTGCATCTGGTGTGCAATACAATGCAAAGCGAGAAGTGCATAAACTATGTTATTCTTCAGTGCACAACGTTCATTGCACGAACGTTGTTTACTGAAGAATAACATAGTTTATGCACTTCTCGCTTTGCATTGTATTGCACACCAGATCTAACTCATCTCCGTGTTCATAAAAGAGATATAACTTATGTGTTGTTGCATTGCATTGCACGAACGATCTAACGTTGTGCATTGAAGAATAACACATGCACTTCTTGCATTGCATTGCACACGAGAACTAATTCATTCCCGTGTTCATAAAAGAGATACAATTTATGAATTGTTGCATTGCATTGCACAAACGATCTATGGGTCGCCTGGGGTCTGGGGTGACGGGATGGGGGGCTTCTATGGCATCAGACTGCGTAGCCTATAATAAAAGATAATGAATTTCAAACCTGAACCAAACATATTTTTATTCAAAGATCAACATTCTGTCATTATTCTTTAGTCTGCCACAAAAAACAACAACATTAAAATCATGAACTCAAATGTCATTGTGAAAAGAAAAAAAAAACAATGACTGTTGTAAGTAACAGTGCATAAATCAGACCTTTCAGTATAGTCTAACGCTAATAAGCTTAAACGACGTTTTGCAGTGCCGCGAACAATCAATCACAATCAATCACTCCTTTACGCGTGCAGCAGTGACTTTCCTCACGGCTGCAGCAACTTGCGCTCTAATAATAGGCAAAATAGGCTACAGAATATTTCGTTCTGTATTGACAGGTGCAATATTTGAAAATCGATCATATATATTTTTTTATTACATTTATATCTGCATTTATGTAAAAACTTAAACTTTCAAACATCAAAATGTCATTTATTAATATGTTTTCATGTCAAAATGACATACAAACATCTTTTCCTATTCTATTTTGCCTGGAAACGCTTCCAACAGGCTGGCGTGTCGCGTGAAAAATAGGCGTCGGTTCTATTTCTAGCAAGACGCGCGTGTCACGCAGGCAGTGTGCAAGCTCTAACCTGTTAACATGGGAGCCGAAATAAAAACGGACACGCCACGCAGCCAGTGTGTCGCCGGCCTCAACCTCCGCAGACAGTTTTTAATGTTTAGAAGACAATAACTACTCAAGATTTTGCTTTAGTATAATTTTCGGGACAATTAGGGCCAGATTCGGGATTCGGGACTGTCCCGAATTTTTCGGGACGTCTGGTCACCCTAGTTGTTGCATTGCATTGCACGAACGATCTAGAAGTAAGAGTAAAAGTAACGCAAGAATTAAATGCAATAATTTCCCTTCAAAGCAAAAATGAATAAGTTAGTTATTCAGTGCAATGCGAAAGCACATATGTTATGTGTCAAATCAGGCATACAGAGGTCCCTCTTTGACCTACGGAACATATTTTCTGTCCAAAGAATTCTTGAACATTAACTTACTATACATACAGACCTACTTCTTGTGATTGTTGTATTAGCCAGACAGTAGTCCATTTTTGACCTGATGCACATATTTCTGACCCAAGAGTAATCGATCTTGAACTTTCTATACATTCTCGGAGAATCTTTCTGATGTTTCATCAGCCATACAAAAGTAAATTTTTGACCTACTGAACAAATTTCTGGACAAAGAGTCCTTGAACATTAACTTTATAAACATACAAGACTGACTTCTTGAGTTGTTATATAAGCCAGACAGTAGTCCATATTTGACTGATTTAACATATTTTTGGCAAAAGAGTACTCAAAAGGAATTTTGTGTACTAAACTTATAGACTCCTGATGATGTTGGAAATCACAAAAATCACAAAAAATATTGATTTTTAAGTATCTCCCATAAAAAAAAGTACATTTTTGACCTACTAAACATATTTCTGCCAAGAGACTATGAAACTTAACTTAATATACATACATACTGACTTCTCGTGATGTTAAATCACATTTTTGGCCAAAGAGTCCTCGAAATGTTTTTTACTATTATAAACTTATAGACTCCTTCTGATGTTAAATCAGCCATGTACTGGAAAAAAAGTACTCAATCGTGAACTTTCTATACATACTCGTAGACTCCTTCTGATGCTTCACAAGTCCATATCTGACCTGTTCTGAACTGAAAGCCTGAAAGATGTCCATACTTGCCCCAATGACTATATTTCTGACCATAGAGTCCTCGATCTTGAACTTTCTAAACATACTCATAGACTGCTTCCCATGTATCTTCTATCCGATCTGCTATCCGATGTATTTGAACAGTAGTTCAAATTTTATATTTTGAACATATTTCTAGACATGAGACCTTGAACTTTAAATTTCAAGACTAATTTTTCTTCTGATGTTTCATCAGCCATACAGTAGTTCAAATTTGACCTAATGAACATTTCTATAACCAAAGTGTCCTCGATCTTGATCGTTCTATACACACTCATAGGCTTGTTCTGATGTTTCATCATTGAGACAGAAGTCAATTATGGACCTACTGAACATGTTTCTGGCAAAAGAATTTACTGTTCCTTCTCCTAGACTATTTTTGATTTTACATCAACCATGTTGTTAGTCCAAATTTGACCCATTGAACATACATCTGGTCAAAAAGACCAGGAACTTTAATTATCTATACATAATTACTATCTCCTTCTGATTTTTCATCAGCCAGGCTATTGTCCATATTTGACAATTGAACATATTTCTGGCTGAAGAGTCCTTGATCTTTCTATACATACTCATAGACACTTTCATATAGGACTTCAGCCTAAATATTGTCCATAATTGACTACTAAACTCATGTCTGGGCGATGGGTTTATAAACTTGATTTCTCTATACATTTTAATTGACTCCTTTTGATGTTACAAGAGCAATAAAGTATTGTATTGTATCAGTATGGCCTATTAAACCTATTTCTGACCAAAGAGTCCTTGATCTTTCTATACATGCTTATGGACTCCTTCTGATGTTTCAACAGTAAGACAATAGACCATAATTGACCTACTGAACACATTTTTGGCCAGAGACTCTATGAACTTGGTCCTTCTATGTTTACTAATTTACACTTTCAGAAAGTCCCTCAGCCAAACAATTGTCTATACTACTGAAAATATTTCTGACCTAGGAGTCTGTGAACCTTTTTCTATACTTACTCATTGACTCCTGATTTTACAAGAGCAATATAGTATTTCAAAAGTTGACCAATTGAACATATTTCTGGCCAAAGAGACCTTGATCTTATTCTTTCTATACATGCTCATTGACTCATGATGATGATTCATCAGACAGACAATTGTCCATAATTGACTCAATGACTCAATCAACTTGAACTTTACATGCTTATTGACTCCTTAAGATGATTAATCAGCCAGACAATTGTCCATAATTGACCTACTAAACATTTTTCTGCCCAAAGAGTCTATAAACTTGAACTTTTTATATAAAATCATTAACTTTTTCTGATGTTTAGTCACCAGACAGCAGTCCATAAATGACCTACTGAACATTTTTCTGGCAAAAGAGTCCTCGATTGTGAACTTTCTAAACACACTCAGACTCTTTCTGATGTTTCTTCAGCCATACAGTATTTCAGATTTGAAATATTGAACATATTTCTGACCGAAGAGTAACTGATCTTGAACTTTCTATTCATACTTTTTCAGATAGTAAATCGGCCAGACAATTGTAGATATTGACTATTGAACACAGTTCTGGCCAACGAGTCTGTGAACTTGAACTTTCTATACATGCTCATTGACTCCTTCCGATGTTTCATCAAGCAGACAATAGTCAATAATTGACCTCCTGAACATATTTCTAGTAAAAGAGTCCTGGATCTTGAACTTTCTATACATGCTCATTGACTCCTTATGATGATTCATCAGCCAGACAATAGTCCATATCTGACATACTGAACATATTTCTTGTAAAAAAGTCCTCGATCTTGATCTTTCTATACCTGCTCATTGACGACTCATGCTGTTTCTTCAGCCATACAGTAGTTCAGATTTGACATAATGAACATATTTCTGACTGAAGTTGACTGACTTGATGTTGAACTTTCTATTCATACTTACAGACTCTTTCAGATAATACATCGGCCAGACAATTGTCCATACTGACTGTTGAACAAATTTCTGGCCAAAGAGTCTATGAACTTGAACTTTACATGCTTATTGACTCCTTAAGATGATTAATCAGCCAGACAATTGTCCATAATTGACCTACTGAACATATTTCTGCCCAAAGAGTCTATAAACTTGAACTTTTTATTTAAAATCATTAACTTTTTCTGATGTTTAGTCACCAGACAGCAGTCCATAAATGACCTACTGAACATTTTTCTGGCAAAAGAGTCCTCGATTGTGAACTTTCTAAACACACTCAGACTCTTTCTGATGTTTCTTCAGCCATACAGTATTTCAGATTTGAAATATTGAACATATTTCTGACCGAAGAGTAACTGATCTTGAACTTTCTATTCATACTTTTTCAGATAGTAAATCGGCCAGACAATTGTAGATATTGACTATTGAACACAGTTCTGGCCAACGAGTCTGTGAACTTGAACTTTCTATACATGCTCATTGACTCCTTCCGATGTTTCATCAAGCAGACAATAGTCAATAATTGACCTCCTGAACATATTTCTAGTAAAAGAGTCCTGGATCTTGAACTTTCTATACATGCTCATTGACTCCTTATGATGATTCATCAGCCAGACAATAGTCCATATCTGACATACTGAACATATTTCTTGTAAAAAAGTCCTCGATCTTGATCTTTCTATACCTGCTCATTGACGACTCATGCTGTTTCTTCAGCCATACAGTAGTTCAGATTTGACATAATGAACATATTTCTGACTGAAGTTGACTGACTTGATGTTGAACTTTCTATTCATACTTACAGACTCTTTCAGATAATACATCGGCCAGACAATTGTCCATGCTGACTGTTGAACAAATTTCTGGCCAAAGAGCAGGGATGGAAATTAGCACCCGCCACCAGCCAAATGCGGGTGATTTTGTGTTGTGGCGGGTAAACTCGCTTCACCTACCGGCCACCGTGGCGGGTAAATAAAAATATACTGTTTCACACAGACGGCGGACACTTTTAGAGGACATAAGTGTACGCTGAAATAAAGTCTTTCACCTCAGAAAAACGGACTTTCTTGTCCTGTCACGTCAGCCGTTATCCTGTGCTCGGAGCGCACACTCTTCAATTGCACGCGCAAATGCGGCGGCGCGCGCTGTGTATCGCCTCACTGCATATAAAGTGCACAAGAAACTACGAGCATGCAACGCCGTTACGTTGTAAATTACACAAAATAAAAGTAATGCAGGTATGATTTTCATTCTGTTCACCAGGAGCAGTTTCCATGGTTCATTAACAGTTATTGTTAATATTGTGTATTCACCATGGCAACTGTCGTTTCCATATTAACCCTAAAAATGCCACTTTATTTTTCTTTGTGTTATTTTTAATATTTTTAAATGACTCTAGTGGCTCATACCAACATTGTATTAACAAAAACTAGTTTGGGACTGCTATTTAATAGCTTTAGCATAGGCCTAATGTTTATTTATTAGTACTAGTCTTTACTATTAGTCATATTCTTACAATTTATGTTAAGTAAAGGGGGACAGTACTTGTGTGAAATAGCCGGTTTCAATAAAACTACTTGTGACATGTCATATTTGGCTTTGACTTTGACTGAACATTTGCTCTCACTTTGTGGAAAAAATATCGGGATATATATCGTATATCGATATTCAGCCTAAATAATCGGGATATGACTTTTGGTCCATATCGCCCAGCCCTAGTTTCATTGTTGGGACTAAAAACCTAAAACTGGAAGCCATAAAAGACCACGAATCATTCAAATGCCACATCCAGGTAAAAAAGAGAAATATATATAAGAGAGAAAGAGAAAATGTCAGTATTTCATTGAGACTTGAGATTAAATAAACTGCTTAAGTATTGTAGATCTTGTAGTATTAATTTTCACATGCAGTTACACATTGTCGGTTAAAAACAAGAAAGTGGCTGGTAAAAACATTGAGTGGCTGGTAGATTTTGAAATCCACCAGCCACAGTGGCCGGTGGACAAAAAAGTTAATTTCCATCCCTGCCAAAGAGTCTATGAACTTGAACTTTACATGCTTATTGACTCCTTAAGATGATTAATCAGCCAGACAATTGTCCATAATTGACCTACTGAACATATTTCTGCCCAAAGAGTCTATAAACTTGAACTTTTTATATAAAATCATTAACTTTTTCTGATGTTTAGTCACCAGACAGCAGTCCATAAATGACCTACTGAACATTTTTCTGGCAAAAGAGTCCTCGATTGTGAACTTTCTAAACACACTCAGACTCTTTCTGATGTTTCTTCAGCCATACAGTATTTCAGATTTGAAATATTGAACATATTTCTGACCGAAGAGTAACTGATCTTGAACTTTCTATTCATACTTTTTCAGATAGTAAATCGGCCAGACAATTGTAGATATTGACTATTGAACACAGTTCTGGCCAACGAGTCTGTGAACTTGAACTTTCTATACATGCTCATTGACTCCTTCCGATGTTTCATCAAGCAGACAATAGTCAATAATTGACCTCCTGAACATATTTCTAGTAAAAGAGTCCTGGATCTTGAACTTTCTATACATGCTCATTGACTCCTTATGATGATTCATCAGCCAGACAATAGTCCATATCTGACATACTGAACATATTTCTTGTAAAAAAGTCCTCGATCTTGATCTTTCTATACCTGCTCATTGACGACTCATGCTGTTTCTTCAGCCATACAGTAGTTCAGATTTGACATAATGAACATATTTCTGACTGAAGTTGACTGACTTGATGTTGAACTTTCTATTCATACTTACAGACTCTTTCAGATAATACATCGGCCAGACAATTGTCCATACTGACTGTTGAACAAATTTCTGGCCAAAGAGTCTATGAACTTGAACTTTACATGCTTATTGACTCCTTAAGATGATTAATCAGCCAGACAATTGTCCATAATTGACCTACTGAACATATTTCTGCCCAAAGAGTCTATAAACTTGAACTTTTTATATAAAATCATTAACTTTTTCTGATGTTTAGTCACCAGACAGCAGTCCATAAATGACCTACTGAACATTTTTCTGGCAAAAGAGTCCTCGATTGTGAACTTTCTAAACACACTCAGACTCTTTCTGATGTTTCTTCAGCCATACAGTATTTCAGATTTGAAATATTGAACATATTTCTGACCGAAGAGTAACTGATCTTGAACTTTCTATTCATACTTTTTCAGATAGTAAATCGGCCAGACAATTGTAGATATTGACTATTGAACACAGTTCTGGCCAACGAGTCTGTGAACTTGAACTTTCTATACATGCTCATTGACTCCTTCCGATGTTTCATCAAGCAGACAATAGTCAATAATTGACCTCCTGAACATATTTCTAGTAAAAGAGTCCTGGATCTTGAACTTTCTATACATGCTCATTGACTCCTTATGATGATTCATCAGCCAGACAATAGTCCATATCTGACATACTGAACATATTTCTTGTAAAAAAGTCCTCGATCTTGATCTTTCTATACCTGCTCATTGACGACTCATGCTGTTTCTTCAGCCATACAGTAGTTCAGATTTGACATAATGAACATATTTCTGACTGAAGTTGACTGACTTGATGTTGAACTTTCTATTCATACTTACAGACTCTTTCAGATAATACATCGGCCAGACAATTGTCCATACTGACTGTTGAACAAATTTCTGGCCAAAGAGTCTATGAACTTGAACTTTACATGCTTATTGACTCCTTAAGATGATTAATCAGCCAGACAATTGTCCATAATTGACCTACTGAACATATTTCTGCCCAAAGAGTCTATAAACTTGAACTTTTTATTTAAAATCATTAACTTTTTCTGATGTTTAGTCACCAGACAGCAGTCCATAAATGACCTACTGAACATTTTTCTGGCAAAAGAGTCCTCGATTGTGAACTTTCTAAACACACTCAGACTCTTTCTGATGTTTCTTCAGCCATACAGTATTTCAGATTTGAAATATTGAACATATTTCTGACCGAAGAGTAACTGATCTTGAACTTTCTATTCATACTTTTTCAGATAGTAAATCGGCCAGACAATTGTAGATATTGACTATTGAACACAGTTCTGGCCAACGAGTCTGTGAACTTGAACTTTCTATACATGCTCATTGACTCCTTCCGATGTTTCATCAAGCAGACAATAGTCAATAATTGACCTCCTGAACATATTTCTAGTAAAAGAGTCCTGGATCTTGAACTTTCTATACATGCTCATTGACTCCTTATGATGATTCATCAGCCAGACAATAGTCCATATCTGACATACTGAACATATTTCTTGTAAAAAAGTCCTCGATCTTGATCTTTCTATACCTGCTCATTGACGACTCATGCTGTTTCTTCAGCCATACAGTAGTTCAGATTTGACATAATGAACATATTTCTGACTGAAGTTGACTGACTTGATGTTGAACTTTCTATTCATACTTACAGACTCTTTCAGATAATACATCGGCCAGACAATTGTCCATGCTGACTGTTGAACAAATTTCTGGCCAAAGAGTCTATGAACTTGAACTTTACATGCTTATTGACTCCTTAAGATGATTAATCAGCCAGACAATTGTCCATAATTGACCTACTGAACATATTTCTGCCCAAAGAGTCTATAAACTTGAACTTTTTATATAAAATCATTAACTTTTTCTGATGTTTAGTCACCAGACAGCAGTCCATAAATGACCTACTGAACATTTTTCTGGCAAAAGAGTCCTCGATTGTGAACTTTCTAAACACACTCAGACTCTTTCTGATGTTTCTTCAGCCATACAGTATTTCAGATTTGAAATATTGAACATATTTCTGACCGAAGAGTAACTGATCTTGAACTTTCTATTCATACTTTTTCAGATAGTAAATCGGCCAGACAATTGTAGATATTGACTATTGAACACAGTTCTGGCCAACGAGTCTGTGAACTTGAACTTTCTATACATGCTCATTGACTCCTTCCGATGTTTCATCAAGCAGACAATAGTCAATAATTGACCTCCTGAACATATTTCTAGTAAAAGAGTCCTGGATCTTGAACTTTCTATACATGCTCATTGACTCCTTATGATGATTCATCAGCCAGACAATAGTCCATATCTGACATACTGAACATATTTCTTGTAAAAAAGTCCTCGATCTTGATCTTTCTATACCTGCTCATTGACGACTCATGCTGTTTCTTCAGCCATACAGTAGTTCAGATTTGACATAATGAACATATTTCTGACTGAAGTTGACTGACTTGATGTTGAACTTTCTATTCATACTTACAGACTCTTTCAGATAATACATCGGCCAGACAATTGTCCATACTGACTGTTGAACAAATTTCTGGCCAAAGAGTCTATGAACTTGAACTTTACATGCTTATTGACTCCTTAAGATGATTAATCAGCCAGACAATTGTCCATAATTGACCTACTGAACATATTTCTGCCCAAAGAGTCTATAAACTTGAACTTTTTATATAAAATCATTAACTTTTTCTGATGTTTAGTCACCAGACAGCAGTCCATAAATGACCTACTGAACATTTTTCTGGCAAAAGAGTCCTCGATTGTGAACTTTCTGATGTTTCTTCAGCCATACAGTATTTCAGATTTGAAATATTGAACATATTTCTGACCGAAGAGTAACTGATCTTGAACTTTCTATTCATACTTATTGACTCCTGATGTTTCATCAGCCAGAGAGCCAGAATTGACCTACTGAACATATTAATGGCCAAAGAGTCCTCCATCTTGAACTTTCTATACATATTTGTAGATCTCTTCTGATGCTTCATAAGCCATATAAAAGTCCAAATCTGACCTATTGAACTTATTTCTTGTCAATGGGTCCTCAAAAGGTTTTAAACTATGTAAACTTATAGACTCCTTCTGATGTTAAATCAGCCAGACAGAGGCACCTTTTTGACCTACCAACCCGGTATCACGACAAGACGTGAAATAATCACGTTGGTCCACTTTGGAAAACGTGTAGATGTCACAGTTTAACACACTTATGGGTAATTCTTCAACTATGGTACTCTTTGAGCTAGACAGTTTCAGAAAATTAAAACATTATTACAAACAGTTTTTTAGTATCAGTTGGTTTCTCAATCTGTCTAGAAACCTTCCCTTAAATTGGCTGTGATGATTTGTATTGAATAATATATATATTTTGCCATTTTTATCTGACAGTCCAAGAAAACGGTCATTTCCATCACATAGCAAAACATGTGTTTTGAAGAGAAAATAATTAAATATCTTTTGTTATAAATATATTTGATTAAATAGCACGCACATCTCTGATCAAATTTGTAATTTATTTATTTTTCAGAAATGTAACTGTAAAGATTTTACAATGTTTACACTAAAAAACACCTAAAACTAGATCACTGGAACATTTAATTTACTTATCATAGCTCAAAATCATGTATTTCTCAAAGTGTATACACCTATCTTACCCCTAACTGCACAATTATCAACACCACTGAATATAGTTGTTTTGATTGACTGTATGTTTTTTATATGTTTTACTTTAAAATACGTGTTGTGGTGGAAATGACATGGCGTGGCGGAAGAGACAGTGTGTGGCGGAAATGACATAGATAGGCAACTTCCAATTAAAAACTATTTTTTTACTGCTCTATGTGGTGAACTAGAGCAAACCCTTTATGTCATCATTGCCTTAATATAACCTTAATATATACCAGTTGAATATAATGTTGAATAACAGATAAAATATGCAATATTTAAGTGGATCTGATTTTATTCTTTCTCTATATGATCTTGACCTCTGTGCTGTGGGATTGCTTGCCATCTTAAAGAAAGAGCCAAGACATCATGTCAAACTTACTTATCTATTGTTCTCTTATTTACCAACAATATTGTAACAATAATAAATAATAAAATATTTCCTTACTACATTAACTTAACCTTTTCATGCATGAATTATGATAACCTCAGTCAGGATTTTTTTTCCCCTATGTGTTTTTATTGCTCTTAGGGCATGAAAAACAAGATTTGAAGATAAAATAAAAAGAATTATTTTATTTTTACACATTTTTCAAAGAGATTTTCAGATGTCCACTTGAGTGGACAGCATGCGTTTATAGTTTAAACTGAAGAGATACTGTATTAAATATACCATAATACAATAATCAAACAGATAAAGTATGCGTATTTAACAAACAATAATCAATAAAATTATATAAAATCATGTGAAAACTATAAAATATATACAAAAAAATATAAATGTGAAATATTGCAAAGGCAATTGAACTTCATACAAGTTGCACTTCGCGTATCTTTGATATCAGAACATGAGGACGTGATTCCATCAGAATTTTCTACAGCCTGTCAAGGTACAACTGTGGAAACCACTCAGATGCTCCTTCTAGTGCACCAGAGTATGGAGATTTACTCTTATTAGCTGATAATTCTGATTATGTTCAAGATGGACATGCACATTTCTATCATAGCCCTCCTCTGAGAAAACCTAGCGATACGTTTTTTTCAATCTCATCTGAAATGAGCAGTGTTGGGGGTAACGCATTACAAGTAACATGCATAATGCATTCAGATTACTTTTTGATGTTACAAGTAAAGTAATGTGTTACAAGTAACATGCATTACTTAATCAGATTTTTTTAATGTTACAAGTAATGTATTACAAGTAACATGCATTACATAATCAGATTACTTTTTGATGTTACGAGTAAAGAAACGCATTACAATAACGTGCATTACGAAATCAGATTACTTTTTGTCACATACATTACATAACTTTTTTGATGTCAATGAAAATTACATTCTAATAATACAAATACATTTATTTACAGTCAAAAAAGTCACTGCAGATTAAGTATTTTCAAAAACAATATTCACAGTATAAGTATGAATTGTAGCTGAAATATAGCCATTGATGCATGAGGTCCACTATAGTGGACAGATTTTTCTCCCAATCTAAAATCAAAACTTGGAAAATGTAACTGTGATAGGACTCATTAGATATTGCTTGATGCTGCAATATTTATTTTTTTTTACCTACAAGAGTCTCCTAGGATAGAAGGAATGGGTGGATATTCCAGAGCAACTTGGCATTTCTGACTGACCATTGGCCATCTTGGTTTGGAGGGGGAAAAAAATCAAAACACAACGGCTTGCCACTTGGTTGCAGTGTATAGGATGATGCATCAGGGTCCAAAATGCTTTTTTAATAGCTGTCCACTGTAGTGACCACTATGCATGAAAGGGTTAATTAATTATATGTTTTTTTACATTAAAGTCTTAGTATTATAGCCCAAATAATTTGCTGTTTAGCACGAACAATGTCATTTCCACCACAACCTGTCTTTACCACCACAATGAACACCGTGGTGGAAATGACTGTGGTGGAAATGACATTTCTCCCCTTTCTCTCTAAAATTTCATGCTATGTTAGCCTGCTAATATTAGTTTTAGAGTTAGCATTAAATATACACAAATTACACATTATTAAATTAAATTTATCCAGTTATTTGTACGTCCATGTGAAATATGAGCCGTTTGGAAATGACTAATAAACATACTCTCAGTTTTAGTCATATTTACCTTGATTTTTCTTCTATTCATTACCCCCTAAAGAGGTCACCCTTTCACCCAGCCATGTGGACCACTGTGGAGTTTCTGATGCTATGGTTACTAAGTATACAAACCTAAAACAATGATCCCAGGATTCTATTTTGTACAGTGTGGTGGAAATGACAGTGAACCCAAGGGACAAGGGTTCTACTTATGAAAAATATAGGAAAATGTGAATGAATATTGCAATATATAATATGTTTAATTGAATTAGACATTATTTTATCATTTGTACTTGAAATCTACATTATTTAAATATTTAATTTAGAATTAAGCGAGGTTGCAGGTACAAAGTCTGGCTTAGGGACAGAGGGAAAACGGTAAAAACCATGCATAAAAGGCCTCATATTATATAATAAAAAGAATGATTGAGCCATGATACATTTTTTATAAGTTCCCCTTGGGGTGAAGTAAGTGTGGCAAAAACAAAAAAGAAGAAATGTTTTTTAGATTTTATTATTTCATCCAGGGACAAGAAAAGTACCATAGTTAAAGAATCACCCTTATACGTGAATCTTACACGTTTGCCATATCATGAAGATGTCTGTCTAAAATTTCGCTTTTACCATTTTATAGATTATAAATGTAAGATCCCTTAACCCTACTCCCACACCTAAACATACCCATTTTATAGACAATATTAAAATGATAAAACGTAATGGACAAAATATGTGTAAGTTAGGGGAATGGCAGTTTTATGAACAATATAGCATTAAAAGATATAGTTTGAGCCACTAATCCTACCCCTAAACCTTACCATTTCTTAAAACTACGTAGGCTACAATTGCAAAGAAAAACAACAGACAGACAAGTATAATCACAATAATTTATTTATTGTTCCTATAGAAGTTAGAACCATAATACACAACATCGATTCACAAAATATATCAATTTTATTAGCTTAATGTAATCCAAACCTTCAGAATCCATTTATTTTTTACAAGAAAAAGATCCAAACTCAGCCCTTTGTCCAGTGATCTTCATCTTGACCGTAAACGTCAAACCCCGCGCTCGTTATGATTCAAATTCAAAAATTGCGCCCTCAAGAAGCGTTACTATGGTTACGGCATATCAAACGCTCATTGGCTCTCGCCTCGCCTGCTTCGTCACAGATTGCGTCACAGTCACGGTTTTAGTCGGTGTGCTACATTTGAAATGAAGAAGCGCGCAAAAGAACAGAGCGAACCGAAGACGGATTAACATTTTCATGGATTTGAATTAATAACTTAAATTCTGCTGCCAGAGAGGACTGCCAGAGAGGACTAAATTAAATTTATCCAGTTATTTGTACGTCCATGTGAAATATGAGCCGTTTGGAAATGACTAATAAACATACTCTCAGTTTTAGTCATATTTACCTTGATTTTTCTTCTATTCATTACCCCCTAAAGAGGTCACCCTTTCACCCAGCCATGTGGACCACTGTGGAGTTTCTGATGCTATGGTTACTAAGTATACAAACCTAAAACAATGATCCCAGGATTCTATTTTGTACCGTGTGGTGGAAATGACAGTGAACCCAGGGGACAAGGGTTCTACTTATGAAAAATATAGGAAAATGTGAATGAATATTGCAATATATAATATGTTTAATTGAATTAGACATTATTTTATCATTTGTACTTGAAATCTACATTATTTAAATATTTAATTTAGAATTAAGCGAGGTTGCAGGTACAAAGTCTGGCTTAGGGACAGAGGGAAAACGGTAAAAACCATGCATAAAAGGCCTCATATTATATAATAAAAAGAATGATTGAGCCATGATACATTTTTTATAAGTTCCCCTTGGGGTGAAGTAAGTGTGGCAAAAACAAAAAAAGAAGAAATGTTTTTTAGATTTTATTATTTCATCCAGGGACAAGAAAAGTACCATAGTTAAAGAATCACCCTTATACGTGAATCTTACACGTTTGCCATATCATGAAGATGTCTGTCTAAAATTTCGCTTTTACCATTTTATAGATTATAAATGTAAGATCCCTTAACCCTACTCCCACACCTAAACATACCCATTTTATAGACAATATTAAAATGATAAAACGTAATGGACAAAATATGTGTAAGTTAGGGGAATGGCAGTTTTATGAACAATATAGCATTAAAAGATATAGTTTGAGCCACTAATCCTACCCCTAAACCTAACCATTTCTTAAAACTACGTAGGCTACAATTGCAAAGAAAAACAACAGACAGACAAGTATAATCACAATAATTTATTTATTGTTCCTATAGAAGTTAGAACCATAATACACAACATCGATTCACAAAATATATCAATTTTATTAGCTTAATGTAATCCAAACCTTCAGAATCCATTTATTTTTTACAAGAAAAAGATCCAAACTCAGCCCTTTGTCCAGTGATCTTCATCTTGACCGTAAACGTCAAACCCCGCGCTCGTTATGATTCAAATTCAAAAATTGCGCCCTCAAGAAGCGTTACTATGGTTACGGCATATCAAACGCTCATTGGCTCTCGCCTCGCCTGCTTCGTCACAGATTGCGTCACAGTCACGGTTTTAGTCGGTGCTACATTTGAAATGAAGAAGCGCGCAAAAGAACAGAGCGAACCGAAGACGGATTAACATTTTCATGGATTTGAATTAATAACTTAAATTCTGCTGCCAGAGAGGACTGCGACACATCGTCACGTGAACGACTTTCGGTACCGGTTTTGACATTTTCTCAATAAATTAATTATGATTATACTTGTCTGTCTGTTGTTTTTCTTTATAATTGTAGCCTACGTAGTTTTAAGAAATGGTTAGGCTAAGTTTAGGGGTAGGATTAGTGGCTCAAACGCAAACGTGTAAGATTCACGTATGAGGGTGTTAAACTGTGACATCTACACGTTTTCCAAAGTGGACCAACGTGATTATTTCACGTCTTGTCGTGATACCGGGTTGCACCTACTGTTGACCTACATATTTCATGCCTAAGAGTACTCGAAACTTGACCTTTCAATACATACTCGTTGACTCCATCTGATGTTACATCAGCCATACAGAAGTCCACAAATGACCCAAGGAACATATTTCTGTCCAAAGAGTCCTCAATCTTGAACTTTCTATACACACTCATAGTCTCCTTCTGATTCTTCGTATATGACCTATTATTATTTCTCAAAAGTTTTTAAACTACGTAAAATTATAGACTCATTCTGATGATAAATCAGACCAAAAGAGGTCAAATTTTTACTCTTGAGTCAATAGGTATTGAAAGTTAATGTACAATGATTCTTTGGCCAAAAATATATTCAGAGTGTCACATATGGACACCTGTTTAAGTGATGTATCATCAGAAGAAGTCTATGAGTATTTAGTAAGTTAACTTGTGAGGACCTTTTTGCCAAAAATATTTTCAATTCGCCACACTGCAAAAAATGCTTTTCTTACTTAGTATTTTTGTTTTGTTTCCAGTCCAAATATCTAAAAATTCTTAAATCAAGAAGCATTTACTAGAGAAGTAAAATGACATAAGAAATTCTATTTTGTTTTAAGGTAAAAAGAAAGTACTTTAAGTAATTTTG
The DNA here is from genome assembly GCF_965113295.1 of Leuciscus leuciscus. Lineage (NCBI taxonomy): Eukaryota > Metazoa > Chordata > Actinopteri > Cypriniformes > Leuciscidae > Leuciscus > Leuciscus leuciscus. Next base: position 23,630,495 of record NC_138728.1, on the reverse strand, counting down.
GCTTAAAACAAGCAAAATTATCTGCCAATGGGGTAAGCAAAAAAAATCTGAATAAGAATGGAAAACAAGAAAAAAATTCTGAATTCAAAAAAAAAAACAAGATTTTTTTGCTTACCCCATTGGCAGATAATTTTGCTTGTTTTAAACAAAAATTACTTAAAGTACTTACTTTTTACCTTAAAACAAAATAGAATTTCTTATGTCATTTTACTTCTCTAGTAAATGCTTCTTGATTTAAGAATTTTTAGATATTTGGACTGGAAACAAAACAAAAATACTAACTAAGAAAGCATTTTTTGCAGTGCAGATATGGACATCTATATAACTTATGAAGAGTCAGAAAGAGTCTATGAGTATGTATAGAAAGTTCAAGATTGAGAACTCTTTGGCCAGAAATATCTTCCTTGGGTCAATAATGGACTTTCTGTATGGCTGACGTAACATTAGAAAGAGTCAAGTTTAGACTCTTTGACCAGAAAAAATGTCAGTATGTCAAATATGGACTTTTGTCAGGATGATATAACATCCGAAGATATCAATCTGAATGTATAGTGTTAATCTTTAAGGACTCTTTGGCCAGTAATATTTTCGGTAGGTCAAATATGGACTTCTGTATGGCTGATTTAACATCAGAAGGAGTCTTTAAGATAGATAATAATTAAGATTGATGATAGAAAAAATCCATTTGAAACTCTTTGGTCAATTTTTTTTCAATCGGTCAAATATGGACTACTGTCTACCTGATTTAACATTACAAAAAGTCAGTCTGTATGTTTAGTGAATTAATGTTCATGGACTCTGGCCAGAAATATGTTCAGTAGGTCAAAAATGGACTACTGGCTGGTTAATATAACATCACAAGAAGTCAATCTTTAGTATAGCAAGATAATGTTCAAGAACTCTGGCCAGAATTATGTTCAGTAGGTCAAAATGGGGCCTCTAGCTGATTTATAATCAGAAGGAGTCTATAACTTTATATACCCTTTGACCAGAAATTAGTTCAAAAGGTATGGACATATATATGGCTTATTAATTATCAGAATGAGTCTATGAGTGTGTATATAGGAAGTCCAAGATCGAGGACTATTTCATCTATGCAATGAAACATATAACATATGTGCTTTCGCACTGCACTGCATTGAAGGGAAATTATTGCATTACAATGCCTCTTGTGCAAAGAAGAGATAAACATAAATGTTGCATTGCATTGCACACACGATCTAAGATTTAGCATTTAAGAAAAACATTTAAGCTATGCACATTGCATTTCAATGCATGCCAGAAATAACTCATTCATTTGTGCCTTAAGAAAATAAAATGAGTGCTGCACACAGGGTCTTGGACTTTCTATAGTCAAATATGGACTTCTATTTTTTTTTTCTATAGTCAAAAATAGGTCAAATATGGACTTCTGTATGGCTGATTGGCCAGTAGGTCAAAAGGGGACGTCTGAATGGCTGATTTATCATCAGAAAGAGTCTATAACTTTATATAGTTGAAAAACTTTTGAGGACTTTGACCAGAAATAAGTTCAAAAGGTCAGATAAGGACATCTATATGGCTTATGAAGCACCAGAAGGAGTCTATGAGTATGTATAGAAAGCCCGATATCGAGGACTCTTTGGCCAGAAATACCTGGGACCTTGGGTCAAATATGGACTTCTGGCTGATTTAACATCAGAAGGAGTCTATGAGTTTATGATAGACTAAATCCTTTTGTGAACTCTTTGGTAAAAAAAAAATTCAATCGGTCAAATACGGACTACTGTCTGCCTGATTTAACATTACGTATATAGTGTTAATATTCACGGACTCTGGCCAGAAATATGTTCAGTAGGTCAAAAATGGTCTTGGACTTTCTATAGTCAAATATGGACTTCTATTTTTTTTTCTATAGTCAAAAATAGGTCAAATATGGACTTCTGTATGGCTGATTTAATATGGCAAGCCGTTTTAACATTTAATCATTTCAACCGACTAGTCTCTATTTTCATGCTACTAGTACTTATTTTTTTGATACTAGTATCTATTCCATTAAGTACTAGTACTTATTCATTAGCTACTAGTGCTTATTCTTTAGGTACTAGTGCCTATTCTTTAGATACTAGTGCTTATTCTTTAGGTACTAGTACTTATTCAATAGATACTAGTACTTATTCATTAGATACTAGTACTTATTCATTAGATACTAGTACCTATTCAATAGATACTAGTACTTATTCATTAGATACTAGTACTTATTCATTAGATACTAGTTCTTATTCATTAGATACTAGTACTTATTCATTAGTTACTAGTACTTGTACTTATTCATTAGATACTAGTACCTATTAAATAGATACTAGTAGTTATTCATTAGATACTAGTACTTATTCATTAGATACTAGTTCTTATTTATTAGATACTAGTACTTATTCATTAGTTACTAGTACTTATTATTAGATACTAGTACTTATTCATTAGATACTAGTACCTATTAAATAGATACTAGTACTTATTCATTAGATACTAGTACTTATTCCAATAGTGACTAGTAACTATTCTTTTGTTACTAGTAACACATTTTTTTTTTTTGCCATCGACTTCTATGGGGATCTCTCATTCAGATATCAACTATTCAGTTCTGACTAGTATGTATTCCAATTGTGACTAGTACATATATATTAGATACTAGTAGTTATTTATTGGTTACTAGTACTTATTTTTTAGATACTAGTACCTATTACTAGATACTAGTATGTATTCAATAAATACTAGTACTAAGTCATTAGATACTAGTACCTCTTAAATAGATTAGTGATGCTCCGATTGATCGGCCGCCGATCATGATCGGCCGATATTGGCAAAAAATAGCTTGATCGGCAACCCCCAAAAGCGCCGATCAAAAAAAGCCGATCACGTGACGTAAATAACTCACGCAACTTTTCCGCATGCGCGGCAACACAACAGCAGAGCAGAGCTGGCTTAACAGTGGCAAAATGAGTTCTCCTATGACGGCAATTCAATGGCAATTATAAAGGAGCGCACAACTGATGCTGGCGCGCGCGGTAAATGACATTCGCGAGAGGATAACAGATCTACGCGCGAGGAAACGGGAACTCGCGAGCTCATTCAAACCCTGCGCGGGCGCATGACATCTCTGCCCTCGCGCGCGCGCGCATGATCATTCCCAACACTCTCGCGCTTGATCTCCTCTCGCCTGCTGATTTTGCTCGCTCGAACACTTTTATTTTTGGCAGTCGAGGGGCGGGACTTACTGTTTTAATAACCTCAAATGTCATTGTCATTATTTTATTTTTTGGATCTGATGTAGTTAGTTCCTCAACTACATCCATTGTAGTCTGCCTGACCACTCTTTGTTTTGAAAAATTATACTGTGCCTTATTTGGAAAAGGTGGCCTACAGTAGCCTTATGTTATCTTGTTTTCTAACTACAATTAAATAAATATTGGTGGTTCTTCAAGATTTTCTTGACTCTAGCATATTTCCATTCTGTGATCGGCAAGTGATCGGCAATCGGCAGATCATGATTTTGGTGATCGGTAATCGGTGATCGGCCCCAAAAATGCTGATCGGAGCATCACTAAAATAGATACTAGTACCTATTAAATAGATACTAGTGCTTATTCATTAGATACTAGTACTTATTTAATAGATACTAGTACTTATAAATTAGCTACTAGTACTTATTCAATAGATACTAGTAACTATTTATTAGATACAAGTATTTATTCCAAATGTTACTAGTAAGATTTTTTATTTTACTAGTAAGATTTTTAATTGAACTATCCAGTGGCATTTCTGACTAGTCATAACATAAGACGAGTAAAAAAGCAGTTGTGACTAGTAAAATAAAAAATCTTACTAGTAACATTCGGAATAAATACTAGTATCTAATAAATAGGTACTAGTATCTATTGAATAATTACTAGTAGCTAATTTAAAAGTACTAGTATCTAATAAATAGGTACTAGTATCTAATGAATAAGTACTAGTATCTAATGAATAAGTACTAGTATCTAATAAATAAGTACTAGTATCTATTGAATAAGTACTAGTATCTATTGAATAAGTACTAGTATCTAATGAATAAGTACTAGTATCTAATGAATAAGTACTAGTATCTATTGAATAAGTACTAGTATCTAATGAATAAGTACTAGTATCTAATGAATAAATACTAGTATCTATTGAATAAGTACTAGTATCTAATGAATAAGTACTAGTATCTAAAGAATAGGCACTAGTACCTAAAGAATAAGCACTAGTGGCTAATGAATAAGTACTAGTACTTAATGGAATAGATACTAGTATCTAAAAAATAAGTACTAGTAGCATAAAAATAGAGACTAGTCGGTTTAAATTATTAAATGTTAAACCGGCTTGCCATAGATTTAACATCAAAAGGAGTCTATAACTTTATATAGTTTGAAAACTTTTGAGGACACTTTGAGCAGAAATTAGTTCAAAAGGTCAGATATGGACAGGTCTATATGGCTCATCGAAGGAGTCTTATGAGTATGTATAGAAAGTCCAAGATTGAGGAATCTTTGGACTTCTGTATGGCTGACGTAACATCAGAAAGAGTCAACGATGATATGTGGAAAGGTCAAGTTTCGAGTACATTTGGCCAGAAAAAAGTTCAGTATGTCAAATATGGACTTTTGTCAGGATGATATACTATCTGAAGATTTCAATATGGTGATTGAAATCATGATTGCCATTTATGGTGTTAATCTTTATGGACTTTTTGGCCAGATATATGTTCAGTAGAAAAAAAATGGACTTTTGTATGGCTGATGTAACATCAGAAGGAGTCTATGAGAATGTATAAAAATTCAAGATCGAGTACTCTAGGGCCAGAAATCAGTAGAGTAGGTCAGAAATGGACCTCACAAGGTCAATCTGTAGTATAGCAAGATAATGTTCAAGAACTCTAGAAATATGTTCAGTAGGTCAAGTCTGTATAGCTGATTTATAATCAGAAGGATTCTATAACTTTATATAGTTTAAAAACTTTTGAGGACCCTTTAAAATGAGTTCAAAAGGTATGGACATATATATGGCTTATTAATTATCAAAATGAGTCTATGAGTGTGTATAAGAAGTCCAAGATCGAGGACTATTTCATCTATGCAATTAAACATATAACATATGTGCTTTCGCACTGCACTGCACACTAAAACAAACTTATTCATTTGTGCATTGAAGGGAAATCTTTTTCCATTGTGACGAGATAACACAAACAACGATGTGCATTGAAGGATATCATATAAGCTATGCGCTTGTTGCATTGCAATGTATACAATAACTAGCTCATTCCCATGTGCATTAAAGAGATAACATATGTGTTGTTGCATTTTTGCATCATTGCATTGCATATTGCACACCAGAACTAATGCATTGCTTTGCGCGAAGGATCTAACGTAGTGCACGAACGTTGTGCACTGAAGAATAACATAGTTTATGCACTTCTCGCTTTGCATTGTATTGCACACCAGATCTAACTCATTCCCGTGTTCATAAAAGAGATATAACTTATGTCTTGTTGCATTGCATTGCACGAACGATCTAACGTTGTGCATTGAAGAATAACACATGCACTTCTTGCATTGCATTGCACACCAGAACTAATGCATTGCATTGCATAATGCACACCAGAACTAATGCATTGCATTGCACAAACGATCTAACGTTGTGCATTGAAGACTAACATATGATGCACTTTTTGCATTGCATTGCCTATTGCACACCAGAGCTAATGCATTGCATTGCACGAACGATCTAACGTTGTGCATTGAAGAATAACATAGTTTATGCAATTCTTGCTTTGCATTGTATTGCACACCAGATCTAACTCATTCCCGTGTTCATAAAAGAGATATAACTTATGTCTTGTTGCATTGCATTGCACGAACGATCTAACGTTGTGCATTGAAGAATAACACATGCACTTCTTGCATTGCATTGCACACCATAACAAATGCATTGCATTGCATATTGCACACCAGAACTAATGCATTGCATTGTACGAACGATCTAACGTTGTGCATTGAAGAACAACAAATGATGCACTTTTTGCATTGCATATTGCACACCAGAACTAATGCATTGCATTGCACAAACGATCTAACGTTGTGCATTGAAGAATAACATAGTTTATGCACTTCTCGCTTTGCATTGTATTGCACACCATATCTAACTCATTCCCGTGTTCATAAAAGAGATATCACTTATGTCTTGTTGCACTGCATTGCACGAACGATCTAACGTTGTGCATTGAAGAATAACACATGCACTTCTTGCATTGCATTGCACACCAGAACTAATGCATTGCATTGCATATTGCACACCAGAACTAATGCATTGCATTGCACGGACGATCTAACGTTGTGCATTGAAGAACAACAAATTATGCACTTTTTGCATTGCATTGCATATTGCACACCAGAACTAATGCATTGCATTGCACAAACGATCTAACGTTGTGCATTGAAGAATAACATAGTTTATGCACTTCTCGCTTTGCATTTTATTGCACACCAGATCTAACTCATTCCCGTGTTCATAAAAGAGATATCACTTATGTCTTGTTGCACTGCATTGCACGAACGATCTAACGTTGTGCATTGAAGAATAACACATGCTCTTCTTGCATTGCATTGCACACCAGAACTAATGCATTGCATTGCATAATGCACACCAGAACTAATGCATTACATTGCACAAACGATCTAACGTTGTGCATTGAAGACTAACATATGATGCACTTTTTGCATTGCATTGCATATTGCACACCAGAACTAATGCATTGCATTGCACAAACGATCTAACGTTGTGCATTGAAGAATAATATAGTTTATGCACTTCTCGCTTTGCATTGTATTGCACACCAGATCTAACTCATTCCCGTGTTCATAAAAGAGATATCACTTATGTGTTGTTGCATTGCATTGCACGAACGATCTAACGTTGTGCATTGAAGAATAACACATGCACTTCTTGCATTGCATTGCACACCTAACTAATGCATTGCATTGCATAATGCACACCAGAACTAATGCATTGCATTGCACAAACGATCTAACGTTGTGCATTGAAGAATAACATTGTTTATGCACTTCTCGCTTTGCATTGTATTGCACACCAGATCTAACTCATTCCCGTGTTCATAAAAGAGATATAACTTATGTCTTGTTGCATTGCATTGCAGGAACGATCTAACGTTGTGCATTGAAGAATAACACATGCACTTCTTGCATTGCATTGCACACCATAACTAATGCATTGCATTGCATAATGCACACCAGAACTAATGCATTGCATTGCACAAACGATCTAACGTTGTGCATTGAAGACTAACATATGATGCACTTTTTGCATTGCATTGCATATTGCACTCCAGAACTAATGCATTGCATTGCACGAACGATCTAACGTTGTGCATTGAAGAACAACAAATGATGCACTTTTTGCATTGCATTGCATATTGCACACCAGAACTAATGCATTGCATTGCACGAACGTTCTAACTTTGTGCATTGAAGAATAACATAGTTTATGCACTTCTCGCTTTGCATTGTATTGCACACCAGATCTAACTCATTCCCGTGTTCATAAGAGATATAACTTATGTCTTATTGCATTGCACGAACGATCTAACGTTGTGCATTGAAGAATAACACATGCACTTCTTGCATTGCATTGCACACCAGAACTAATGCATTGCATTGCATATTGCACACCAGAACTAATGCATTGCATTGTACGAACGATCTAACGTTGTGCATTGAAGACCAACAAATGATGCACTTTTTGCATTGCATTGCATATTGCACACCAGAACTAATGCATTGCATTGCACAAACGATCTAACGTTGTGCATTGAAGAATAACATAGTTTATGCACTTCTCGCTTTGCATTGTATTGCACGAACGATCTAACGTTGTGCATTGAAGAATAACACATGCACTTCTTGCATTGCATTGCACACCAGAACTAATGCATTGCATTGCATATTGCACACCAGAACTAATGCATTGCATTGTACGAACGATCTAACGTTGTGCATTGAAGAACAAAAATTATGCACTTTTTGCATTGCATTGCATATTGCACACCAGAACTAATGCATTGCATTGCAAACGATCTAACGTTGTGCATTGAAGAATAACATAGTTTATGCACTTCTCGCTTTGCATTTTATTGCACACCAGATCTAACTCATTCCCGTGTTCATAAAAGAGATATAACTTATGTCTTGTTGCACTGCATTGCACGAACGATCTAACGTTGTGCATTGAAGAATAACACATGCTCTTCTTGCATTGCATTGCACACCAGAACTAATGCATTGCATTGCATAATGCACACCAGAACTAATGCATTGCATTGCACAAACGATCTAACGTTGTGCATTGAAGAATAACATTGTTTATGCACTTCTCGCTTTGCATTGTATTGCACACCAGATCTAACTCATTCCCGTGTTCATAAAAGAGATATAACTTATGTCTTGTTGCATTGCATTGCAGGAACGATCTAACGTTGTGCATTGAAGAATAACACATGCACTTCTTGCATTGCATTGCACACCATAACTAATGCATTGCATTGCATAATGCACACCAGAACTAATGCATTGCATTGCACAAACGATCTAACGTTGTGCATTGAAGAACAACAAATGATGCACTTTTTGCATTGCATTGCATATTGCACACCAGAACTAATGCATTGCATTGCACAAACGATCTAACGTTGTGCATTGAAGAATAACATAGTTTATGCACTTCTCGCTTTGCATTGTATTGCACACCAGATCTAACTCATTCCCGTGTTCATAAAAGAGATATCACTTATGTGTTGTTGCATTGCATTGCACGAACGATCTAACGTTGTGCATTGAAGAATAACACATGCACTTCTTGCATTGCATTGCACACCTAACTAATGCATTGCATTGCATAATGCACACCAGAACTAATGCATTGCATTGCACAAACGATCTAACGTTGTGCATTGAAGAATAACATTGTTTATGCACTTCTCGCTTTGCATTGTATTGCACACCAGATCTAACTCATTCCCGTGTTCATAAAAGAGATATAACTTATGTCTTGTTGCATTGCATTGCAGGAACGATCTAACGTTGTGCATTGAAGAATAACACATGCACTTCTTGCATTGCATTGCACACCATAACTAATGCATTGCATTGCATAATGCACACCAGAACTAATGCATTGCATTGCACAAACGATCTAACGTTGTGCTTTGAAGACTAACATATGATTCACTCTTTGCATTGCATTGCATATTGCACTCCAGAACTAATGCATTGCATTGCACGAACGATCTAACGTGTTGTGCATTGAAGAACAACAAATGATGCACTTTTTGCATTGCATTGCATATTGCACACCAGAACTAATGCATTACATTGCACGAACGTTCTAACGTTGTGCATTGAAGAATAACATAGTTTATGCAGTTCTCGCTTTGCATTGTATTGCACACCAGATCTAACTCATTCCCGTGTTCATAAGAGATATAACTTATGTCTTGTTGCATTGCATTGCACGAACGATCTAACGTTGTGCATTGAAGAATAACACATGCACTTCTTGCATTGCATTGCACACCAGAACTAATGCATTGCATTGCATATTGCACACCAGAACTAATGCATTGCATTGTACGAACGATCTAACGTTGTGCATTGAAGACCAACAAATGATGCACTTTTTGCATTGCATTGCATTTTGCACACCAGAACTAATGCATTGCATTGCACAAACGATCTAACGTTGTGCATTGAAGAATAACATAGTTTATGCACTTATCGCTTTGCACTGTATTGCACACCAGATCTAACTCATTCCCGTGTTCATAAAAGAGATATAACATATGTGTTCTTCAATGCACAACGTTAGATCGTTCGTGCAATGCAATGCATTAGTTCTGGTGTGCAATGCAATGCAAGAAGTGCATGTGTTCTGACGTTGTGCATTGAAGAATAACATATGCACTTCTCGCTTTGCATTGTATTGCACACCAGATCTAACTCACGCACGACCGATCTAACGTTGTGCATTGAAGAATAACATATGATGCACTTTTTGCATCATTGCATCTTTGCATATTGCATATTGCAAACCAGAACTAATGCATTGCACGAAATATCTAACGTTGTGCATTGAAGAACAACATATGATGCACTTTTTGCATTGCATTGCATATCGCACACCAGAACTAATGCATTGCATCTGGTGTGCAATACAATGCAAAGCGAGAAGTGCATAAACTATGTTATTCTTCAGTGCACAACGTTCATTGCACGAACGTTGTTTACTGAAGAATAACATAGTTTATGCACTTCTCGCTTTGCATTGTATTGCACACCAGATCTAACTCATCTCCGTGTTCATAAAAGAGATATAACTTATGTGTTGTTGCATTGCATTGCACGAACGATCTAACGTTGTGCATTGAAGAATAACACATGCACTTCTTGCATTGCATTGCACACGAGAACTAATTCATTCCCGTGTTCATAAAAGAGATACAATTTATGAATTGTTGCATTGCATTGCACAAACGATCTATGGGTCGCCTGGGGTCTGGGGTGACGGGATGGGGGGCTTCTATGGCATCAGACTGCGTAGCCTATAATAAAAGATAATGAATTTCAAACCTGAACCAAACATATTTTTATTCAAAGATCAACATTCTGTCATTATTCTTTAGTCTGCCACAAAAAACAACAACATTAAAATCATGAACTCAAATGTCATTGTGAAAAGAAAAAAAAAACAATGACTGTTGTAAGTAACAGTGCATAAATCAGACCTTTCAGTATAGTCTAACGCTAATAAGCTTAAACGACGTTTTGCAGTGCCGCGAACAATCAATCACAATCAATCACTCCTTTACGCGTGCAGCAGTGACTTTCCTCACGGCTGCAGCAACTTGCGCTCTAATAATAGGCAAAATAGGCTACAGAATATTTCGTTTTGTATTGACAGGTGCAATATTTGAAAATCGATCATATATTTTTTTTTATTACATTTATATCTGCATTTATGTAAAAACTTAAACTTTCAAACATCAAAATGTCATTTATTAATATGTTTTCATGTCAAAATGACATACAAACATCTTTTCCTATTCTATTTTGCCTGGAAACGCTTCCAACAGGCTGGCGTGTCGCGTGAAAAATAGGCGTCGGTTCTATTTCTAGCAAGACGCGCGTGTCACGCAGGCAGTGTGCAAGCTCTAACCTGTTAACATGGGAGCCGAAATAAAAACGGACACGCCACGCAGCCAGTGTGTCGCCGGCCTCAACCTCCGCAGACAGTTTTTAATGTTTAGAAGACAATAACTACTCAAGATTTTGCTTTAGTATAATTTTCGGGACAATTAGGGCCAGATTCGGGATTCGGGACTGTCCCGAATTTTTCGGGACGTCTGGTCACCCTAGTTGTTGCATTGCATTGCACGAACGATCTAGAAGTAAGAGTAAAAGTAACGCAAGAATTAAATGCAATAATTTCCCTTCAAAGCAAAAATGAATAAGTTAGTTATTCAGTGCAATGCGAAAGCACATATGTTATGTGTCAAATCAGGCATACAGAGGTCCCTCTTTGACCTACGGAACATATTTTCTGTCCAAAGAATTCTTGAACATTAACTTACTATACATACAGACCTACTTCTTGTGATTGTTGTATTAGCCAGACAGTAGTCCATTTTTGACCTGATGCACATATTTCTGACCCAAGAGTAATCGATCTTGAACTTTCTATACATTCTCGGAGAATCTTTCTGATGTTTCATCAGCCATACAAAAGTAAATTTTTGACCTACTGAACAAATTTCTGGACAAAGAGTCCTTGAACATTAACTTTATAAACATACAAGACTGACTTCTTGAGTTGTTATATAAGCCAGACAGTAGTCCATATTTGACTGATTTAACATATTTTTGGCAAAAGAGTACTCAAAAGGAATTTTGTGTACTAAACTTATAGACTCCTGATGATGTTGGAAATCACAAAAATCACAAAAAATATTGATTTTTAAGTATCTCCCATAAAAAAAAGTACATTTTTGACCTACTAAACATATTTCTGCCAAGAGACTATGAAACTTAACTTAATATACATACATACTGACTTCTCGTGATGTTAAATCACATTTTTGGCCAAAGAGTCCTCGAAATGTTTTTTACTATTATAAACTTATAGACTCCTTCTGATGTTAAATCAGCCATGTACTGGAAAAAAAGTACTCAATCGTGAACTTTCTATACATACTCGTAGACTTCTTCTGATGCTTCACAAGTCCATATCTGACCTGTTCTGAACTGAAAGCCTGAAAGAGGTCCATACTTGCCCCAATGACTATATTTCTGACCATAGAGTCCTCGATCTTGAACTTTCTAAACATACTCATAGACTGCTTCCCATGTATCTTCTATCCGATCTGCTATCCGATGTATTTGAACAGTAGTTCAAATTTTATATTTTGAACATATTTCTAGACATGAGACCTTGAACTTTAAATTTCAAGACTAATTTTTCTTCTGATGTTTCATCAGCCATACAGTAGTTCAAATTTGACCTAATGAACATTTCTATAACCAAAGTGTCCTCGATCTTGATCGTTCTATACACACTCATAGGCTTGTTCTGATGTTTCATCATTGAGACAGAAGTCAATTATGGACCTACTGAACATGTTTCTGGCAAAAGAATCATCAAAGTTTAACTGACTGTTCCTTCTCCTAGACTATTTTTGATTTTACATCAACCATGTTGTTAGTCCAAATTTGACCCATTGAACATACATCTGGTCAAAAAGACCAGGAACTTTAATTATCTATACATAATTACTATCTCCTTCTGATTTTTCATCAGCCAGGCTATTGTCCATATTTGACAATTGAACATATTTCTGGCTGAAGAGTCCTTGATCTTTCTATACATACTCATACACTGCAAAAAATGCTTTCTTAGTTAGTATTTTTGTTTTGTTTCCAGTCCAAATATCTAAAAATTCTTAAATCAAGAAGCATTTACTAGAGAAGTAAAATGACATAAGAAATTCTATTTTGTTTTAAGGTAAAAAGTAAGTACTTTAAGTAATTTTTGTTTAAAACAAGCAAAATTATCTGCCAATGGGGTAAGCAAAAAAATCTTGTTTTTTTTTTTGAATTCAGATTTTTTTTCTTGTTTTCCATTCTTATTCAGATTTTTTTTGCTTACCCCATTGGCAGATAATTTTGCTTGTTTTAAGCCAAAATTACTTAAAGTACTTTCTTTTTACCTTAAAACAAAATAGAATTTCTTATGTCATTTTACTTCTCTAGTAAATGCTTCTTGATTTAAGAATTTTTAGATATTTGGACTGGAAACAAAACAAAAATACTAAGTAAGAAAAGCATTTTTTGCAGTGTAGACACTTTCATATAGGACTTCAGCCAAAATATTGTCCATAATTGACTACTAAACTCATGTCTGGGCGATGGGTTTATAAACTTGATTTCTCTATACATTTTAATTGACTCCTTTTGATGTTACAAGAGCAATAAAGTATTGTATTGTATCAGTATGGCCTATTAAACCTATTTCTGACCAAAGAGTCCTTGATCTTTCTATACATGCTTATGGACTCCTTCTGATGTTTCAACAGTAAGACAATAGACCATAATTGACCTACTGAACACATTTTTGGCCAGAGACTCTATGAACTTGGTCCTTCTATGTTTACTAATTTACACTTTCAGAAAGTCCCTCAGCCAAACAATTGTCTATACTACTGAAAATATTTCTGACCTAGGAGTCTGTGAACCTTTTTCTATACTTACTCATTGACTCCTGATTTTACAAGAGCAATATAGTATTTCAAAAGTTGACCAATTGAACATATTTCTGGCCAAAGAGACCTTGATCTTATTCTTTCTATACATGCTCATTGACTCATGATGATGATTCATCAGACAGACAATTGTCCATAATTGACTCAATGACTCAATCAACTTGAACTTTACATGCTTATTGACTCCTTAAGATGATTAATCAGCCAGACAATTGTCCATAATTGACCTACTGAACATATTTCTGCCCAAAGAGTCTATAAACTTGAACTTTTTATATAAAATCATTAACTTTTTCTGATGTTTAGTCACCAGACAGCAGTCCATAAATGACCTACTGAACATTTTTCTGGCAAAAGAGTCCTCGATTGTGAACTTTCTAAACACACTCAGACTCTTTCTGATGTTTCTTCAGCCATACAGTATTTCAGATTTGAAATATTGAACATATTTCTGACCGAAGAGTAACTGATCTTGAACTTTCTATTCATACTTTTTCAGATAGTAAATCGGCCAGACAATTGTAGATATTGACTATTGAACACAGTTCTGGCCAACGAGTCTGTGAACTTGAACTTTCTATACATGCTCATTGACTCCTTCCGATGTTTCATCAAGCAGACAATAGTCAATAATTGACCTCCTGAACATATTTCTAGTAAAAGAGTCCTGGATCTTGAACTTTCTATACATGCTCATTGACTCCTTATGATGATTCATCAGCCAGACAATAGTCCATATCTGACATACTGAACATATTTCTTGTAAAAAAGTCCTCGATCTTGATCTTTCTATACCTGCTCATTGACGACTCATGCTGTTTCTTCAGCCATACAGTAGTTCAGATTTGACATAATGAACATATTTCTGACTGAAGTTGACTGACTTGATGTTGAACTTTCTATTCATACTTACAGACTCTTTCAGATAATACATCGGCCAGACAATTGTCCATGCTGACTGTTGAACAAATTTCTGGCCAAAGAGTCTATGAACTTGAACTTTACATGCTTATTGACTCCTTAAGATGATTAATCAGCCAGACAATTGTCCATAATTGACCTACTGAACATATTTCTGCCCAAAGAGTCTATAAACTTGAACTTTTTATATAAAATCATTAACTTTTTCTGATGTTTAGTCACCAGACAGCAGTCCATAAATGACCTACTGAACATTTTTCTGGCAAAAGAGTCCTCGATTGTGAACTTTCTAAACACACTCAGACTCTTTCTGATGTTTCTTCAGCCATACAGTATTTCAGATTTGAAATATTGAACATATTTCTGACCGAAGAGTAACTGATCTTGAACTTTCTATTCATACTTTTTCAGATAGTAAATCGGCCAGACAATTGTAGATATTGACTATTGAACACAGTTCTGGCCAACGAGTCTGTGAACTTGAACTTTCTATACATGCTCATTGACTCCTTCCGATGTTTCATCAAGCAGACAATAGTCAATAATTGACCTCCTGAACATATTTCTAGTAAAAGAGTCCTGGATCTTGAACTTTCTATACATGCTCATTGACTCCTTATGATGATTCATCAGCCAGACAATAGTCCATATCTGACATACTGAACATATTTCTTGTAAAAAAGTCCTCGATCTTGATCTTTCTATACCTGCTCATTGACGACTCATGCTGTTTCTTCAGCCATACAGTAGTTCAGATTTGACATAATGAACATATTTCTGACTGAAGTTGACTGACTTGATGTTGAACTTTCTATTCATACTTACAGACTCTTTCAGATAATACATCGGCCAGACAATTGTCCATACTGACTGTTGAACAAATTTCTGGCCAAAGAGTCTATGAACTTGAACTTTACATGCTTATTGACTCCTTAAGATGATTAATCAGCCAGACAATTGTCCATAATTGACCTACTGAACATATTTCTGCCCAAAGAGTCTATAAACTTGAACTTTTTATATAAAATCATTAACTTTTTCTGATGTTTAGTCACCAGACAGCAGTCCATAAATGACCTACTGAACATTTTTCTGGCAAAAGAGTCCTCGATTGTGAACTTTCTGATGTTTCTTCAGCCATACAGTATTTCAGATTTGAAATATTGAACATATTTCTGACCGAAGAGTAACTGATCTTGAACTTTCTATTCATACTTATTGACTCCTGATGTTTCATCAGCCAGAGAGCCAGAATTGACCTACTGAACATATTAATGGCCAAAGAGTCCTCCATCTTGAACTTTCTATACATATTTGTAGATCTCTTCTGATGCTTCATAAGCCATATAAAAGTCCAAATCTGACCTATTGAACTTATTTCTTGTCAATGGGTCCTCAAAAGGTTTTAAACTATGTAAACTTATAGACTCCTTCTGATGTTAAATCAGCCAGACAGAGGCACCTTTTTGACCTACCAACCCGGTATCACGACAAGACGTGAAATAATCACGTTGGTCCACTTTGGAAAACGTGTAGATGTCACAGTTTAACACACTTATGGGTAATTCTTCAACTATGGTACTCTTTGAGCTAGACAGTTTCAGAAAATTAAAACATTATTACAAACAGTTTTTTAGTATCAGTTGGTTTCTCAATCTGTCTAGAAACCTTCCCTTAAATTGGCTGTGATGATTTGTATTGAATAATATATATATTTTGCCATTTTTATCTGACAGTCCAAGAAAACGGTCATTTCCATCACATAGCAAAACATGTGTTTTGAAGAGAAAATAATTAAATATCTTTTGTTATAAATATATTTGATTAAATAGCACGCACATCTCTGATCAAATTTGTAATTTATTTATTTTTCAGAAATGTAACTGTAAAGATTTTACAATGTTTACACTAAAAAACACCTAAAACTAGATCACTGGAACATTTAATTTACTTATCATAGCTCAAAATCATGTATTTCTCAAAGTGTATACACCTATCTTACCCCTAACTGCACAATTATCAACACCACTGAATATAGTTGTTTTGATTGACTGTATGTTTTTTATATGTTTTACTTTAAAATACGTGTTGTGGTGGAAATGACATGGCGTGGCGGAAGAGACAGTGTGTGGCGGAAATGACATAGATAGGCAACTTCCAATTAAAAACTATTTTTTTACTGCTCTATGTGGTGAACTAGAGCAAACCCTTTATGTCATCATTGCCTTAATATAACCTTAATATATACCAGTTGAATATAATGTTGAATAACAGATAAAATATGCAATATTTAAGTGGATCTGATTTTATTCTTTCTCTATATGATCTTGACCTCTGTGCTGTGGGATTGCTTGCCATCTTAAAGAAAGAGCCAAGACATCATGTCAAACTTACTTATCTATTGTTCTCTTATTTACCAACAATATTGTAACAATAATAAATAATAAAATATTTCCTTACTACATTAACTTAACCTTTTCATGCATGAATTATGATAACCTCAGTCAGGATTTTTTTTCCCCTATGTGTTTTTATTGCTCTTAGGGCATGAAAAACAAGATTTGAAGATAAAATAAAAAGAATTATTTTATTTTTACACATTTTTCAAAGAGATTTTCAGATGTCCACTTGAGTGGACAGCATGCGTTTATAGTTTAAACTGAAGAGATACTGTATTAAATATACCATAATACAATAATCAAACAGATAAAGTATGCGTATTTAACAAACAATAATCAATAAAATTATATAAAATCATGTGAAAACTATAAAATATATACAAAAAAATATAAATGTGAAATATTGCAAAGGCAATTGAACTTCATACAAGTTGCACTTCGCGTATCTTTGATATCAGAACATGAGGACGTGATTCCATCAGAATTTTCTACAGCCTGTCAAGGTACAACTGTGGAAACCACTCAGATGCTCCTTCTAGTGCACCAGAGTATGGAGATTTACTCTTATTAGCTGATAATTCTGATTATGTTCAAGATGGACATGCACATTTCTATCATAGCCCTCCTCTGAGAAAACCTAGCGATACGTTTTTTTCAATCTCATCTGAAATGAGCAGTGTTGGGGGTAACGCATTACAAGTAACATGCATAATGCATTCAGATTACTTTTTGATGTTACAAGTAAAGTAATGTGTTACAAGTAACATGCATTACTTAATCAGATTTTTTTAATGTTACAAGTAATGTATTACAAGTAACATGCATTACATAATCAGATTACTTTTTGATGTTACGAGTAAAGAAACGCATTACAATAACGTGCATTACGAAATCAGATTACTTTTTGTCACATACATTACATAACTTTTTTGATGTCAATGAAAATTACATTCTAATAATACAAATACATTTATTTACAGTCAAAAAAGTCACTGCAGATTAAGTATTTTCAAAAACAATATTCACAGTATAAGTATGAATTGTAGCTGAAATATAGCCATTGATGCATGAGGTCCACTATAGTGGACAGATTTTTCTCCCAATCTAAAATCAAAACTTGGAAAATGTAACTGTGATAGGACTCATTAGATATTGCTTGATGCTGCAATATTTATTTTTTTTTACCTACAAGAGTCTCCTAGGATAGAAGGAATGGGTGGATATTCCAGAGCAACTTGGCATTTCTGACTGACCATTGGCCATCTTGGTTTGGAGGGGGAAAAAAATCAAAACACAACGGCTTGCCACTTGGTTGCAGTGTATAGGATGATGCATCAGGGTCCAAAATGCTTTTTTAATAGCTGTCCACTGTAGTGACCACTATGCATGAAAGGGTTAATTAATTATATGTTTTTTTACATTAAAGTCTTAGTATTATAGCCCAAATAATTTGCTGTTTAGCACGAACAATGTCATTTCCACCACAACCTGTCTTTACCACCACAATGAACACCGTGGTGGAAATGACTGTGGTGGAAATGACATTTCTCCCCTTTCTCTCTAAAATTTCATGCTATGTTAGCCTGCTAATATTAGTTTTAGAGTTAGCATTAAATATACACAAATTACACATTATTAAATTAAATTTATCCAGTTATTTGTACGTCCATGTGAAATATGAGCCGTTTGGAAATGACTAATAAACATACTCTCAGTTTTAGTCATATTTACCTTGATTTTTCTTCTATTCATTACCCCCTAAAGAGGTCACCCTTTCACCCAGCCATGTGGACCACTGTGGAGTTTCTGATGCTATGGTTACTAAGTATACAAACCTAAAACAATGATCCCAGGATTCTATTTTGTACAGTGTGGTGGAAATGACAGTGAACCCAAGGGACAAGGGTTCTACTTATGAAAAATATAGGAAAATGTGAATGAATATTGCAATATATAATATGTTTAATTGAATTAGACATTATTTTATCATTTGTACTTGAAATCTACATTATTTAAATATTTAATTTAGAATTAAGCGAGGTTGCAGGTACAAAGTCTGGCTTAGGGACAGAGGGAAAACGGTAAAAACCATGCATAAAAGGCCTCATATTATATAATAAAAAGAATGATTGAGCCATGATACATTTTTTATAAGTTCCCCTTGGGGTGAAGTAAGTGTGGCAAAAACAAAAAAGAAGAAATGTTTTTTAGATTTTATTATTTCATCCAGGGACAAGAAAAGTACCATAGTTAAAGAATCACCCTTATACGTGAATCTTACACGTTTGCCATATCATGAAGATGTCTGTCTAAAATTTCGCTTTTACCATTTTATAGATTATAAATGTAAGATCCCTTAACCCTACTCCCACACCTAAACATACCCATTTTATAGACAATATTAAAATGATAAAACGTAATGGACAAAATATGTGTAAGTTAGGGGAATGGCAGTTTTATGAACAATATAGCATTAAAAGATATAGTTTGAGCCACTAATCCTACCCCTAAACCTTACCATTTCTTAAAACTACGTAGGCTACAATTGCAAAGAAAAACAACAGACAGACAAGTATAATCACAATAATTTATTTATTGTTCCTATAGAAGTTAGAACCATAATACACAACATCGATTCACAAAATATATCAATTTTATTAGCTTAATGTAATCCAAACCTTCAGAATCCATTTATTTTTTACAAGAAAAAGATCCAAACTCAGCCCTTTGTCCAGTGATCTTCATCTTGACCGTAAACGTCAAACCCCGCGCTCGTTATGATTCAAATTCAAAAATTGCGCCCTCAAGAAGCGTTACTATGGTTACGGCATATCAAACGCTCATTGGCTCTCGCCTCGCCTGCTTCGTCACAGATTGCGTCACAGTCACGGTTTTAGTCGGTGTGCTACATTTGAAATGAAGAAGCGCGCAAAAGAACAGAGCGAACCGAAGACGGATTAACATTTTCATGGATTTGAATTAATAACTTAAATTCTGCTGCCAGAGAGGACTGCCAGAGAGGACTAAATTAAATTTATCCAGTTATTTGTACGTCCATGTGAAATATGAGCCGTTTGGAAATGACTAATAAACATACTCTCAGTTTTAGTCATATTTACCTTGATTTTTCTTCTATTCATTACCCCCTAAAGAGGTCACCCTTTCACCCAGCCATGTGGACCACTGTGGAGTTTCTGATGCTATGGTTACTAAGTATACAAACCTAAAACAATGATCCCAGGATTCTATTTTGTACCGTGTGGTGGAAATGACAGTGAACCCAGGGGACAAGGGTTCTACTTATGAAAAATATAGGAAAATGTGAATGAATATTGCAATATATAATATGTTTAATTGAATTAGACATTATTTTATCATTTGTACTTGAAATCTACATTATTTAAATATTTAATTTAGAATTAAGCGAGGTTGCAGGTACAAAGTCTGGCTTAGGGACAGAGGGAAAACGGTAAAAACCATGCATAAAAGGCCTCATATTATATAATAAAAAGAATGATTGAGCCATGATACATTTTTTATAAGTTCCCCTTGGGGTGAAGTAAGTGTGGCAAAAACAAAAAAAGAAGAAATGTTTTTTAGATTTTATTATTTCATCCAGGGACAAGAAAAGTACCATAGTTAAAGAATCACCCTTATACGTGAATCTTACACGTTTGCCATATCATGAAGATGTCTGTCTAAAATTTCGCTTTTACCATTTTATAGATTATAAATGTAAGATCCCTTAACCCTACTCCCACACCTAAACATACCCATTTTATAGACAATATTAAAATGATAAAACGTAATGGACAAAATATGTGTAAGTTAGGGGAATGGCAGTTTTATGAACAATATAGCATTAAAAGATATAGTTTGAGCCACTAATCCTACCCCTAAACCTAACCATTTCTTAAAACTACGTAGGCTACAATTGCAAAGAAAAACAACAGACAGACAAGTATAATCACAATAATTTATTTATTGTTCCTATAGAAGTTAGAACCATAATACACAACATCGATTCACAAAATATATCAATTTTATTAGCTTAATGTAATCCAAACCTTCAGAATCCATTTATTTTTTACAAGAAAAAGATCCAAACTCAGCCCTTTGTCCAGTGATCTTCATCTTGACCGTAAACGTCAAACCCCGCGCTCGTTATGATTCAAATTCAAAAATTGCGCCCTCAAGAAGCGTTACTATGGTTACGGCATATCAAACGCTCATTGGCTCTCGCCTCGCCTGCTTCGTCACAGATTGCGTCACAGTCACGGTTTTAGTCGGTGCTACATTTGAAATGAAGAAGCGCGCAAAAGAACAGAGCGAACCGAAGACGGATTAACATTTTCATGGATTTGAATTAATAACTTAAATTCTGCTGCCAGAGAGGACTGCGACACATCGTCACGTGAACGACTTTCGGTACCGGTTTTGACATTTTCTCAATAAATTAATTATGATTATACTTGTCTGTCTGTTGTTTTTCTTTATAATTGTAGCCTACGTAGTTTTAAGAAATGGTTAGGCTAAGTTTAGGGGTAGGATTAGTGGCTCAAACGCAAACGTGTAAGATTCACGTATGAGGGTGTTAAACTGTGACATCTACACGTTTTCCAAAGTGGACCAACGTGATTATTTCACGTCTTGTCGTGATACCGGGTTGCACCTACTGTTGACCTACATATTTCATGCCTAAGAGTACTCGAAACTTGACCTTTCAATACATACTCGTTGACTCCATCTGATGTTACATCAGCCATACAGAAGTCCACAAATGACCCAAGGAACATATTTCTGTCCAAAGAGTCCTCAATCTTGAACTTTCTATACACACTCATAGTCTCCTTCTGATTCTTCGTATATGACCTATTATTATTTCTCAAAAGTTTTTAAACTATGTAAAATTATAGACTCATTCTGATGATAAATCAGACCAAAAGAGGTCAAATTTTTACTCTTGAGTCAATAGGTATTGAAAGTTAATGTACAATGATTCTTTGGCCAAAAATATATTCAGAGTGTCACATATGGACACCTGTTTAAGTGATGTATCATCAGAAGAAGTCTATGAGTATTTAGTAAGTTAACTTGTGAGGACCTTTTTGCCAAAAATATTTTCAATTCGCCACACTGCAAAAAATGCTTTTCTTACTTAGTATTTTTGTTTTGTTTCCAGTCCAAATATCTAAAAATTCTTAAATCAAGAAGCATTTACTAGAGAAGTAAAATGACATAAGAAATTCTATTTTGTTTTAAGGTAAAAAGAAAGTACTTTAAGTAATTTTGGCTTAAAACAAGCAAAATTATCTGCCAATGGGGTAAGCAAAAAAAATCTGAATAAGAATGGAAAACAAGAAAAAAATTCTGAATTCAAAAAAAAAAACAAGATTTTTTTGCTTACCCCATTGGCAGATAATTTTGCTTGTTTTAAACAAAAATTACTTAAAGTACTTACTTTTTACCTTAAAACAAAATAGAATTTCTTATGTCATTTTACTTCTCTAGTAAATGCTTCTTGATTTAAGAATTTTTAGATATTTGGACTGGAAACAAAACAAAAATACTAACTAAGAAAGCATTTTTTGCAGTGCAGATATGGACATCTATATAACTTATGAAGAGTCAGAAAGAGTCTATGAGTATGTATAGAAAGTTCAAGATTGAGAACTCTTTGGCCAGAAATATCTTCCTTGGGTCAATAATGGACTTTCTGTATGGCTGACGTAACATTAGAAAGAGTCAAGTTTAGACTCTTTGACCAGAAAAAATGTCAGTATGTCAAATATGGACTTTTGTCAGGATGATATAACATCCGAAGATATCAATCTGAATGTATAGTGTTAATCTTTAAGGACTCTTTGGCCAGTAATATTTTCGGTAGGTCAAATATGGACTTCTGTATGGCTGATTTAACATCAGAAGGAGTCTTTAAGATAGATAATAATTAAGATTGATGATAGAAAAAATCCATTTGAAACTCTTTGGTCAATTTTTTTTCAATCGGTCAAATATGGACTACTGTCTACCTGATTTAACATTACAAAAAGTCAGTCTGTATGTTTAGTGAATTAATGTTCATGGACTCTGGCCAGAAATATGTTCAGTAGGTCAAAAATGGACTACTGGCTGGTTAATATAACATCACAAGAAGTCAATCTTTAGTATAGCAAGATAATGTTCAAGAACTCTGGCCAGAATTATGTTCAGTAGGTCAAAATGGGGCCTCTAGCTGATTTATAATCAGAAGGAGTCTATAACTTTATATACCCTTTGACCAGAAATTAGTTCAAAAGGTATGGACATATATATGGCTTATTAATTATCAGAATGAGTCTATGAGTGTGTATATAGGAAGTCCAAGATCGAGGACTATTTCATCTATGCAATGAAACATATAACATATGTGCTTTCGCACTGCACTGCATTGAAGGGAAATTATTGCATTACAATGCCTCTTGTGCAAAGAAGAGATAAACATAAATGTTGCATTGCATTGCACACACGATCTAAGATTTAGCATTTAAGAAAAACATTTAAGCTATGCACATTGCATTTCAATGCATGCCAGAAATAACTCATTCATTTGTGCCTTAAGAAAATAAAATGAGTGCTGCACACAGGGTCTTGGACTTTCTATAGTCAAATATGGACTTCTATTTTTTTTTTCTATAGTCAAAAATAGGTCAAATATGGACTTCTGTATGGCTGATTGGCCAGTAGGTCAAAAGGGGACGTCTGAATGGCTGATTTATCATCAGAAAGAGTCTATAACTTTATATAGTTGAAAAACTTTTGAGGACTTTGACCAGAAATAAGTTCAAAAGGTCAGATAAGGACATCTATATGGCTTATGAAGCACCAGAAGGAGTCTATGAGTATGTATAGAAAGCCCGATATCGAGGACTCTTTGGCCAGAAATACCTGGGACCTTGGGTCAAATATGGACTTCTGGCTGATTTAACATCAGAAGGAGTCTATGAGTTTATGATAGACTAAATCCTTTTGTGAACTCTTTGGTAAAAAAAAAATTCAATCGGTCAAATACGGACTACTGTCTGCCTGATTTAACATTACGTATATAGTGTTAATATTCACGGACTCTGGCCAGAAATATGTTCAGTAGGTCAAAAATGGTCTTGGACTTTCTATAGTCAAATATGGACTTCTATTTTTTTTTTCTATAGTCAAAAATAGGTCAAATATGGACTTCTGTATGGCTGATTTAATATGGCAAGCCGTTTTAACATTTAATCATTTCAACCGACTAGTCTCTATTTTCATGCTACTAGTACTTATTTTTTTGATACTAGTATCTATTCCATTAAGTACTAGTACTTATTCATTAGCTACTAGTGCTTATTCTTTAGGTACTAGTGCCTATTCTTTAGATACTAGTGCTTATTCTTTAGGTACTAGTACTTATTCAATAGATACTAGTACTTATTCATTAGATACTAGTACTTATTCATTAGATACTAGTACCTATTCAATAGATACTAGTACTTATTCATTAGATACTAGTACTTATTCATTAGATACTAGTTCTTATTCATTAGATACTAGTACTTATTCATTAGTTACTAGTACTTGTACTTATTCATTAGATACTAGTACCTATTAAATAGATACTAGTAGTTATTCATTAGATACTAGTACTTATTCATTAGATACTAGTTCTTATTTATTAGATACTAGTACTTATTCATTAGTTACTAGTACTTATTATTAGATACTAGTACTTATTCATTAGATACTAGTACCTATTAAATAGATACTAGTACTTATTCATTAGATACTAGTACTTATTCCAATAGTGACTAGTAACTATTCTTTTGTTACTAGTAACACATTTTTTTTTTTTGCCATCGACTTCTATGGGGATCTCTCATTCAGATATCAACTATTCAGTTCTGACTAGTATGTATTCCAATTGTGACTAGTACATATATATTAGATACTAGTAGTTATTTATTGGTTACTAGTACTTATTTTTTAGATACTAGTACCTATTACTAGATACTAGTATGTATTCAATAAATACTAGTACTAAGTCATTAGATACTAGTACCTCTTAAATAGATTAGTGATGCTCCGATTGATCGGCCGCCGATCATGATCGGCCGATATTGGCAAAAAATAGCTTGATCGGCAACCCCCAAAAGCGCCGATCAAAAAAAGCCGATCACGTGACGTAAATAACTCACGCAACTTTTCCGCATGCGCGGCAACACAACAGCAGAGCAGAGCTGGCTTAACAGTGGCAAAATGAGTTCTCCTATGACGGCAATTCAATGGCAATTATAAACGAGCGCACAACTGATGCTGGCGCGCGCGGTAAATGACATTCGCGAGAGGATAACAGATCTACGCGCGAGGAAACGGGAACTCGCGAGCTCATTCAAACCCTGCGCGGGCGCATGACATCTCTGCCCTCGCGCGCGCGCGCATGATCATTCCCAACACTCTCGCGCTTGATCTCCTCTCGCCTGCTGATTTTGCTCGCTCGAACACTTTTATTTTTGGCAGTCGAGGGGCGGGACTTACTGTTTTAATAACCTCAAATGTCATTGTCATTATTTTATTTTTTGGATCTGATGTAGTTAGTTCCTCAACTACATCCATTGTAGTCTGCCTGACCACTCTTTGTTTTGAAAAATTATACTGTGCCTTATTTGGAAAAGGTGGCCTACAGTAGCCTTATGTTATCTTGTTTTCTAACTACAATTAAATAAATATTGGTGGTTCTTCAAGATTTTCTTGACTCTAGCATATTTCCATTCTGTGATCGGCAGTGATCGGCAATCGGCAGATCATGATTTTGGTGATCGGTAATCGGTGATCGGCCCCAAAAATGCTGATCGGAGCATCACTAAAATAGATACTAGTACCTATTAAATAGATACTAGTGCTTATTCATTAGATACTAGTACTTATTTAATAGATACTAGTACTTATAAATTAGCTACTAGTACTTATTCAATAGATACTAGTAACTATTTATTAGATACAAGTATTTATTCCAAATGTTACTAGTAAGATTTTTTATTTTACTAGTAAGATTTTTAATTGAACTATCCAGTGGCATTTCTGACTAGTCATAACATAAGACGAGTAAAAAAGCAGTTGTGACTAGTAAAATAAAAAATCTTACTAGTAACATTCGGAATAAATACTAGTATCTAATAAATAGGTACTAGTATCTATTGAATAATTACTAGTAGCTAATTTAAAAGTACTAGTATCTAATAAATAGGTACTAGTATCTAATGAATAAGTACTAGTATCTAATGAATAAGTACTAGTATCTAATAAATAAGTACTAGTATCTATTGAATAAGTACTAGTATCTATTGAATAAGTACTAGTATCTAATGAATAAGTACTAGTATCTAATGAATAAGTACTAGTATCTATTGAATAAGTACTAGTATCTAATGAATAAGTACTAGTATCTAATGAATAAATACTAGTATCTATTGAATAAGTACTAGTATCTAATGAATAAGTACTAGTATCTAAAGAATAGGCACTAGTACCTAAAGAATAAGCACTAGTGGCTAATGAATAAGTACTAGTACTTAATGGAATAGATACTAGTATCTAAAAAATAAGTACTAGTAGCATAAAAATAGAGACTAGTCGGTTTAAATTATTAAATGTTAAACCGGCTTGCCATAGATTTAACATCAAAAGGAGTCTATAACTTTATATAGTTTGAAAACTTTTGAGGACACTTTGAGCAGAAATTAGTTCAAAAGGTCAGATATGGACAGGTCTATATGGCTCATCGAAGGAGTCTTATGAGTATGTATAGAAAGTCCAAGATTGAGGAATCTTTGGACTTCTGTATGGCTGACGTAACATCAGAAAGAGTCAACGATGATATGTGGAAAGGTCAAGTTTCGAGTACATTTGGCCAGAAAAAAGTTCAGTATGTCAAATATGGACTTTTGTCAGGATGATATACTATCTGAAGATTTCAATATGGTGATTGAAATCATGATTGCCATTTATGGTGTTAATCTTTATGGACTTTTTGGCCAGATATATGTTCAGTAGAAAAAAAATGGACTTTTGTATGGCTGATGTAACATCAGAAGGAGTCTATGAGAATGTATAAAAATTCAAGATCGAGTACTCTAGGGCCAGAAATCAGTAGAGTAGGTCAGAAATGGACCTCACAAGGTCAATCTGTAGTATAGCAAGATAATGTTCAAGAACTCTAGAAATATGTTCAGTAGGTCAAGTCTGTATAGCTGATTTATAATCAGAAGGATTCTATAACTTTATATAGTTTAAAAACTTTTGAGGACCCTTTAAAATGAGTTCAAAAGGTATGGACATATATATGGCTTATTAATTATCAAAATGAGTCTATGAGTGTGTATAAGAAGTCCAAGATCGAGGACTATTTCATCTATGCAATTAAACATATAACATATGTGCTTTCGCACTGCACTGCACACTAAAACAAACTTATTCATTTGTGCATTGAAGGGAAATCTTTTTCCATTGTGACGAGATAACACAAACAACGATGTGCATTGAAGGATATCATATAAGCTATGCGCTTGTTGCATTGCAATGTATACAATAACTAGCTCATTCCCATGTGCATTAAAGAGATAACATATGTGTTGTTGCATTTTTGCATCATTGCATTGCATATTGCACACCAGAACTAATGCATTGCTTTGCGCGAAGGATCTAACGTAGTGCACGAACGTTGTGCACTGAAGAATAACATAGTTTATTAGCACACATAGCACACCAGATCTAACTCATTCCCGTGTTCATAAAAGAGATATAACTTATGTCTTGTTGCATTGCATTGCACGAACGATCTAACGTTGTGCATTGAAGAATAACACATGCACTTCTTGCATTGCATTGCACACCATAACAAATGCATTGCATTGCATATTGCACACCAGAACTAATGCATTGCATTGTACGAACGATCTAACGTTGTGCATTGAAGAACAACAAATGATGCACTTTTTGCATTGCATTGCATATTGCACACCAGAACTAATGCATTGCATTGCACAAACGATCTAACGTTGTGCATTGAAGAATAACATAGTTTATGCACTTCTCGCTTTGCATTGTATTGCACACCATATCTAACTCATTCCCGTGTTCATAAAAGAGATATCACTTATGTCTTGTTGCACTGCATTGCACGAACGATCTAACGTTGTGCATTGAAGAATAACACATGCACTTCTTGCATTGCATTGCACACCAGAACTAATGCATTGCATTGCATATTGCACACCAGAACTAATGCATTGCATTGCACGGACGATCTAACGTTGTGCATTGAAGAACAACAAATTATGCACTTTTTGCATTGCATTGCATATTGCACACCAGAACTAATGCATTGCATTGCACAAACGATCTAACGTTGTGCATTGAAGAATAACATAGTTTATGCACTTCTCGCTTTGCATTTTATTGCACACCAGATCTAACTCATTCCCGTGTTCATAAAAGAGATATCACTTATGTCTTGTTGCACTGCATTGCACGAACGATCTAACGTTGTGCATTGAAGAATAACACATGCTCTTCTTGCATTGCATTGCACACCAGAACTAATGCATTGCATTGCATAATGCACACCAGAACTAATGCATTACATTGCACAAACGATCTAACGTTGTGCATTGAAGACTAACATATGATGCACTTTTTGCATTGCATTGCATATTGCACACCAGAACTAATGCATTGCATTGCACAAACGATCTAACGTTGTGCATTGAAGAATAATATAGTTTATGCACTTCTCGCTTTGCATTGTATTGCACACCAGATCTAACTCATTCCCGTGTTCATAAAAGAGATATCACTTATGTGTTGTTGCATTGCATTGCACGAACGATCTAACGTTGTGCATTGAAGAATAACACATGCACTTCTTGCATTGCATTGCACACCTAACTAATGCATTGCATTGCATAATGCACACCAGAACTAATGCATTGCATTGCACAAACGATCTAACGTTGTGCATTGAAGAATAACATTGTTTATGCACTTCTCGCTTTGCATTGTATTGCACACCAGATCTAACTCATTCCCGTGTTCATAAAAGAGATATAACTTATGTCTTGTTGCATTGCATTGCAGGAACGATCTAACGTTGTGCATTGAAGAATAACACATGCACTTCTTGCATTGCATTGCACACCATAACTAATGCATTGCATTGCATAATGCACACCAGAACTAATGCATTGCATTGCACAAACGATCTAACGTTGTGCATTGAAGACTAACATATGATGCACTTTTTGCATTGCATTGCATATTGCACTCCAGAACTAATGCATTGCATTGCACGAACGATCTAACGTTGTGCATTGAAGAACAACAAATGATGCACTTTTTGCATTGCATTGCATATTGCACACCAGAACTAATGCATTGCATTGCACGAACGTTCTAACTTTGTGCATTGAAGAATAACATAGTTTATGCACTTCTCGCTTTGCATTGTATTGCACACCAGATCTAACTCATTCCCGTGTTCATAAGAGATATAACTTATGTCTTATTGCATTGCACGAACGATCTAACGTTGTGCATTGAAGAATAACACATGCACTTCTTGCATTGCATTGCACACCAGAACTAATGCATTGCATTGCATATTGCACACCAGAACTAATGCATTGCATTGTACGAACGATCTAACGTTGTGCATTGAAGACCAACAAATGATGCACTTTTTGCATTGCATTGCATATTGCACACCAGAACTAATGCATTGCATTGCACAAACGATCTAACGTTGTGCATTGAAGAATAACATAGTTTATGCACTTCTCGCTTTGCATTGTATTGCACGAACGATCTAACGTTGTGCATTGAAGAATAACACATGCACTTCTTGCATTGCATTGCACACCAGAACTAATGCATTGCATTGCATATTGCACACCAGAACTAATGCATTGCATTGTACGAACGATCTAACGTTGTGCATTGAAGAACAAAAATTATGCACTTTTTGCATTGCATTGCATATTGCACACCAGAACTAATGCATTGCATTGCAAACGATCTAACGTTGTGCATTGAAGAATAACATAGTTTATGCACTTCTCGCTTTGCATTTTATTGCACACCAGATCTAACTCATTCCCGTGTTCATAAAAGAGATATAACTTATGTCTTGTTGCACTGCATTGCACGAACGATCTAACGTTGTGCATTGAAGAATAACACATGCTCTTCTTGCATTGCATTGCACACCAGAACTAATGCATTGCATTGCATAATGCACACCAGAACTAATGCATTGCATTGCACAAACGATCTAACGTTGTGCATTGAAGAATAACATTGTTTATGCACTTCTCGCTTTGCATTGTATTGCACACCAGATCTAACTCATTCCCGTGTTCATAAAAGAGATATAACTTATGTCTTGTTGCATTGCATTGCAGGAACGATCTAACGTTGTGCATTGAAGAATAACACATGCACTTCTTGCATTGCATTGCACACCATAACTAATGCATTGCATTGCATAATGCACACCAGAACTAATGCATTGCATTGCACAAACGATCTAACGTTGTGCATTGAAGAACAACAAATGATGCACTTTTTGCATTGCATTGCATATTGCACACAAGAACTAATGCATTGCATTGCACAAACGATCTAACGTTGTGCATTGAAGAATAACATAGTTTATGCACTTCTCGCTTTGCATTGTATTGCACACCAGATCTAACTCATTCCCGTGTTCATAAAAGAGATATCACTTATGTGTTGTTGCATTGCATTGCACGAACGATCTAACGTTGTGCATTGAAGAATAACACATGCACTTCTTGCATTGCATTGCACACCTAACTAATGCATTGCATTGCATAATGCACACCAGAACTAATGCATTGCATTGCACAAACGATCTAACGTTGTGCATTGAAGAATAACATTGTTTATGCACTTCTCGCTTTGCATTGTATTGCACACCAGATCTAACTCATTCCCGTGTTCATAAAAGAGATATAACTTATGTCTTGTTGCATTGCATTGCAGGAACGATCTAACGTTGTGCATTGAAGAATAACACATGCACTTCTTGCATTGCATTGCACACCATAACTAATGCATTGCATTGCATAATGCACACCAGAACTAATGCATTGCATTGCACAAACGATCTAACGTTGTGCTTTGAAGACTAACATATGATTCACTCTTTGCATTGCATTGCATATTGCACTCCAGAACTAATGCATTGCATTGCACGAACGATCTAACGTTGTGCATTGAAGAACAACAAATGATGCACTTTTTGCATTGCATTGCATATTGCACACCAGAACTAATGCATTACATTGCACGAACGTTCTAACGTTGTGCATTGAAGAATAACATAGTTTATGCAGTTCTCGCTTTGCATTGTATTGCACACCAGATCTAACTCATTCCCGTGTTCATAAAAGAGATATAACTTATGTCTTGTTGCATTGCATTGCAGGAACGATCTAACGTTGTGCATTGAAGAATAACACATGCACTTCTTGCATTGCATTGCACACCATAACTAATGCATTGCATTGCATAATGCACACCAGAACTAATGCATTGCATTGCACAAACGATCTAACGTTGTGCATTGAAGACTAACATATGATGCACTTTTTGCATTGCATTGCATATTGCACTCCAGAACTAATGCATTGCATTGCACGAACGATCTAACGTTGTGCATTGAAGAACAACAAATGATGCACTTTTTGCATTGCATTGCATATTGCACACCAGAACTAATGCATTGCATTGCACGAACGTTCTAACTTTGTGCATTGAAGAATAACATAGTTTATGCACTTCTCGCTTTGCATTGTATTGCACACCAGATCTAACTCATTCCCGTGTTCATAAGAGATATAACTTATGTCTTATTGCATTGCACGAACGATCTAACGTTGTGCATTGAAGAATAACACATGCACTTCTTGCATTGCATTGCACACCAGAACTAATGCATTGCATTGCATATTGCACACCAGAACTAATGCATTGCATTGTACGAACGATCTAACGTTGTGCATTGAAGACCAACAAATGATGCACTTTTTGCATTGCATTGCATATTGCACACCAGAACTAATGCATTGCATTGCACAAACGATCTAACGTTGTGCATTGAAGAATAACATAGTTTATGCACTTCTCGCTTTGCATTGTATTGCACGAACGATCTAACGTTGTGCATTGAAGAATAACACATGCACTTCTTGCATTGCATTGCACACCAGAACTAATGCATTGCATTGCATATTGCACACCAGAACTAATGCATTGCATTGTACGAACGATCTAACGTTGTGCATTGAAGAACAAAAATTATGCACTTTTTGCATTGCATTGCATATTGCACACCAGAACTAATGCATTGCATTGCAAACGATCTAACGTTGTGCATTGAAGAATAACATAGTTTATGCACTTCTCGCTTTGCATTTTATTGCACACCAGATCTAACTCATTCCCGTGTTCATAAAAGAGATATAACTTATGTCTTGTTGCACTGCATTGCACGAACGATCTAACGTTGTGCATTGAAGAATAACACATGCTCTTCTTGCATTGCATTGCACACCAGAACTAATGCATTGCATTGCATAATGCACACCAGAACTAATGCATTGCATTGCACAAACGATCTAACGTTGTGCATTGAAGAATAACATTGTTTATGCACTTCTCGCTTTGCATTGTATTGCACACCAGATCTAACTCATTCCCGTGTTCATAAAAGAGATATAACTTATGTCTTGTTGCATTGCATTGCAGGAACGATCTAACGTTGTGCATTGAAGAATAACACATGCACTTCTTGCATTGCATTGCACACCATAACTAATGCATTGCATTGCATAATGCACACCAGAACTAATGCATTGCATTGCACAAACGATCTAACGTTGTGCATTGAAGAACAACAAATGATGCACTTTTTGCATTGCATTGCATATTGCACACAAGAACTAATGCATTGCATTGCACAAACGATCTAACGTTGTGCATTGAAGAATAACATAGTTTATGCACTTCTCGCTTTGCATTGTATTGCACACCAGATCTAACTCATTCCCGTGTTCATAAAAGAGATATCACTTATGTGTTGTTGCATTGCATTGCACGAACGATCTAACGTTGTGCATTGAAGAATAACACATGCACTTCTTGCATTGCATTGCACACCTAACTAATGCATTGCATTGCATAATGCACACCAGAACTAATGCATTGCATTGCACAAACGATCTAACGTTGTGCATTGAAGAATAACATTGTTTATGCACTTCTCGCTTTGCATTGTATTGCACACCAGATCTAACTCATTCCCGTGTTCATAAAAGAGATATAACTTATGTCTTGTTGCATTGCATTGCAGGAACGATCTAACGTTGTGCATTGAAGAATAACACATGCACTTCTTGCATTGCATTGCACACCATAACTAATGCATTGCATTGCATAATGCACACCAGAACTAATGCATTGCATTGCACAAACGATCTAACGTTGTGCTTTGAAGACTAACATATGATTCACTCTTTGCATTGCATTGCATATTGCACTCCAGAACTAATGCATTGCATTGCACGAACGATCTAACGTTGTGCATTGAAGAACAACAAATGATGCACTTTTTGCATTGCATTGCATATTGCACACCAGAACTAATGCATTACATTGCACGAACGTTCTAACGTTGTGCATTGAAGAATAACATAGTTTATGCAGTTCTCGCTTTGCATTGTATTGCACACCAGATCTAACTCATTCCCGTGTTCATAAAAGAGATATAACTTATGTCTTGTTGCATTGCATTGCAGGAACGATCTAACGTTGTGCATTGAAGAATAACACATGCACTTCTTGCATTGCATTGCACACCATAACTAATGCATTGCATTGCATAATGCACACCAGAACTAATGCATTGCATTGCACAAACGATCTAACGTTGTGCATTGAAGACTAACATATGATGCACTTTTTGCATTGCATTGCATATTGCACTCCAGAACTAATGCATTGCATTGCACGAACGATCTAACGTTGTGCATTGAAGAACAACAAATGATGCACTTTTTGCATTGCATTGCATATTGCACACCAGAACTAATGCATTGCATTGCACGAACGTTCTAACTTTGTGCATTGAAGAATAACATAGTTTATGCACTTCTCGCTTTGCATTGTATTGCACACCAGATCTAACTCATTCCCGTGTTCATAAGAGATATAACTTATGTCTTATTGCATTGCACGAACGATCTAACGTTGTGCATTGAAGAATAACACATGCACTTCTTGCATTGCATTGCACACCAGAACTAATGCATTGCATTGCATATTGCACACCAGAACTAATGCATTGCATTGTACGAACGATCTAACGTTGTGCATTGAAGACCAACAAATGATGCACTTTTTGCATTGCATTGCATATTGCACACCAGAACTAATGCATTGCATTGCACAAACGATCTAACGTTGTGCATTGAAGAATAACATAGTTTATGCACTTCTCGCTTTGCATTGTATTGCACGAACGATCTAACGTTGTGCATTGAAGAATAACACATGCACTTCTTGCATTGCATTGCACACCAGAACTAATGCATTGCATTGCATATTGCACACCAGAACTAATGCATTGCATTGTACGAACGATCTAACGTTGTGCATTGAAGAACAAAAATTATGCACTTTTTGCATTGCATTGCATATTGCACACCAGAACTAATGCATTGCATTGCAAACGATCTAACGTTGTGCATTGAAGAATAACATAGTTTATGCACTTCTCGCTTTGCATTTTATTGCACACCAGATCTAACTCATTCCCGTGTTCATAAAAGAGATATAACTTATGTCTTGTTGCACTGCATTGCACGAACGATCTAACGTTGTGCATTGAAGAATAACACATGCTCTTCTTGCATTGCATTGCACACCAGAACTAATGCATTGCATTGCATAATGCACACCAGAACTAATGCATTGCATTGCACAAACGATCTAACGTTGTGCATTGAAGAATAACATTGTTTATGCACTTCTCGCTTTGCATTGTATTGCACACCAGATCTAACTCATTCCCGTGTTCATAAAAGAGATATAACTTATGTCTTGTTGCATTGCATTGCAGGAACGATCTAACGTTGTGCATTGAAGAATAACACATGCACTTCTTGCATTGCATTGCACACCATAACTAATGCATTGCATTGCATAATGCACACCAGAACTAATGCATTGCATTGCACAAACGATCTAACGTTGTGCATTGAAGAACAACAAATGATGCACTTTTTGCATTGCATTGCATATTGCACACAAGAACTAATGCATTGCATTGCACAAACGATCTAACGTTGTGCATTGAAGAATAACATAGTTTATGCACTTCTCGCTTTGCATTGTATTGCACACCAGATCTAACTCATTCCCGTGTTCATAAAAGAGATATCACTTATGTGTTGTTGCATTGCATTGCACGAACGATCTAACGTTGTGCATTGAAGAATAACACATGCACTTCTTGCATTGCATTGCACACCTAACTAATGCATTGCATTGCATAATGCACACCAGAACTAATGCATTGCATTGCACAAACGATCTAACGTTGTGCATTGAAGAATAACATTGTTTATGCACTTCTCGCTTTGCATTGTATTGCACACCAGATCTAACTCATTCCCGTGTTCATAAAAGAGATATAACTTATGTCTTGTTGCATTGCATTGCAGGAACGATCTAACGTTGTGCATTGAAGAATAACACATGCACTTCTTGCATTGCATTGCACACCATAACTAATGCATTGCATTGCATAATGCACACCAGAACTAATGCATTGCATTGCACAAACGATCTAACGTTGTGCTTTGAAGACTAACATATGATTCACTCTTTGCATTGCATTGCATATTGCACTCCAGAACTAATGCATTGCATTGCACGAACGATCTAACGTTGTGCATTGAAGAACAACAAATGATGCACTTTTTGCATTGCATTGCATATTGCACACCAGAACTAATGCATTACATTGCACGAACGTTCTAACGTTGTGCATTGAAGAATAACATAGTTTATGCAGTTCTCGCTTTGCATTGTATTGCACACCAGATCTAACTCATTCCCGTGTTCATAAGAGATATAACTTATGTCTTGTTGCATTGCATTGCACGAACGATCTAACGTTGTGCATTGAAGAATAACACATGCACTTCTTGCATTGCATTGCACACCAGAACTAATGCATTGCATTGCATATTGCACACCAGAACTAATGCATTGCATTGTACGAACGATCTAACGTTGTGCATTGAAGACCAACAAATGATGCACTTTTTGCATTGCATTGCATTTTGCACACCAGAACTAATGCATTGCATTGCACAAACGATCTAACGTTGTGCATTGAAGAATAACATAGTTTATGCACTTATCGCTTTGCACTGTATTGCACACCAGATCTAACTCATTCCCGTGTTCATAAAAGAGATATAACATATGTGTTCTTCAATGCACAACGTTAGATCGTTCGTGCAATGCAATGCATTAGTTCTGGTGTGCAATGCAATGCAAGAAGTGCATGTGTTCTGACGTTGTGCATTGAAGAATAACATATGCACTTCTCGCTTTGCATTGTATTGCACACCAGATCTAACTCACGCACGACCGATCTAACGTTGTGCATTGAAGAATAACATATGATGCACTTTTTGCATCATTGCATCTTTGCATATTGCATATTGCAAACCAGAACTAATGCATTGCACGAAATATCTAACGTTGTGCATTGAAGAACAACATATGATGCACTTTTTGCATTGCATTGCATATCGCACACCAGAACTAATGCATTGCATCTGGTGTGCAATACAATGCAAAGCGAGAAGTGCATAAACTATGTTATTCTTCAGTGCACAACGTTCATTGCACGAACGTTGTTTACTGAAGAATAACATAGTTTATGCACTTCTCGCTTTGCATTGTATTGCACACCAGATCTAACTCATCTCCGTGTTCATAAAAGAGATATAACTTATGTGTTGTTGCATTGCATTGCACGAACGATCTAACGTTGTGCATTGAAGAATAACACATGCACTTCTTGCATTGCATTGCACACGAGAACTAATTCATTCCCGTGTTCATAAAAGAGATACAATTTATGAATTGTTGCATTGCATTGCACAAACGATCTATGGGTCGCCTGGGGTCTGGGGTGACGGGATGGGGGGCTTCTATGGCATCAGACTGCGTAGCCTATAATAAAAGATAATGAATTTCAAACCTGAACCAAACATATTTTTATTCAAAGATCAACATTCTGTCATTATTCTTTAGTCTGCCACAAAAAACAACAACATTAAAATCATGAACTCAAATGTCATTGTGAAAAGAAAAAAAAAACAATGACTGTTGTAAGTAACAGTGCATAAATCAGACCTTTCAGTATAGTCTAACGCTAATAAGCTTAAACGACGTTTTGCAGTGCCGCGAACAATCAATCACAATCAATCACTCCTTTACGCGTGCAGCAGTGACTTTCCTCACGGCTGCAGCAACTTGCGCTCTAATAATAGGCAAAATAGGCTACAGAATATTTCGTTTTGTATTGACAGGTGCAATATTTGAAAATCGATCATATATATTTTTTTATTACATTTATATCTGCATTTATGTAAAAACTTAAACTTTCAAACATCAAAATGTCATTTATTAATATGTTTTCATGTCAAAATGACATACAAACATCTTTTCCTATTCTATTTTGCCTGGAAACGCTTCCAACAGGCTGGCGTGTCGCGTGAAAAATAGGCGTCGGTTCTATTTCTAGCAAGACGCGCGTGTCACGCAGGCAGTGTGCAAGCTCTAACCTGTTAACATGGGAGCCGAAATAAAAACGGACACGCCACGCAGCCAGTGTGTCGCCGGCCTCAACCTCCGCAGACAGTTTTTAATGTTTAGAAGACAATAACTACTCAAGATTTTGCTTTAGTATAATTTTCGGGACAATTAGGGCCAGATTCGGGATTCGGGACTGTCCCGAATTTTTCGGGACGTCTGGTCACCCTAGTTGTTGCATTGCATTGCACGAACGATCTAGAAGTAAGAGTAAAAGTAACGCAAGAATTAAATGCAATAATTTCCCTTCAAAGCAAAAATGAATAAGTTAGTTATTCAGTGCAATGCGAAAGCACATATGTTATGTGTCAAATCAGGCATACAGAGGTCCCTCTTTGACCTACGGAACATATTTTCTGTCCAAAGAATTCTTGAACATTAACTTACTATACATACAGACCTACTTCTTGTGATTGTTGTATTAGCCAGACAGTAGTCCATTTTTGACCTGATGCACATATTTCTGACCCAAGAGTAATCGATCTTGAACTTTCTATACATTCTCGGAGAATCTTTCTGATGTTTCATCAGCCATACAAAAGTAAATTTTTGACCTACTGAACAAATTTCTGGACAAAGAGTCCTTGAACATTAACTTTATAAACATACAAGACTGACTTCTTGAGTTGTTATATAAGCCAGACAGTAGTCCATATTTGACTGATTTAACATATTTTTGGCAAAAGAGTACTCAAAAGGAATTTTGTGTACTAAACTTATAGACTCCTGATGATGTTGGAAATCACAAAAATCACAAAAAATATTGATTTTTAAGTATCTCCCATAAAAAAAAGTACATTTTTGACCTACTAAACATATTTCTGCCAAGAGACTATGAAACTTAACTTAATATACATACATACTGACTTCTCGTGATGTTAAATCACATTTTTGGCCAAAGAGTCCTCGAAATGTTTTTTACTATTATAAACTTATAGACTCCTTCTGATGTTAAATCAGCCATGTACTGGAAAAAAAGTACTCAATCGTGAACTTTCTATACATACTCGTAGACTTCTTCTGATGCTTCACAAGTCCATATCTGACCTGTTCTGAACTGAAAGCCTGAAAGAGGTCCATACTTGCCCCAATGACTATATTTCTGACCATAGAGTCCTCGATCTTGAACTTTCTAAACATACTCATAGACTGCTTCCCATGTATCTTCTATCCGATCTGCTATCCGATGTATTTGAACAGTAGTTCAAATTTTATATTTTGAACATATTTCTAGACATGAGACCTTGAACTTTAAATTTCAAGACTAATTTTTCTTCTGATGTTTCATCAGCCATACAGTAGTTCAAATTTGACCTAATGAACATTTCTATAACCAAAGTGTCCTCGATCTTGATCGTTCTATACACACTCATAGGCTTGTTCTGATGTTTCATCATTGAGACAGAAGTCAATTATGGACCTACTGAACATGTTTCTGGCAAAAGAATCATCAAAGTTT
The DNA here is from genome assembly GCF_965113295.1 of Leuciscus leuciscus. Classification (NCBI taxonomy): domain Eukaryota; kingdom Metazoa; phylum Chordata; class Actinopteri; order Cypriniformes; family Leuciscidae; genus Leuciscus; species Leuciscus leuciscus. The sequence continues at coordinate 23,590,849 of NC_138728.1, read as the reverse complement.
AACTTACTGTTCCTTCTCCTAGACTATTTTTGATTTTACATCAACCATGTTGTTAGTCCAAATTTGACCCATTGAACATACATCTGGTCAAAAAGACCAGGAACTTTAATTATCTATACATAATTACTATCTCCTTCTGATTTTTCATCATATTTGACAATTGAACATATTTCTGGCTGAAGAGTCCTTGATCTTTCTATACATACTCATACACTGCAAAAAATGCTTTCTTAGTTAGTATTTTTGTTTTGTTTCCAGTCCAAATATCTAAAAATTCTTAAATCAAGAAGCATTTACTAGAGAAGTAAAATGACATAAGAAATTCTATTTTGTTTTAAGGTAAAAAGTAAGTACTTTAAGTAATTTTTGTTTAAAACAAGCAAAATTATCTGCCAATGGGGTAAGCAAAAAAATCTTGTTTTTTTTTTTGAATTCAGATTTTTTTTCTTGTTTTCCATTCTTATTCAGATTTTTTTTGCTTACCCCATTGGCAGATAATTTTGCTTGTTTTAAGCCAAAATTACTTAAAGTACTTTCTTTTTACCTTAAAACAAAATAGAATTTCTTATGTCATTTTACTTCTCTAGTAAATGCTTCTTGATTTAAGAATTTTTAGATATTTGGACTGGAAACAAAACAAAAATACTAAGTAAGAAAAGCATTTTTTGCAGTGTAGACACTTTCATATAGGACTTCAGCCAAAATATTGTCCATAATTGACTACTAAACTCATGTCTGGGCGATGGGTTTATAAACTTGATTTCTCTATACATTTTAATTGACTCCTTTTGATGTTACAAGAGCAATAAAGTATTGTATTGTATCAGTATGGCCTATTAAACCTATTTCTGACCAAAGAGTCCTTGATCTTTCTATACATGCTTATGGACTCCTTCTGATGTTTCAACAGTAAGACAATAGACCATAATTGACCTACTGAACACATTTTTGGCCAGAGACTCTATGAACTTGGTCCTTCTATGTTTACTAATTTACACTTTCAGAAAGTCCCTCAGCCAAACAATTGTCTATACTACTGAAAATATTTCTGACCTAGGAGTCTGTGAACCTTTTTCTATACTTACTCATTGACTCCTGATTTTACAAGAGCAATATAGTATTTCAAAAGTTGACCAATTGAACATATTTCTGGCCAAAGAGACCTTGATCTTATTCTTTCTATACATGCTCATTGACTCATGATGATGATTCATCAGACAGACAATTGTCCATAATTGACTCAATGACTCAATCAACTTGAACTTTACATGCTTATTGACTCCTTAAGATGATTAATCAGCCAGACAATTGTCCATAATTGACCTACTGAACATATTTCTGCCCAAAGAGTCTATAAACTTGAACTTTTTATATAAAATCATTAACTTTTTCTGATGTTTAGTCACCAGACAGCAGTCCATAAATGACCTACTGAACATTTTTCTGGCAAAAGAGTCCTCGATTGTGAACTTTCTAAACACACTCAGACTCTTTCTGATGTTTCTTCAGCCATACAGTATTTCAGATTTGAAATATTGAACATATTTCTGACCGAAGAGTAACTGATCTTGAACTTTCTATTCATACTTTTTCAGATAGTAAATCGGCCAGACAATTGTAGATATTGACTATTGAACACAGTTCTGGCCAACGAGTCTGTGAACTTGAACTTTCTATACATGCTCATTGACTCCTTCCGATGTTTCATCAAGCAGACAATAGTCAATAATTGACCTCCTGAACATATTTCTAGTAAAAGAGTCCTGGATCTTGAACTTTCTATACATGCTCATTGACTCCTTATGATGATTCATCAGCCAGACAATAGTCCATATCTGACATACTGAACATATTTCTTGTAAAAAAGTCCTCGATCTTGATCTTTCTATACCTGCTCATTGACGACTCATGCTGTTTCTTCAGCCATACAGTAGTTCAGATTTGACATAATGAACATATTTCTGACTGAAGTTGACTGACTTGATGTTGAACTTTCTATTCATACTTACAGACTCTTTCAGATAATACATCGGCCAGACAATTGTCCATGCTGACTGTTGAACAAATTTCTGGCCAAAGAGTCTATGAACTTGAACTTTACATGCTTATTGACTCCTTAAGATGATTAATCAGCCAGACAATTGTCCATAATTGACCTACTGAACATATTTCTGCCCAAAGAGTCTATAAACTTGAACTTTTTATATAAAATCATTAACTTTTTCTGATGTTTAGTCACCAGACAGCAGTCCATAAATGACCTACTGAACATTTTTCTGGCAAAAGAGTCCTCGATTGTGAACTTTCTAAACACACTCAGACTCTTTCTGATGTTTCTTCAGCCATACAGTATTTCAGATTTGAAATATTGAACATATTTCTGACCGAAGAGTAACTGATCTTGAACTTTCTATTCATACTTTTTCAGATAGTAAATCGGCCAGACAATTGTAGATATTGACTATTGAACACAGTTCTGGCCAACGAGTCTGTGAACTTGAACTTTCTATACATGCTCATTGACTCCTTCCGATGTTTCATCAAGCAGACAATAGTCAATAATTGACCTCCTGAACATATTTCTAGTAAAAGAGTCCTGGATCTTGAACTTTCTATACATGCTCATTGACTCCTTATGATGATTCATCAGCCAGACAATAGTCCATATCTGACATACTGAACATATTTCTTGTAAAAAAGTCCTCGATCTTGATCTTTCTATACCTGCTCATTGACGACTCATGCTGTTTCTTCAGCCATACAGTAGTTCAGATTTGACATAATGAACATATTTCTGACTGAAGTTGACTGACTTGATGTTGAACTTTCTATTCATACTTACAGACTCTTTCAGATAATACATCGGCCAGACAATTGTCCATGCTGACTGTTGAACAAATTTCTGGCCAAAGAGTCTATGAACTTGAACTTTACATGCTTATTGACTCCTTAAGATGATTAATCAGCCAGACAATTGTCCATAATTGACCTACTGAACATATTTCTGCCCAAAGAGTCTATAAACTTGAACTTTTTATATAAAATCATTAACTTTTTCTGATGTTTAGTCACCAGACAGCAGTCCATAAATGACCTACTGAACATTTTTCTGGCAAAAGAGTCCTCGATTGTGAACTTTCTAAACACACTCAGACTCTTTCTGATGTTTCTTCAGCCATACAGTATTTCAGATTTGAAATATTGAACATATTTCTGACCGAAGAGTAACTGATCTTGAACTTTCTATTCATACTTTTTCAGATAGTAAATCGGCCAGACAATTGTAGATATTGACTATTGAACACAGTTCTGGCCAACGAGTCTGTGAACTTGAACTTTCTATACATGCTCATTGACTCCTTCCGATGTTTCATCAAGCAGACAATAGTCAATAATTGACCTCCTGAACATATTTCTAGTAAAAGAGTCCTGGATCTTGAACTTTCTATACATGCTCATTGACTCCTTATGATGATTCATCAGCCAGACAATAGTCCATATCTGACATACTGAACATATTTCTTGTAAAAAAGTCCTCGATCTTGATCTTTCTATACCTGCTCATTGACGACTCATGCTGTTTCTTCAGCCATACAGTAGTTCAGATTTGACATAATGAACATATTTCTGACTGAAGTTGACTGACTTGATGTTGAACTTTCTATTCATACTTACAGACTCTTTCAGATAATACATCGGCCAGACAATTGTCCATACTGACTGTTGAACAAATTTCTGGCCAAAGAGTCTATGAACTTGAACTTTACATGCTTATTGACTCCTTAAGATGATTAATCAGCCAGACAATTGTCCATAATTGACCTACTGAACATATTTCTGCCCAAAGAGTCTATAAACTTGAACTTTTTATATAAAATCATTAACTTTTTCTGATGTTTAGTCACCAGACAGCAGTCCATAAATGACCTACTGAACATTTTTCTGGCAAAAGAGTCCTCGATTGTGAACTTTCTAAACACACTCAGACTCTTTCTGATGTTTCTTCAGCCATACAGTATTTCAGATTTGAAATATTGAACATATTTCTGACCGAAGAGTAACTGATCTTGAACTTTCTATTCATACTTTTTCAGATAGTAAATCGGCCAGACAATTGTAGATATTGACTATTGAACACAGTTCTGGCCAACGAGTCTGTGAACTTGAACTTTCTATACATGCTCATTGACTCCTTCCGATGTTTCATCAAGCAGACAATAGTCAATAATTGACCTCCTGAACATATTTCTAGTAAAAGAGTCCTGGATCTTGAACTTTCTATACATGCTCATTGACTCCTTATGATGATTCATCAGCCAGACAATAGTCCATATCTGACATACTGAACATATTTCTTGTAAAAAAGTCCTCGATCTTGATCTTTCTATACCTGCTCATTGACGACTCATGCTGTTTCTTCAGCCATACAGTAGTTCAGATTTGACATAATGAACATATTTCTGACTGAAGTTGACTGACTTGATGTTGAACTTTCTATTCATACTTACAGACTCTTTCAGATAATACATCGGCCAGACAATTGTCCATGCTGACTGTTGAACAAATTTCTGGCCAAAGAGTCTATGAACTTGAACTTTACATGCTTATTGACTCCTTAAGATGATTAATCAGCCAGACAATTGTCCATAATTGACCTACTGAACATATTTCTGCCCAAAGAGTCTATAAACTTGAACTTTTTATATAAAATCATTAACTTTTTCTGATGTTTAGTCACCAGACAGCAGTCCATAAATGACCTACTGAACATTTTTCTGGCAAAAGAGTCCTCGATTGTGAACTTTCTAAACACACTCAGACTCTTTCTGATGTTTCTTCAGCCATACAGTATTTCAGATTTGAAATATTGAACATATTTCTGACCGAAGAGTAACTGATCTTGAACTTTCTATTCATACTTTTTCAGATAGTAAATCGGCCAGACAATTGTAGATATTGACTATTGAACACAGTTCTGGCCAACGAGTCTGTGAACTTGAACTTTCTATACATGCTCATTGACTCCTTCCGATGTTTCATCAAGCAGACAATAGTCAATAATTGACCTCCTGAACATATTTCTAGTAAAAGAGTCCTGGATCTTGAACTTTCTATACATGCTCATTGACTCCTTATGATGATTCATCAGCCAGACAATAGTCCATATCTGACATACTGAACATATTTCTTGTAAAAAAGTCCTCGATCTTGATCTTTCTATACCTGCTCATTGACGACTCATGCTGTTTCTTCAGCCATACAGTAGTTCAGATTTGACATAATGAACATATTTCTGACTGAAGTTGACTGACTTGATGTTGAACTTTCTATTCATACTTACAGACTCTTTCAGATAATACATCGGCCAGACAATTGTCCATGCTGACTGTTGAACAAATTTCTGGCCAAAGAGTCTATGAACTTGAACTTTACATGCTTATTGACTCCTTAAGATGATTAATCAGCCAGACAATTGTCCATAATTGACCTACTGAACATATTTCTGCCCAAAGAGTCTATAAACTTGAACTTTTTATATAAAATCATTAACTTTTTCTGATGTTTAGTCACCAGACAGCAGTCCATAAATGACCTACTGAACATTTTTCTGGCAAAAGAGTCCTCGATTGTGAACTTTCTGATGTTTCTTCAGCCATACAGTATTTCAGATTTGAAATATTGAACATATTTCTGACCGAAGAGTAACTGATCTTGAACTTTCTATTCATACTTATTGACTCCTGATGTTTCATCAGCCAGAGAGCCAGAATTGACCTACTGAACATATTAATGGCCAAAGAGTCCTCCATCTTGAACTTTCTATACATATTTGTAGATCTCTTCTGATGCTTCATAAGCCATATAAAAGTCCAAATCTGACCTATTGAACTTATTTCTTGTCAATGGGTCCTCAAAAGGTTTTAAACTATGTAAACTTATAGACTCCTTCTGATGTTAAATCAGCCAGACAGAGGCACCTTTTTGACCTACCAACCCGGTATCACGACAAGACGTGAAATAATCACGTTGGTCCACTTTGGAAAACGTGTAGATGTCACAGTTTAACACACTTATGGGTAATTCTTCAACTATGGTACTCTTTGAGCTAGACAGTTTCAGAAAATTAAAACATTATTACAAACAGTTTTTTAGTATCAGTTGGTTTCTCAATCTGTCTAGAAACCTTCCCTTAAATTGGCTGTGATGATTTGTATTGAATAATATATATATTTTGCCATTTTTATCTGACAGTCCAAGAAAACGGTCATTTCCATCACATAGCAAAACATGTGTTTTGAAGAGAAAATAATTAAATATCTTTTGTTATAAATATATTTGATTAAATAGCACGCACATCTCTGATCAAATTTGTAATTTATTTATTTTTCAGAAATGTAACTGTAAAGATTTTACAATGTTTACACTAAAAAACACCTAAAACTAGATCACTGGAACATTTAATTTACTTATCATAGCTCAAAATCATGTATTTCTCAAAGTGTATACACCTATCTTACCCCTAACTGCACAATTATCAACACCACTGAATATAGTTGTTTTGATTGACTGTATGTTTTTCATATGTTTTACTTTAAAATACGTGTTGTGGTGGAAATGACATGGCGTGGCGGAAGAGACAGTGTGTGGCGGAAATGACATAGATAGGCAACTTCCAATTAAAAACTATTTTTTTACTGCTCTATGTGGTGAACTAGAGCAAACCCTTTATGTCATCATTGCCTTAATATAACCTTAATATATACCAGTTGAATATAATGTTGAATAACAGATAAAATATGCAATATTTAAGTGGATCTGATTTTATTCTTTCTCTATATGATCTTGACCTCTGTGCTGTGGGATTGCTTGCCATCTTAAAGAAAGAGCCAAGACATCATGTCAAACTTACTTATCTATTGTTCTCTTATTTACCAACAATATTGTAACAATAATAAATAATAAAATATTTCCTTACTACATTAACTTAACCTTTTCATGCATGAATTATGATAACCTCAGTCAGGATTTTTTTTCCCCTATGTGTTTTTATTGCTCTTAGGGCATGAAAAACAAGATTTGAAGATAAAATAAAAAGAATTATTTTATTTTTACACATTTTTCAAAGAGATTTTCAGATGTCCACTTGAGTGGACAGCATGCGTTTATAGTTTAAACTGAAGAGATACTGTATTAAATATACCATAATACAATAATCAAACAGATAAAGTATGCGTATTTAACAAACAATAATCAATAAAATTATATAAAATCATGTGAAAACTATAAAATATATACAAAAAAATATAAATGTGAAATATTGCAAAGGCAATTGAACTTCATACAAGTTGCACTTCGCGTATCTTTGATATCAGAACATGAGGACGTGATTCCATCAGAATTTTCTACAGCCTGTCAAGGTACAACTGTGGAAACCACTCAGATGCTCCTTCTAGTGCACCAGAGTATGGAGATTTACTCTTATTAGCTGATAATTCTGATTATGTTCAAGATGGACATGCACATTTCTATCATAGCCCTCCTCTGAGAAAACCTAGCGATACGTTTTTTTCAATCTCATCTGAAATGAGCAGTGTTGGGGGTAACGCATTACAAGTAACATGCATAATGCATTCAGATTACTTTTTGATGTTACAAGTAAAGTAATGTGTTACAAGTAACATGCATTACTTAATCAGATTTTTTTAATGTTACAAGTAATGTATTACAAGTAACATGCATTACATAATCAGATTACTTTTTGATGTTACGAGTAAAGAAACGCATTACAATAACGTGCATTACGAAATCAGATTACTTTTTGTCACATACATTACATAACTTTTTTGATGTCAATGAAAATTACATTCTAATAATACAAATACATTTATTTACAGTCAAAAAAGTCACTGCAGATTAAGTATTTTCAAAAACAATATTCACAGTATAAGTATGAATTGTAGCTGAAATATAGCCATTGATGCATGAGGTCCACTATAGTGGACAGATTTTTCTCCCAATCTAAAATCAAAACTTGGAAAATGTAACTGTGATAGGACTCATTAGATATTGCTTGATGCTGCAATATTTATTTTTTTTTACCTACAAGAGTCTCCTAGGATAGAAGGAATGGGTGGATATTCCAGAGCAACTTGGCATTTCTGACTGACCATTGGCCATCTTGGTTTGGAGGGGGAAAAAAATCAAAACACAACGGCTTGCCACTTGGTTGCAGTGTATAGGATGATGCATCAGGGTCCAAAATGCTTTTTTAATAGCTGTCCACTGTAGTGACCACTATGCATGAAAGGGTTAATTAATTATATGTTTTTTTACATTAAAGTCTTAGTATTATAGCCCAAATAATTTGCTGTTTAGCACGAACAATGTCATTTCCACCACAACCTGTCTTTACCACCACAATGAACACCGTGGTGGAAATGACTGTGGTGGAAATGACATTTCTCCCCTTTCTCTCTAAAATTTCATGCTATGTTAGCCTGCTAATATTAGTTTTAGAGTTAGCATTAAATATACACAAATTACACATTATTAAATTAAATTTATCCAGTTATTTGTACGTCCATGTGAAATATGAGCCGTTTGGAAATGACTAATAAACATACTCTCAGTTTTAGTCATATTTACCTTGATTTTTCTTCTATTCATTACCCCCTAAAGAGGTCACCCTTTCACCCAGCCATGTGGACCACTGTGGAGTTTCTGATGCTATGGTTACTAAGTATACAAACCTAAAACAATGATCCCAGGATTCTATTTTGTACAGTGTGGTGGAAATGACAGTGAACCCAAGGGACAAGGGTTCTACTTATGAAAAATATAGGAAAATGTGAATGAATATTGCAATATATAATATGTTTAATTGAATTAGACATTATTTTATCATTTGTACTTGAAATCTACATTATTTAAATATTTAATTTAGAATTAAGCGAGGTTGCAGGTACAAAGTCTGGCTTAGGGACAGAGGGAAAACGGTAAAAACCATGCATAAAAGGCCTCATATTATATAATAAAAAGAATGATTGAGCCATGATACATTTTTTATAAGTTCCCCTTGGGGTGAAGTAAGTGTGGCAAAAACAAAAAAGAAGAAATGTTTTTTAGATTTTATTATTTCATCCAGGGACAAGAAAAGTACCATAGTTAAAGAATCACCCTTATACGTGAATCTTACACGTTTGCCATATCATGAAGATGTCTGTCTAAAATTTCGCTTTTACCATTTTATAGATTATAAATGTAAGATCCCTTAACCCTACTCCCACACCTAAACATACCCATTTTATAGACAATATTAAAATGATAAAACGTAATGGACAAAATATGTGTAAGTTAGGGGAATGGCAGTTTTATGAACAATATAGCATTAAAAGATATAGTTTGAGCCACTAATCCTACCCCTAAACCTTACCATTTCTTAAAACTACGTAGGCTACAATTGCAAAGAAAAACAACAGACAGACAAGTATAATCACAATAATTTATTTATTGTTCCTATAGAAGTTAGAACCATAATACACAACATCGATTCACAAAATATATCAATTTTATTAGCTTAATGTAATCCAAACCTTCAGAATCCATTTATTTTTTACAAGAAAAAGATCCAAACTCAGCCCTTTGTCCAGTGATCTTCATCTTGACCGTAAACGTCAAACCCCGCGCTCGTTATGATTCAAATTCAAAAATTGCGCCCTCAAGAAGCGTTACTATGGTTACGGCATATCAAACGCTCATTGGCTCTCGCCTCGCCTGCTTCGTCACAGATTGCGTCACAGTCACGGTTTTAGTCGGTGCTACATTTGAAATGAAGAAGCGCGCAAAAGAACAGAGCGAACCGAAGACGGATTAACATTTTCATGGATTTGAATTAATAACTTAAATTCTGCTGCCAGAGAGGACTGCCAGAGAGGACTAAATTAAATTTATCCAGTTATTTGTACGTCCATGTGAAATATGAGCCGTTTGGAAATGACTAATAAACATACTCTCAGTTTTAGTCATATTTACCTTGATTTTTCTTCTATTCATTACCCCCTAAAGAGGTCACCCTTTCACCCAGCCATGTGGACCACTGTGGAGTTTCTGATGCTATGGTTACTAAGTATACAAACCTAAAACAATGATCCCAGGATTCTATTTTGTACCGTGTGGTGGAAATGACAGTGAACCCAGGGGACAAGGGTTCTACTTATGAAAAATATAGGAAAATGTGAATGAATATTGCAATATATAATATGTTTAATTGAATTAGACATTATTTTATCATTTGTACTTGAAATCTACATTATTTAAATATTTAATTTAGAATTAAGCGAGGTTGCAGGTACAAAGTCTGGCTTAGGGACAGAGGGAAAACGGTAAAAACCATGCATAAAAGGCCTCATATTATATAATAAAAAGAATGATTGAGCCATGATACATTTTTTATAAGTTCCCCTTGGGGTGAAGTAAGTGTGGCAAAAACAAAAAAAGAAGAAATGTTTTTTAGATTTTATTATTTCATCCAGGGACAAGAAAAGTACCATAGTTAAAGAATCACCCTTATACGTGAATCTTACACGTTTGCCATATCATGAAGATGATCTGTCTAAAATTTCGCTTTTACCATTTTATAGATTATAAATGTAAGATCCCTTAACCCTACTCCCACACCTAAACATACCCATTTTATAGACAATATTAAAATGATAAAACGTAATGGACAAAATATGTGTAAGTTAGGGGAATGGCAGTTTTATGAACAATATAGCATTAAAAGATATAGTTTGAGCCACTAATCCTACCCCTAAACCTAACCATTTCTTAAAACTACGTAGGCTACAATTGCAAAGAAAAACAACAGACAGACAAGTATAATCACAATAATTTATTTATTGTTCCTATAGAAGTTAGAACCATAATACACAACATCGATTCACAAAATATATCAATTTTATTAGCTTAATGTAATCCAAACCTTCAGAATCCATTTATTTTTTACAAGAAAAAGATCCAAACTCAGCCCTTTGTCCAGTGATCTTCATCTTGACCGTAAACGTCAAACCCCGCGCTCGTTATGATTCAAATTCAAAAATTGCGCCCTCAAGAAGCGTTACTATGGTTACGGCATATCAAACGCTCATTGGCTCTCGCCTCGCCTGCTTCGTCACAGATTGCGTCACAGTCACGGTTTTAGTCGGTGCTACATTTGAAATGAAGAAGCGCGCAAAAGAACAGAGCGAACCGAAGACGGATTAACATTTTCATGGATTTGGATTAATAACTTAAATTCTGCTGCCAGAGAGGACTGCGACACATCGTCACGTGAACGACTTTCGGTACCGGTTTTGACATTTTCTCAATAAATTAATTATGATTATACTTGTCTGTCTGTTGTTTTTCTTTATAATTGTAGCCTACGTAGTTTTAAGAAATGGTTAGGCTAAGTTTAGGGGTAGGATTAGTGGCTCAAACGCAAACGTGTAAGATTCACGTATGAGGGTGTTAAACTGTGACATCTACACGTTTTCCAAAGTGGACCAACGTGATTATTTCACGTCTTGTCGTGATACCGGGTTGCACCTACTGTTGACCTACATATTTCATGCCTAAGAGTACTCGAAACTTGACCTTTCAATACATACTCGTTGACTCCATCTGATGTTACATCAGCCATACAGAAGTCCACAATTGACCCAAGGAACATATTTCTGTCCAAAGAGTCCTCAATCTTGAACTTTCCATACACACTCATAGTCTCCTTCTGATTCTTCGTATATGACCTATTATTATTTCTCAAAAGTTTTTAAACTATGTAAAATTATAGACTCATTCTGATGATAAATCAGACCAAAAGAGGTCAAATTTTTACTCTTGAGTCAATAGGTATTGAAAGTTAATGTACAATGATTCTTTGGCCAAAAATATATTCAGAGTGTCACATATGGACACCTGTTTAAGTGATGTATCATCAGAAGAAGTCTATGAGTATTTAGTAAGTTAACTTGTGAGGACCTTTTTGCCAAAAATATTTTCAATTCGCCACACTGCAAAAAATGCTTTTCTTACTTAGTATTTTTGTTTTGTTTCCAGTCCAAATATCTAAAAATTCTTAAATCAAGAAGCATTTACTAGAGAAGTAAAATGACATAAGAAATTCTATTTTGTTTTAAGGTAAAAAGAAAGTACTTTAAGTAATTTTGGCTTAAAACAAGCAAAATTATCTGCCAATGGGGTAAGCAAAAAAAATCTGAATAAGAATGGAAAACAAGAAAAAAATTCTGAATTCAAAAAAAAAAACAAGATTTTTTTGCTTACCCCATTGGCAGATAATTTTGCTTGTTTTAAACAAAAATTACTTAAAGTACTTACTTTTTACCTTAAAACAAAATAGAATTTCTTATGTCATTTTACTTCTCTAGTAAATGCTTCTTGATTTAAGAATTTTTAGATATTTGGACTGGAAACAAAACAAAAATACTAACTAAGAAAGCATTTTTTGCAGTGCAGATATGGACATCTATATAACTTATGAAGAGTCAGAAAGAGTCTATGAGTATGTATAGAAAGTTCAAGATTGAGAACTCTTTGGCCAGAAATATCTTCCTTGGGTCAATAATGGACTTTCTGTATGGCTGACGTAACATTAGAAAGAGTCAAGTTTAGACTCTTTGACCAGAAAAAATGTCAGTATGTCAAATATGGACTTTTGTCAGGATGATATAACATCCGAAGATATCAATCTGAATGTATAGTGTTAATCTTTAAGGACTCTTTGGCCAGTAATATTTTCGGTAGGTCAAATATGGACTTCTGTATGGCTGATTTAACATCAGAAGGAGTCTTTAAGATAGATAATAATTAAGATTGATGATAGAAAAAATCCATTTGAAACTCTTTGGTCAATTTTTTTTCAATCGGTCAAATATGGACTACTGTCTACCTGATTTAACATTACAAAAAGTCAGTCTGTATGTTTAGTGAATTAATGTTCATGGACTCTGGCCAGAAATATGTTCAGTAGGTCAAAAATGGACTACTGGCTGGTTAATATAACATCACAAGAAGTCAATCTTTAGTATAGCAAGATAATGTTCAAGAACTCTGGCCAGAATTATGTTCAGTAGGTCAAAATGGGGCCTCTAGCTGATTTATAATCAGAAGGAGTCTATAACTTTATATACCCTTTGACCAGAAATTAGTTCAAAAGGTATGGACATATATATGGCTTATTAATTATCAGAATGAGTCTATGAGTGTGTATATAGGAAGTCCAAGATCGAGGACTATTTCATCTATGCAATGAAACATATAACATATGTGCTTTCGCACTGCACTGCATTGAAGGGAAATTATTGCATTACAATGCCTCTTGTGCAAAGAAGAGATAAACATAAATGTTGCATTGCATTGCACACACGATCTAAGATTTAGCATTTAAGAAAAACATTTAAGCTATGCACATTGCATTTCAATGCATGCCAGAAATAACTCATTCATTTGTGCCTTAAGAAAATAAAATGAGTGCTGCACACTTGGACTTTCTATAGTCAAATATGGACTTCTATTTTTTTTTTCTATAGTCAAAAATAGGTCAAATATGGACTTCTGTATGGCTGATTGGCCAGTAGGTCAAAAGGGGACGTCTGAATGGCTGATTTATCATCAGAAAGAGTCTATAACTTTATATAGTTGAAAAACTTTTGAGGACTTTGACCAGAAATAAGTTCAAAAGGTCAGATAAGGACATCTATATGGCTTATGAAGCACCAGAAGGAGTCTATGAGTATGTATAGAAAGCCCGATATCGAGGACTCTTTGGCCAGAAATACCTGGGACCTTGGGTCAAATATGGACTTCTGGCTGATTTAACATCAGAAGGAGTCTATGAGTTTATGATAGACTAAATCCTTTTGTGAACTCTTTGGTAAAAAAAAAATTCAATCGGTCAAATACGGACTACTGTCTGCCTGATTTAACATTACGTATATAGTGTTAATATTCACGGACTCTGGCCAGAAATATGTTCAGTAGGTCAAAAATGGTCTTGGACTTTCTATAGTCAAATATGGACTTCTATTTTTTTTTTCTATAGTCAAAAATAGGTCAAATATGGACTTCTGTATGGCTGATTTAATATGGCAAGCCGTTTTAACATTTAATCATTTCAACCGACTAGTCTCTATTTTCATGCTACTAGTACTTATTTTTTTGATACTAGTATCTATTCCATTAAGTACTAGTACTTATTCATTAGCTACTAGTGCTTATTCTTTAGGTACTAGTGCCTATTCTTTAGATACTAGTGCTTATTCTTTAGGTACTAGTACTTATTCAATAGATACTAGTACTTATTCATTAGATACTAGTACTTATTCATTAGATACTAGTACCTATTCAATAGATACTAGTACTTATTCATTAGATACTAGTACTTATTCATTAGATACTAGTTCTTATTCATTAGATACTAGTACTTATTCATTAGTTACTAGTACTTGTACTTATTCATTAGATACTAGTACCTATTAAATAGATACTAGTAGTTATTCATTAGATACTAGTACTTATTCATTAGATACTAGTTCTTATTTATTAGATACTAGTACTTATTCATTAGTTACTAGTACTTATTATTAGATACTAGTACTTATTCATTAGATACTAGTACCTATTAAATAGATACTAGTACTTATTCATTAGATACTAGTACTTATTCCAATAGTGACTAGTAACTATTCTTTTGTTACTAGTAACAAATTTTTTTTTTTTGCCATCGACTTCTATGGGGATCTCTCATTCAGATATCAACTATTCAGTTCTGACTAGTATGTATTCCAATTGTGACTAGTACATATATATTAGATACTAGTAGTTATTTATTGGTTACTAGTACTTATTTTTTAGATACTAGTACCTATTACTAGATACTAGTATGTATTCAATAAATACTAGTACTAAGTCATTAGATACTAGTACCTCTTAAATAGATTAGTGATGCTCCGATTGATCGGCCGCCGATCATGATCGGCCGATATTGGCAAAAAATAGCTTGATCGGCAACCCCCAAAAGCGCCGATCAAAAAAAGCCGATCACGTGACGTAAATAACTCACGCAACTTTTCCGCATGCGCGGCAACACAACAGCAGAGCAGAGCTGGCTTAACAGTGGCAAAATGAGTTCTCCTATGACGGCAATTCAATGGCAATTATAAACGAGCGCACAACTGATGCTGGCGCGCGCGGTAAATGACATTCGCGAGAGGATAACAGATCTACGCGCGAGGAAACGGGAACTCGCGAGCTCATTCAAACCCTGCGCGGGCGCATGACATCTCTGCCCTCGCGCGCGCGCGCATGATCATTCCCAACACTCTCGCGCTTGATCTCCTCTCGCCTGCTGATTTTGCTCGCTCGAACACTTTTATTTTTGGCAGTCGAGGGGCGGGACTTACTGTTTTAATAACCTCAAATGTCATTGTCATTATTTTATTTTTTGGATCTGATGTAGTTAGTTCCTCAACTACATCCATTGTAGTCTGCCTGACCACTCTTTGTTTTGAAAAATTATACTGTGCCTTATTTGGAAAAGGTGGCCTACAGTAGCCTTATGTTATCTTGTTTTCTAACTACAATTAAATAAATATTGGTGGTTCTTCAAGATTTTCTTGACTCTAGCATATTTCCATTCTGTGATCGGCAGTGATCGGCAATCGGCAGATCATGATTTTGGTGATCGGTAATCGGTGATCGGCCCCAAAAATGCTGATCGGAGCATCACTAAAATAGATACTAGTACCTATTAAATAGATACTAGTGCTTATTCATTAGATACTAGTACTTATTTAATAGATACTAGTACTTATAAATTAGCTACTAGTACTTATTCAATAGATACTAGTAACTATTTATTAGATACAAGTATTTATTCCAAATGTTACTAGTAAGATTTTTTATTTTACTAGTAAGATTTTTAATTGAACTATCCAGTGGCATTTCTGACTAGTCATAACATAAGACGAGTAAAAAAGCAGTTGTGACTAGTAAAATAAAAAATCTTACTAGTAACATTCGGAATAAATACTAGTATCTAATAAATAGGTACTAGTATCTATTGAATAATTACTAGTAGCTAATTTAAAAGTACTAGTATCTAATAAATAGGTACTAGTATCTAATGAATAAGTACTAGTATCTAATGAATAAGTACTAGTATCTAATAAATAAGTACTAGTATCTATTGAATAAGTACTAGTATCTATTGAATAAGTACTAGTATCTAATGAATAAGTACTAGTATCTAATGAATAAGTACTAGTATCTATTGAATAAGTACTAGTATCTAATGAATAAGTACTAGTATCTAATGAATAAATACTAGTATCTATTGAATAAGTACTAGTATCTAAAGAATAAGCACTAGTACCTAAAGAATAAGCACTAGTGGCTAATGAATAAGTACTAGTACTTAATGGAATAGATACTAGTATCTAAAAAATAAGTACTAGTAGCATGAAAATAGAGACTAGTCGGTTTAAATTATTAAATGTTAAACCGGCTTGCCATAGATTTAACATCAAAAGGAGTCTATAACTTTATATAGTTTGAAAACTTTTGAGGACACTTTGAGCAGAAATTAGTTCAAAAGGTCAGATATGGACAGGTCTATATGGCTCATCGAAGGAGTCTTATGAGTATGTATAGAAAGTCCAAGATTGAGGAATCTTTGGACTTCTGTATGGCTGACGTAACATCAGAAAGAGTCAACGATGATATGTGGAAAGGTCAAGTTTCGAGTACATTTGGCCAGAAAAAAGTTCAGTATG
The DNA here is from genome assembly GCF_965113295.1 of Leuciscus leuciscus. Classification (NCBI taxonomy): domain Eukaryota; kingdom Metazoa; phylum Chordata; class Actinopteri; order Cypriniformes; family Leuciscidae; genus Leuciscus; species Leuciscus leuciscus. The sequence continues at coordinate 23,574,020 of NC_138728.1, read as the reverse complement.
TCAAATATGGACTTTTGTCAGGATGATATACTATCTGAAGATTTCAATATGGTGATTGAAATCATGATTGCCATTTATGGTGTTAATCTTTATGGACTTTTTGGCCAGATATATGTTCAGTAGAAAAAAAATGGACTTTTGTATGGCTGATGTAACATCAGAAGGAGTCTATGAGAATGTATAAAAATTCAAGATCGAGTACTCTAGGGCCAGAAATCAGTAGAGTAGGTCAGAAATGGACCTCACAAGGTCAATCTGTAGTATAGCAAGATAATGTTCAAGAACTCTAGAAATATGTTCAGTAGGTCAAGTCTGTATAGCTGATTTATAATCAGAAGGATTCTATAACTTTATATAGTTTAAAAACTTTTGAGGACCCTTTAAAATGAGTTCAAAAGGTATGGACATATATATGGCTTATTAATTATCAAAATGAGTCTATGAGTGTGTATAAGAAGTCCAAGATCGAGGACTATTTCATCTATGCAATTAAACATATAACATATGTGCTTTCGCACTGCACTGCACACTAAAACAAACTTATTCATTTGTGCATTGAAGGGAAATCTTTTTCCATTGTGACGAGATAACACAAACAACGATGTGCATTGAAGGATATCATATAAGCTATGCGCTTGTTGCATTGCAATGTATACAATAACTAGCTCATTCCCATGTGCATTACAGTAAAGAGATAACATATGTGTTGTTGCATTTTTGCATCATTGCATTGCATATTGCACACCAGAACTAATGCATTGCTTTGCGCGAAGGATCTAACGTAGTGCACGAACGTTGTGCACTGAAGAATAACATAGTTTATGCACTTCTCGCTTTGCATTGTATTGCACACCAGATCTAACTCATTCCCGTGTTCATAAAAGAGATATAACTTATGTCTTGTTGCATTGCATTGCACGAACGATCTAACGTTGTGCATTGAAGAATAACACATGCACTTCTTGCATTGCATTGCACACCAGAACTAATGCATTGCATTGCATAATGCACACCAGAACTAATGCATTGCATTGCACAAACGATCTAACGTTGTGCATTGAAGACTAACATATGATGCACTTTTTGCATTGCATTGCCTATTGCACACCAGAACTAATGCATTGCATTGCACGAACGATCTAACGTTGTGCATTGAAGAATAACATAGTTTATGCAATTCTTGCTTTGCATTGTATTGCACACCAGATCTAACTCATTCCCGTGTTCATAAAAGAGATATAACTTATGTCTTGTTGCATTGCATTGCACGAACGATCTAACGTTGTGCATTGAAGAATAACACATGCACTTCTTGCATTGCATTGCACACCAGAACAAATGCATTGCATTGCATATTGCACACCAGAACTAATGCATTGCATTGTACGAACGATCTAACGTTGTGCATTGAAGAACAACAAATGATGCACTTTTTGCATTGCATTGCATATTGCACACCAGAACTAATGCATTGCATTGCACAAACGATCTAACGTTGTGCATTGAAGAATAACATAGTTTATGCACTTCTCGCTTTGCATTGTATTGCACACCATATCTAACTCATTCCCGTGTTCATAAAAGAGATATCACTTATGTCTTGTTGCACTGCATTGCACGAACGATCTAACGTTGTGCATTGAAGAATAACACATGCACTTCTTGCATTGCATTGCACACCAGAACTAATGCATTGCATTGCATATTGCACACCAGAACTAATGCATTGCATTGCACGGACGATCTAACGTTGTGCATTGAAGAACAACAAATTATGCACTTTTTGCATTGCATTGCATATTGCACACCAGAACTAATGCATTGCATTGCACAAACGATCTAACGTTGTGCATTGAAGAATAACATAGTTTATGCACTTCTCGCTTTGCATTTTATTGCACACCAGATCTAACTCATTCCCGTGTTCATAAAAGAGATATCACTTATGTCTTGTTGCACTGCATTGCACGAACGATCTAACGTTGTGCATTGAAGAATAACACATGCTCTTCTTGCATTGCATTGCACACCAGAACTAATGCATTGCATTGCACAAACGATCTAACGTTGTGCATTGAAGAATAACATTGTTTATGCACTTCTCGCTTTGCATTGTATTGCACACCAGATCTAACTCATTCCCGTGTTCATAAAAGAGATATAACTTATGTCTTGTTGCATTGCATTGCAGGAACGATCTAACGTTGTGCATTGAAGAATAACACATGCACTTCTTGCATTGCATTGCACACCATAACTAATGCATTGCATTGCATAATGCACACCAGAACTAATGCATTGCATTGCACAAACGATCTAACGTTGTGCATTGAAGAACAACAAATGATGCACTTTTTGCATTGCATTGCATATTGCACACCAGAACTAATGCATTGCATTGCACAAACGATCTAACGTTGTGCATTGAAGAATAACATAGTTTATGCACTTCTCGCTTTGCATTGTATTGCACACCAGATCTAACTCATTCCCGTGTTCATAAAAGAGATATCACTTATGTGTTGTTGCATTGCATTGCACGAACGATCTAACGTTGTGCATTGAAGAATAACACATGCACTTCTTGCATTGCATTGCACACCAGAACTAATGCATTGCATTGCATATTGCACACCAGAACTAATGCATTGCATTGTACGAACGATCTAACGTTGTGCATTGAAGAACAAAAATTATGCACTTTTTGCATTGCATTGCATATTGCACACCAGAACTAATGCATTGCATTGCAAACGATCTAACGTTGTGCATTGAAGAATAACATAGTTTATGCACTTCTCGCTTTGCATTTTATTGCACACCAGATCTAACTCATTCCCGTGTTCATAAAAGAGATATAACTTATGTCTTGTTGCACTGCATTGCACGAACGATCTAACGTTGTGCATTGAAGAATAACACATGCTCTTCTTGCATTGCATTGCACACCAGAACTAATGCATTGCATTGCATAATGCACACCAGAACTAATGCATTGCATTGCATAATGCACACCAGAACTAATGCATTGCATTGCACAAACGATCTAACGTTGTGCATTGAAGAATAACATTGTTTATGCACTTCTCGCTTTGCATTGTATTGCACACCAGATCTAACTCATTCCCGTGTTCATAAAAGAGATATAACTTATGTCTTGTTGCATTGCATTGCAGGAACGATCTAACGTTGTGCATTGAAGAATAACACATGCACTTCTTGCATTGCATTGCACACCATAACTAATGCATTGCATTGCATAATGCACACCAGAACTAATGCATTGCATTGCACAAACGATCTAACGTTGTGCATTGAAGAACAACAAATGATGCACTTTTTGCATTGCATTGCATATTGCACACCAGAACTAATGCATTGCATTGCACAAACGATCTAACGTTGTGCATTGAAGAATAACATAGTTTATGCACTTCTCGCTTTGCATTGTATTGCACACCAGATCTAACTCATTCCCGTGTTCATAAAAGAGATATCACTTATGTGTTGTTGCATTGCATTGCACGAACGATCTAACGTTGTGCATTGAAGAATAACACATGCACTTCTTGCATTGCATTGCACACCTAACTAATGCATTGCATTGCATAATGCACACCAGAACTAATGCATTGCATTGCACAAACGATCTAACGTTGTGCATTGAAGAATAACATTGTTTATGCACTTCTCGCTTTGCATTGTATTGCACACCAGATCTAACTCATTCCCGTGTTCATAAAAGAGATATAACTTATGTCTTGTTGCATTGCATTGCAGGAACGATCTAACGTTGTGCATTGAAGAATAACACATGCACTTCTTGCATTGCATTGCACACCATAACTAATGCATTGCATTGCATAATGCACACCAGAACTAATGCATTGCATTGCACAAACGATCTAACGTTGTGCTTTGAAGACTAACATATGATTCACTCTTTGCATTGCATTGCATATTGCACTCCAGAACTAATGCATTGCATTGCACGAACGATCTAACGTTGTGCATTGAAGAACAACAAATGATGCACTTTTTGCATTGCATTGCATATTGCACACCAGAACTAATGCATTACATTGCACGAACGTTCTAACGTTGTGCATTGAAGAATAACATAGTTTATGCACTGCTCGCTTTGCATTGTATTGCACACCAGATCTAACTCATTCCCGTGTTCATAAGAGATATAACTTATGTCTTGTTGCATTGCATTGCACGAACGATCTAACGTTGTGCATTGAAGAATAACACATGCACTTCTTGCATTGCATTGCACACCAGAACTAATGCATTGCATTGCATATTGCACACCAGAACTAATGCATTGCATTGTACGAACGATCTAACGTTGTGCATTGAATACCAACAAATGATGCACTTTTTGCATTGCATTGCATTTTGCACACCAGAACTAATGCATTGCATTGCACAAACGATCTAACGTTGTGCATTGAAGAATAACATAGTTTATGCACTTCTCGCTTTGAATTGTATTGCACACCAGATCTAACTCATTCCCGTGTTCATAAAAGAGATATCACTTATGTGTTGTTGCATTGCATTGCACGAACGATCTAACGTTGTGCATTGAAGAATAACACATGCACTTCTTGCATTGCATTGCACACCAGAACTAATGCATTGCATTGCATATTGCACACCAGAACTAATGCATTGCATTGCGCAAACGATCTAACGGTGTGCATTGAAGAATAACATATGGTGCACTTTTTGCATTGCATTGCATATTGCACACCAGAACTAATGCATTGCATTGCACAAACGATCTAACTTTGTGCACTGAAGAATAACATGGTTTATGCACTTATCGCTTTGCACTGTATTGCACACCAGATCTAACTCATTCCCGTGTTCACAAAAGAGATATAACATATGTGTTCTTCAATGCACAACGTTAGATCGTTCGTGCAATGCAATGCATTAGTTCTGGTGTGCAATGCAATGCAAGAAGTGCATGTGTTCTGACGTTGTGCATTGAAGAATAACATATGCACTTCTCGCTTTGCATTGTATTGCACACCAGATCTAACTCACGCACGACCGATCTAACGTTGTGCATTGAAGAATAACATATGATGCACTTTTTGCATCATTGCATCTTTGCATATTGCATATTGCAAACCAGAACTAATGCATTGCACGAAATATCTAACGTTGTGCATTGAAGAACAACATATGATGCACTTTTTGCATTGCATTGCATATCGCACACCAGAACTAATGCATTGCATCTGGTGTGCAATACAATGCAAAGCGAGAAGTGCATAAACTATGTTATTCTTCAGTGCACAACGTTCATTGCACGAACGTTGTTTACTGAAGAATAACATAGTTTATGCACTTCTCGCTTTGCATTGTATTGCACACCAGATCTAACTCATCTCCGTGTTCATAAAAGAGATATAACTTATGTGTTGTTGCATTGCATTGCACGAACGATCTAACGTTGTGCATTGAAGAATAACACATGCACTTCTTGCATTGCATTGCACACGAGAACTAATTCATTCCCGTGTTCATAAAAGAGATACAATTTATGAATTGTTGCATTGCATTGCACAAACGATCTATGGGTCGCCTGGGGTCTGGGGTGACGGGATGGGGGGCTTCTATGGCATCAGACTGCGTAGCCTATAATAAAAGATAATGAATTTCAAACCTGAACCAAACATATTTTTATTCAAAGATCAACATTCTGTCATTATTCTTTAGTCTGCCACAAAAAACAACAACATTAAAATCATGAACTCAAATGTCATTGTGAAAAGAAAAAAAAAACAATGACTGTTGTAAGTAACAGTGCATAAATCAGACCTTTCAGTATAGTCTAACGCTAATAAGCTTAAACGACGTTTTGCAGTGCCGCGAACAATCAATCACAATCAATCACTCCTTTACGCGTGCAGCAGTGACTTTCCTCACGGCTGCAGCAACTTGCGCTCTAATAATAGGCAAAATAGGCTACAGAATATTTCGTTTTGTATTGACAGGTGCAATATTTGAAAATCGATCATATATATTTTTTTATTACATTTATATCTGCATTTATGTAAAAACTTAAACTTTCAAACATCAAAATGTCATTTATTAATATGTTTTCATGTCAAAATGACATACAAACATCTTTTCCTATTCTATTTTGCCTGGAAACGCTTCCAACAGGCTGGCGTGTCGCGTGAAAAATAGGCGTCGGTTCTATTTCTAGCAAGACGCGCGTGTCACGCAGGCAGTGTGCAAGCTCTAACCTGTTAACATGGGAGCCGAAATAAAAACGGACACGCCACGCAGCCAGTGTGTCGCCGGCCTCAACCTCCGCAGACAGTTTTTAATGTTTAGAAGACAATAACTACTCAAGATTTTGCTTTAGTATAATTTTCGGGACAATTAGGGCCAGATTCGGGATTCGGGACTGTCCCGAATTTTTCGGGACGTCTGGTCACCCTAGTTGTTGCATTGCATTGCACGAACGATCTAGAAGTAAGAGTAAAAGTAACGCAAGAATTAAATGCAATAATTTCCCTTCAAAGCAAAAATGAATAAGTTAGTTATTCAGTGCAATGCGAAAGCACATATGTTATGTGTCAAATCAGGCATACAGAGGTCCCTCTTTGACCTACGGAACATATTTTCTGTCCAAAGAATTCTTGAACATTAACTTACTATACATACAGACCTACTTCTTGTGATTGTTGTATTAGCCAGACAGTAGTCCATTTTTGACCTGATGCACATATTTCTGACCCAAGAGTAATCGATCTTGAACTTTCTATACATTCTCGGAGAATCTTTCTGATGTTTCATCAGCCATACAAAAGTAAATTTTTGACCTACTGAACAAATTTCTGGACAAAGAGTCCTTGAACATTAACTTTATAAACATACAAGACTGACTTCTTGAGTTGTTATATAAGCCAGACAGTAGTCCATATTTGACTGATTTAACATATTTTTGGCAAAAGAGTACTCAAAAGGAATTTTGTGTACTAAACTTATAGACTCCTGATGATGTTGGAAATCACAAAAATCACAAAAAATATTGATTTTTAAGTATCTCCCATAAAAAAAAGTACATTTTTGACCTACTAAACATATTTCTGCCAAGAGACTATGAAACTTAACTTAATATACATACATACTGACTTCTCGTGATGTTAAATCACATTTTTGGCCAAAGAGTCCTCGAAATGTTTTTTACTATTATAAACTTATAGACTCCTTCTGATGTTAAATCAGCCATGTACTGGAAAAAAAGTACTCAATCGTGAACTTTCTATACATACTCGTAGACTTCTTCTGATGCTTCACAAGTCCATATCTGACCTGTTCTGAACTGAAAGCCTGAAAGAGGTCCATACTTGCCCCAATGACTATATTTCTGACCATAGAGTCCTCGATCTTGAACTTTCTAAACATACTCATAGACTGCTTCCCATGTATCTTCTATCCGATCTGCTATCCGATGTATTTGAACAGTAGTTCAAATTTTATATTTTGAACATATTTCTAGACATGAGACCTTGAACTTTAAATTTCAAGACTAATTTTTCTTCTGATGTTTCATCAGCCATACAGTAGTTCAAATTTGACCTAATGAACATTTCTATAACCAAAGTGTCCTCGATCTTGATCGTTCTATACACACTCATAGGCTTGTTCTGATGTTTCATCATTGAGACAGAAGTCAATTATGGACCTACTGAACATGTTTCTGGCAAAAGAATCATCAAAGTTTAACTTACTGTTCCTTCTCCTAGACTATTTTTGATTTTACATCAACCATGTTGTTAGTCCAAATTTGACCCATTGAACATACATCTGGTCAAAAAGACCAGGAACTTTAATTATCTATACATAATTACTATCTCCTTCTGATTTTTCATCAGCCAGGCTATTGTCCATATTTGACAATTGAACATATTTCTGGCTGAAGAGTCCTTGATCTTTCTATACATACTCATACACTGCAAAAAATGCTTTCTTAGTTAGTATTTTTGTTTTGTTTCCAGTCCAAATATCTAAAAATTCTTAAATCAAGAAGCATTTACTAGAGAAGTAAAATGACATAAGAAATTCTATTTTGTTTTAAGGTAAAAAGTAAGTACTTTAAGTAATTTTTGTTTAAAACAAGCAAAATTATCTGCCAATGGGGTAAGCAAAAAAATCTTGTTTTTTTTTTTGAATTCAGATTTTTTTTCTTGTTTTCCATTCTTATTCAGATTTTTTTTGCTTACCCCATTGGCAGATAATTTTGCTTGTTTTAAGCCAAAATTACTTAAAGTACTTTCTTTTTACCTTAAAACAAAATAGAATTTCTTATGTCATTTTACTTCTCTAGTAAATGCTTCTTGATTTAAGAATTTTTAGATATTTGGACTGGAAACAAAACAAAAATACTAAGTAAGAAAAGCATTTTTTGCAGTGTAGACACTTTCATATAGGACTTCAGCCAAAATATTGTCCATAATTGACTACTAAACTCATGTCTGGGCGATGGGTTTATAAACTTGATTTCTCTATACATTTTAATTGACTCCTTTTGATGTTACAAGAGCAATAAAGTATTGTATTGTATCAGTATGGCCTATTAAACCTATTTCTGACCAAAGAGTCCTTGATCTTTCTATACATGCTTATGGACTCCTTCTGATGTTTCAACAGTAAGACAATAGACCATAATTGACCTACTGAACACATTTTTGGCCAGAGACTCTATGAACTTGGTCCTTCTATGTTTACTAATTTACACTTTCAGAAAGTCCCTCAGCCAAACAATTGTCTATACTACTGAAAATATTTCTGACCTAGGAGTCTGTGAACCTTTTTCTATACTTACTCATTGACTCCTGATTTTACAAGAGCAATATAGTATTTCAAAAGTTGACCAATTGAACATATTTCTGGCCAAAGAGACCTTGATCTTATTCTTTCTATACATGCTCATTGACTCATGATGATGATTCATCAGACAGACAATTGTCCATAATTGACTCAATGACTCAATCAACTTGAACTTTACATGCTTATTGACTCCTTAAGATGATTAATCAGCCAGACAATTGTCCATAATTGACCTACTGAACATATTTCTGCCCAAAGAGTCTATAAACTTGAACTTTTTATATAAAATCATTAACTTTTTCTGATGTTTAGTCACCAGACAGCAGTCCATAAATGACCTACTGAACATTTTTCTGGCAAAAGAGTCCTCGATTGTGAACTTTCTAAACACACTCAGACTCTTTCTGATGTTTCTTCAGCCATACAGTATTTCAGATTTGAAATATTGAACATATTTCTGACCGAAGAGTAACTGATCTTGAACTTTCTATTCATACTTTTTCAGATAGTAAATCGGCCAGACAATTGTAGATATTGACTATTGAACACAGTTCTGGCCAACGAGTCTGTGAACTTGAACTTTCTATACATGCTCATTGACTCCTTCCGATGTTTCATCAAGCAGACAATAGTCAATAATTGACCTCCTGAACATATTTCTAGTAAAAGAGTCCTGGATCTTGAACTTTCTATACATGCTCATTGACTCCTTATGATGATTCATCAGCCAGACAATAGTCCATATCTGACATACTGAACATATTTCTTGTAAAAAAAGTCCTCGATCTTGATCTTTCTATACCTGCTCATTGACGACTCATGCTGTTTCTTCAGCCATACAGTAGTTCAGATTTGACATAATGAACATATTTCTGACTGAAGTTGACTGACTTGATGTTGAACTTTCTATTCATACTTACAGACTCTTTCAGATAATACATCGGCCAGACAATTGTCCATACTGACTGTTGAACAAATTTCTGGCCAAAGAGTCTATGAACTTGAACTTTACATGCTTATTGACTCCTTAAGATGATTAATCAGCCAGACAATTGTCCATAATTGACCTACTGAACATATTTCTGCCCAAAGAGTCTATAAACTTGAACTTTTTATATAAAATCATTAACTTTTTCTGATGTTTAGTCACCAGACAGCAGTCCATAAATGACCTACTGAACATTTTTCTGGCAAAAGAGTCCTCGATTGTGAACTTTCTAAACACACTCAGACTCTTTCTGATGTTTCTTCAGCCATACAGTATTTCAGATTTGAAATATTGAACATATTTCTGACCGAAGAGTAACTGATCTTGAACTTTCTATTCATACTTTTTCAGATAGTAAATCGGCCAGACAATTGTAGATATTGACTATTGAACACAGTTCTGGCCAACGAGTCTGTGAACTTGAACTTTCTATACATGCTCATTGACTCCTTCCGATGTTTCATCAAGCAGACAATAGTCAATAATTGACCTCCTGAACATATTTCTAGTAAAAGAGTCCTGGATCTTGAACTTTCTATACATGCTCATTGACTCCTTATGATGATTCATCAGCCAGACAATAGTCCATATCTGACATACTGAACATATTTCTTGTAAAAAAGTCCTCGATCTTGATCTTTCTATACCTGCTCATTGACGACTCATGCTGTTTCTTCAGCCATACAGTAGTTCAGATTTGACATAATGAACATATTTCTGACTGAAGTTGACTGACTTGATGTTGAACTTTCTATTCATACTTACAGACTCTTTCAGATAATACATCGGCCAGACAATTGTCCATGCTGACTGTTGAACAAATTTCTGGCCAAAGAGTCTATGAACTTGAACTTTACATGCTTATTGACTCCTTAAGATGATTAATCAGCCAGACAATTGTCCATAATTGACCTACTGAACATATTTCTGCCCAAAGAGTCTATAAACTTGAACTTTTTATATAAAATCATTAACTTTTTCTGATGTTTAGTCACCAGACAGCAGTCCATAAATGACCTACTGAACATTTTTCTGGCAAAAGAGTCCTCGATTGTGAACTTTCTGATGTTTCTTCAGCCATACAGTATTTCAGATTTGAAATATTGAACATATTTCTGACCGAAGAGTAACTGATCTTGAACTTTCTATTCATACTTATTGACTCCTGATGTTTCATCAGCCAGAGAGCCAGAATTGACCTACTGAACATATTAATGGCCAAAGAGTCCTCCATCTTGAACTTTCTATACATATTTGTAGATCTCTTCTGATGCTTCATAAGCCATATAAAAGTCCAAATCTGACCTATTGAACTTATTTCTTGTCAATGGGTCCTCAAAAGGTTTTAAACTATGTAAACTTATAGACTCCTTCTGATGTTAAATCAGCCAGACAGAGGCACCTTTTTGACCTACCAACCCGGTATCACGACAAGACGTGAAATAATCACGTTGGTCCACTTTGGAAAACGTGTAGATGTCACAGTTTAACACACTTATGGGTAATTCTTCAACTATGGTACTCTTTGAGCTAGACAGTTTCAGAAAATTAAAACATTATTACAAACAGTTTTTTAGTATCAGTTGGTTTCTCAATCTGTCTAGAAACCTTCCCTTAAATTGGCTGTGATGATTTGTATTGAATAATATATATATTTTGCCATTTTTATCTGACAGTCCAAGAAAACGGTCATTTCCATCACATAGCAAAACATGTGTTTTGAAGAGAAAATAATTAAATATCTTTTGTTATAAATATATTTGATTAAATAGCACGCACATCTCTGATCAAATTTGTAATTTATTTATTTTTCAGAAATGTAACTGTAAAGATTTTACAATGTTTACACTAAAAAACACCTAAAACTAGATCACTGGAACATTTAATTTACTTATCATAGCTCAAAATCATGTATTTCTCAAAGTGTATACACCTATCTTACCCCTAACTGCACAATTATCAACACCACTGAATATAGTTGTTTTGATTGACTGTATGTTTTTTATATGTTTTACTTTAAAATACGTGTTGTGGTGGAAATGACATGGCGTGGCGGAAGAGACAGTGTGTGGCGGAAATGACATAGATAGGCAACTTCCAATTAAAAACTATTTTTTTACTGCTCTATGTGGTGAACTAGAGCAAACCCTTTATGTCATCATTGCCTTAATATAACCTTAATATATACCAGTTGAATATAATGTTGAATAACAGATAAAATATGCAATATTTAAGTGGATCTGATTTTATTCTTTCTCTATATGATCTTGACCTCTGTGCTGTGGGATTGCTTGCCATCTTAAAGAAAGAGCCAAGACATCATGTCAAACTTACTTATCTATTGTTCTCTTATTTACCAACAATATTGTAACAATAATAAATAATAAAATATTTCCTTACTACATTAACTTAACCTTTTCATGCATGAATTATGATAACCTCAGTCAGGATTTTTTTTCCCCTATGTGTTTTTATTGCTCTTAGGGCATGAAAAACAAGATTTGAAGATAAAATAAAAAGAATTATTTTATTTTTACACATTTTTCAAAGAGATTTTCAGATGTCCACTTGAGTGGACAGCATGCGTTTATAGTTTAAACTGAAGAGATACTGTATTAAATATACCATAATACAATAATCAAACAGATAAAGTATGCGTATTTAACAAACAATAATCAATAAAATTATATAAAATCATGTGAAAACTATAAAATATATACAAAAAAATATAAATGTGAAATATTGCAAAGGCAATTGAACTTCATACAAGTTGCACTTCGCGTATCTTTGATATCAGAACATGAGGACGTGATTCCATCAGAATTTTCTACAGCCTGTCAAGGTACAACTGTGGAAACCACTCAGATGCTCCTTCTAGTGCACCAGAGTATGGAGATTTACTCTTATTAGCTGATAATTCTGATTATGTTCAAGATGGACATGCACATTTCTATCATAGCCCTCCTCTGAGAAAACCTAGCGATACGTTTTTTTCAATCTCATCTGAAATGAGCAGTGTTGGGGGTAACGCATTACAAGTAACATGCATAATGCATTCAGATTACTTTTTGATGTTACAAGTAAAGTAATGTGTTACAAGTAACATGCATTACTTAATCAGATTTTTTTAATGTTACAAGTAATGTATTACAAGTAACATGCATTACATAATCAGATTACTTTTTGATGTTACGAGTAAAGAAACGCATTACAATAACGTGCATTACGAAATCAGATTACTTTTTGTCACATACATTACATAACTTTTTTGATGTCAATGAAAATTACATTCTAATAATACAAATACATTTATTTACAGTCAAAAAAGTCACTGCAGATTAAGTATTTTCAAAAACAATATTCACAGTATAAGTATGAATTGTAGCTGAAATATAGCCATTGATGCATGAGGTCCACTATAGTGGACAGATTTTTCTCCCAATCTAAAATCAAAACTTGGAAAATGTAACTGTGATAGGACTCATTAGATATTGCTTGATGCTGCAATATTTTATTTTTTTTACCTACAAGAGTCTCCTAGGATAGAAGGAATGGGTGGATATTCCAGAGCAACTTGGCATTTCTGACTGACCATTGGCCATCTTGGTTTGGAGGGGGAAAAAAATCAAAACACAACGGCTTGCCACTTGGTTGCAGTGTATAGGATGATGCATCAGGGTCCAAAATGCTTTTTTAATAGCTGTCCACTGTAGTGACCACTATGCATGAAAGGGTTAATTAATTATATGTTTTTTTACATTAAAGTCTTAGTATTATAGCCCAAATAATTTGCTGTTTAGCACGAACAATGTCATTTCCACCACAACCTGTCTTTACCACCACAATGAACACCGTGGTGGAAATGACTGTGGTGGAAATGACATTTCTCCCCTTTCTCTCTAAAATTTCATGCTATGTTAGCCTGCTAATATTAGTTTTAGAGTTAGCATTAAATATACACAAATTACACATTATTAAATTAAATTTATCCAGTTATTTGTACGTCCATGTGAAATATGAGCCGTTTGGAAATGACTAATAAACATACTCTCAGTTTTAGTCATATTTACCTTGATTTTTCTTCTATTCATTACCCCCTAAAGAGGTCACCCTTTCACCCAGCCATGTGGACCACTGTGGAGTTTCTGATGCTATGGTTACTAAGTATACAAACCTAAAACAATGATCCCAGGATTCTATTTTGTACAGTGTGGTGGAAATGACAGTGAACCCAAGGGACAAGGGTTCTACTTATGAAAAATATAGGAAAATGTGAATGAATATTGCAATATATAATATGTTTAATTGAATTAGACATTATTTTATCATTTGTACTTGAAATCTACATTATTTAAATATTTAATTTAGAATTAAGCGAGGTTGCAGGTACAAAGTCTGGCTTAGGGACAGAGGGAAAACGGTAAAAACCATGCATAAAAGGCCTCATATTATATAATAAAAAGAATGATTGAGCCATGATACATTTTTTATAAGTTCCCCTTGGGGTGAAGTAAGTGTGGCAAAAACAAAAAAGAAGAAATGTTTTTTAGATTTTATTATTTCATCCAGGGACAAGAAAAGTACCATAGTTAAAGAATCACCCTTATACGTGAATCTTACACGTTTGCCATATCATGAAGATGTCTGTCTAAAATTTCGCTTTTACCATTTTATAGATTATAAATGTAAGATCCCTTAACCCTACTCCCACACCTAAACATACCCATTTTATAGACAATATTAAAATGATAAAACGTAATGGACAAAATATGTGTAAGTTAGGGGAATGGCAGTTTTATGAACAATATAGCATTAAAAGATATAGTTTGAGCCACTAATCCTACCCCTAAACCTTACCATTTCTTAAAACTACGTAGGCTACAATTGCAAAGAAAAACAACAGACAGACAAGTATAATCACAATAATTTATTTATTGTTCCTATAGAAGTTAGAACCATAATACACAACATCGATTCACAAAATATATCAATTTTATTAGCTTAATGTAATCCAAACCTTCAGAATCCATTTATTTTTTACAAGAAAAAGATCCAAACTCAGCCCTTTGTCCAGTGATCTTCATCTTGACCGTAAACGTCAAACCCCGCGCTCGTTATGATTCAAATTCAAAAATTGCGCCCTCAAGAAGCGTTACTATGGTTACGGCATATCAAACGCTCATTGGCTCTCGCCTCGCCTGCTTCGTCACAGATTGCGTCACAGTCACGGTTTTAGTCGGTGCTACATTTGAAATGAAGAAGCGCGCAAAAGAACAGAGCGAACCGAAGACGGATTAACATTTTCATGGATTTGAATTAATAACTTAAATTCTGCTGCCAGAGAGGACTGCCAGAGAGGACTAAATTAAATTTATCCAGTTATTTGTACGTCCATGTGAAATATGAGCCGTTTGGAAATGACTAATAAACATACTCTCAGTTTTAGTCATATTTACCTTGATTTTTCTTCTATTCATTACCCCCTAAAGAGGTCACCCTTTCACCCAGCCATGTGGACCACTGTGGAGTTTCTGATGCTATGGTTACTAAGTATACAAACCTAAAACAATGATCCCAGGATTCTATTTTGTACCGTGTGGTGGAAATGACAGTGAACCCAGGGGACAAGGGTTCTACTTATGAAAAATATAGGAAAATGTGAATGAATATTGCAATATATAATATGTTTAATTGAATTAGACATTATTTTATCATTTGTACTTGAAATCTACATTATTTAAATATTTAATTTAGAATTAAGCGAGGTTGCAGGTACAAAGTCTGGCTTAGGGACAGAGGGAAAACGGTAAAAACCATGCATAAAAGGCCTCATATTATATAATAAAAAGAATGATTGAGCCATGATACATTTTTTATAAGTTCCCCTTGGGGTGAAGTAAGTGTGGCAAAAACAAAAAAAGAAGAAATGTTTTTTAGATTTTATTATTTCATCCAGGGACAAGAAAAGTACCATAGTTAAAGAATCACCCTTATACGTGAATCTTACACGTTTGCCATATCATGAAGATGATCTGTCTAAAATTTCGCTTTTACCATTTTATAGATTATAAATGTAAGATCCCTTAACCCTACTCCCACACCTAAACATACCCATTTTATAGACAATATTAAAATGATAAAACGTAATGGACAAAATATGTGTAAGTTAGGGGAATGGCAGTTTTATGAACAATATAGCATTAAAAGATATAGTTTGAGCCACTAATCCTACCCCTAAACCTAACCATTTCTTAAAACTACGTAGGCTACAATTGCAAAGAAAAACAACAGACAGACAAGTATAATCACAATAATTTATTTATTGTTCCTATAGAAGTTAGAACCATAATACACAACATCGATTCACAAAATATATCAATTTTATTAGCTTAATGTAATCCAAACCTTCAGAATCCATTTATTTTTTACAAGAAAAAGATCCAAACTCAGCCCTTTGTCCAGTGATCTTCATCTTGACCGTAAACGTCAAACCCCGCGCTCGTTATGATTCAAATTCAAAAATTGCGCCCTCAAGAAGCGTTACTATGGTTACGGCATATCAAACGCTCATTGGCTCTCGCCTCGCCTGCTTCGTCACAGATTGCGTCACAGTCACGGTTTTAGTCGGTGCTACATTTGAAATGAAGAAGCGCGCAAAAGAACAGAGCGAACCGAAGACGGATTAACATTTTCATGGATTTGGATTAATAACTTAAATTCTGCTGCCAGAGAGGACTGCGACACATCGTCACGTGAACGACTTTCGGTACCGGTTTTGACATTTTCTCAAT
This sequence comes from Leuciscus leuciscus, assembly GCF_965113295.1. Taxonomy (NCBI): domain Eukaryota; kingdom Metazoa; phylum Chordata; class Actinopteri; order Cypriniformes; family Leuciscidae; genus Leuciscus; species Leuciscus leuciscus. Next base: position 23,557,376 of record NC_138728.1, on the reverse strand, counting down.
AAATTAATTATGATTATACTTGTCTGTCTGTTGTTTTTCTTTATAATTGTAGCCTACGTAGTTTTAAGAAATGGTTAGGCTAAGTTTAGGGGTAGGATTAGTGGCTCAAACGCAAACGTGTAAGATTCACGTATGAGGGTGTTAAACTGTGACATCTACACGTTTTCCAAAGTGGACCAACGTGATTATTTCACGTCTTGTCGTGATACCGGGTTGCACCTACTGTTGACCTACATATTTCATGCCTAAGAGTACTCGAAACTTGACCTTTCAATACATACTCGTTGACTCCATCTGATGTTACATCAGCCATACAGAAGTCCACAATTGACCCAAGGAACATATTTCTGTCCAAAGAGTCCTCAATCTTGAACTTTCCATACACACTCATAGTCTCCTTCTGATTCTTCGTATATGACCTATTATTATTTCTCAAAAGTTTTTAAACTATGTAAAATTATAGACTCATTCTGATGATAAATCAGACCAAAAGAGGTCAAATTTTTACTCTTGAGTCAATAGGTATTGAAAGTTAATGTACAATGATTCTTTGGCCAAAAATATATTCAGAGTGTCACATATGGACACCTGTTTAAGTGATGTATCATCAGAAGAAGTCTATGAGTATTTAGTAAGTTAACTTGTGAGGACCTTTTTGCCAAAAATATTTTCAATTCGCCACACTGCAAAAAATGCTTTTCTTACTTAGTATTTTTGTTTTGTTTCCAGTCCAAATATCTAAAAATTCTTAAATCAAGAAGCATTTACTAGAGAAGTAAAATGACATAAGAAATTCTATTTTGTTTTAAGGTAAAAAGAAAGTACTTTAAGTAATTTTGGCTTAAAACAAGCAAAATTATCTGCCAATGGGGTAAGCAAAAAAAATCTGAATAAGAATGGAAAACAAGAAAAAAATTCTGAATTCAAAAAAAAAAACAAGATTTTTTTGCTTACCCCATTGGCAGATAATTTTGCTTGTTTTAAACAAAAATTACTTAAAGTACTTACTTTTTACCTTAAAACAAAATAGAATTTCTTATGTCATTTTACTTCTCTAGTAAATGCTTCTTGATTTAAGAATTTTTAGATATTTGGACTGGAAACAAAACAAAAATACTAACTAAGAAAGCATTTTTTGCAGTGCAGATATGGACATCTATATAACTTATGAAGAGTCAGAAAGAGTCTATGAGTATGTATAGAAAGTTCAAGATTGAGAACTCTTTGGCCAGAAATATCTTCCTTGGGTCAATAATGGACTTTCTGTATGGCTGACGTAACATTAGAAAGAGTCAAGTTTAGACTCTTTGACCAGAAAAAATGTCAGTATGTCAAATATGGACTTTTGTCAGGATGATATAACATCCGAAGATATCAATCTGAATGTATAGTGTTAATCTTTAAGGACTCTTTGGCCAGTAATATTTTCGGTAGGTCAAATATGGACTTCTGTATGGCTGATTTAACATCAGAAGGAGTCTTTAAGATAGATAATAATTAAGATTGATGATAGAAAAAATCCATTTGAAACTCTTTGGTCAATTTTTTTTCAATCGGTCAAATATGGACTACTGTCTACCTGATTTAACATTACAAAAAGTCAGTCTGTATGTTTAGTGAATTAATGTTCATGGACTCTGGCCAGAAATATGTTCAGTAGGTCAAAAATGGACTACTGGCTGGTTAATATAACATCACAAGAAGTCAATCTTTAGTATAGCAAGATAATGTTCAAGAACTCTGGCCAGAATTATGTTCAGTAGGTCAAAATGGGGCCTCTAGCTGATTTATAATCAGAAGGAGTCTATAACTTTATATACCCTTTGACCAGAAATTAGTTCAAAAGGTATGGACATATATATGGCTTATTAATTATCAGAATGAGTCTATGAGTGTGTATATAGGAAGTCCAAGATCGAGGACTATTTCATCTATGCAATGAAACATATAACATATGTGCTTTCGCACTGCACTGCATTGAAGGGAAATTATTGCATTACAATGCCTCTTGTGCAAAGAAGAGATAAACATAAATGTTGCATTGCATTGCACACACGATCTAAGATTTAGCATTTAAGAAAAACATTTAAGCTATGCACATTGCATTTCAATGCATGCCAGAAATAACTCATTCATTTGTGCCTTAAGAAAATAAAATGAGTGCTGCACACTTGGACTTTCTATAGTCAAATATGGACTTCTATTTTTTTTTTCTATAGTCAAAAATAGGTCAAATATGGACTTCTGTATGGCTGATTGGCCAGTAGGTCAAAAGGGGACGTCTGAATGGCTGATTTATCATCAGAAAGAGTCTATAACTTTATATAGTTGAAAAACTTTTGAGGACTTTGACCAGAAATAAGTTCAAAAGGTCAGATAAGGACATCTATATGGCTTATGAAGCACCAGAAGGAGTCTATGAGTATGTATAGAAAGCCCGATATCGAGGACTCTTTGGCCAGAAATACCTGGGACCTTGGGTCAAATATGGACTTCTGGCTGATTTAACATCAGAAGGAGTCTATGAGTTTATGATAGACTAAATCCTTTTGTGAACTCTTTGGTAAAAAAAAAATTCAATCGGTCAAATACGGACTACTGTCTGCCTGATTTAACATTACGTATATAGTGTTAATATTCACGGACTCTGGCCAGAAATATGTTCAGTAGGTCAAAAATGGTCTTGGACTTTCTATAGTCAAATATGGACTTCTATTTTTTTTTTCTATAGTCAAAAATAGGTCAAATATGGACTTCTGTATGGCTGATTTAATATGGCAAGCCGTTTTAACATTTAATCATTTCAACCGACTAGTCTCTATTTTCATGCTACTAGTACTTATTTTTTTGATACTAGTATCTATTCCATTAAGTACTAGTACTTATTCATTAGCTACTAGTGCTTATTCTTTAGGTACTAGTGCCTATTCTTTAGATACTAGTGCTTATTCTTTAGGTACTAGTACTTATTCAATAGATACTAGTACTTATTCATTAGATACTAGTACTTATTCATTAGATACTAGTACCTATTCAATAGATACTAGTACTTATTCATTAGATACTAGTACTTATTCATTAGATACTAGTTCTTATTCATTAGATACTAGTACTTATTCATTAGTTACTAGTACTTGTACTTATTCATTAGATACTAGTACCTATTAAATAGATACTAGTAGTTATTCATTAGATACTAGTACTTATTCATTAGATACTAGTTCTTATTTATTAGATACTAGTACTTATTCATTAGTTACTAGTACTTATTATTAGATACTAGTACTTATTCATTAGATACTAGTACCTATTAAATAGATACTAGTACTTATTCATTAGATACTAGTACTTATTCCAATAGTGACTAGTAACTATTCTTTTGTTACTAGTAACAAATTTTTTTTTTTTGCCATCGACTTCTATGGGGATCTCTCATTCAGATATCAACTATTCAGTTCTGACTAGTATGTATTCCAATTGTGACTAGTACATATATATTAGATACTAGTAGTTATTTATTGGTTACTAGTACTTATTTTTTAGATACTAGTACCTATTACTAGATACTAGTATGTATTCAATAAATACTAGTACTAAGTCATTAGATACTAGTACCTCTTAAATAGATTAGTGATGCTCCGATTGATCGGCCGCCGATCATGATCGGCCGATATTGGCAAAAAATAGCTTGATCGGCAACCCCCAAAAGCGCCGATCAAAAAAAGCCGATCACGTGACGTAAATAACTCACGCAACTTTTCCGCATGCGCGGCAACACAACAGCAGAGCAGAGCTGGCTTAACAGTGGCAAAATGAGTTCTCCTATGACGGCAATTCAATGGCAATTATAAACGAGCGCACAACTGATGCTGGCGCGCGCGGTAAATGACATTCGCGAGAGGATAACAGATCTACGCGCGAGGAAACGGGAACTCGCGAGCTCATTCAAACCCTGCGCGGGCGCATGACATCTCTGCCCTCGCGCGCGCGCGCATGATCATTCCCAACACTCTCGCGCTTGATCTCCTCTCGCCTGCTGATTTTGCTCGCTCGAACACTTTTATTTTTGGCAGTCGAGGGGCGGGACTTACTGTTTTAATAACCTCAAATGTCATTGTCATTATTTTATTTTTTGGATCTGATGTAGTTAGTTCCTCAACTACATCCATTGTAGTCTGCCTGACCACTCTTTGTTTTGAAAAATTATACTGTGCCTTATTTGGAAAAGGTGGCCTACAGTAGCCTTATGTTATCTTGTTTTCTAACTACAATTAAATAAATATTGGTGGTTCTTCAAGATTTTCTTGACTCTAGCATATTTCCATTCTGTGATCGGCAGTGATCGGCAATCGGCAGATCATGATTTTGGTGATCGGTAATCGGTGATCGGCCCCAAAAATGCTGATCGGAGCATCACTAAAATAGATACTAGTACCTATTAAATAGATACTAGTGCTTATTCATTAGATACTAGTACTTATTTAATAGATACTAGTACTTATAAATTAGCTACTAGTACTTATTCAATAGATACTAGTAACTATTTATTAGATACAAGTATTTATTCCAAATGTTACTAGTAAGATTTTTTATTTTACTAGTAAGATTTTTAATTGAACTATCCAGTGGCATTTCTGACTAGTCATAACATAAGACGAGTAAAAAAGCAGTTGTGACTAGTAAAATAAAAAATCTTACTAGTAACATTCGGAATAAATACTAGTATCTAATAAATAGGTACTAGTATCTATTGAATAATTACTAGTAGCTAATTTAAAAGTACTAGTATCTAATAAATAGGTACTAGTATCTAATGAATAAGTACTAGTATCTAATGAATAAGTACTAGTATCTAATAAATAAGTACTAGTATCTATTGAATAAGTACTAGTATCTATTGAATAAGTACTAGTATCTAATGAATAAGTACTAGTATCTAATGAATAAGTACTAGTATCTATTGAATAAGTACTAGTATCTAATGAATAAGTACTAGTATCTAATGAATAAATACTAGTATCTATTGAATAAGTACTAGTATCTAAAGAATAAGCACTAGTACCTAAAGAATAAGCACTAGTGGCTAATGAATAAGTACTAGTACTTAATGGAATAGATACTAGTATCTAAAAAATAAGTACTAGTAGCATGAAAATAGAGACTAGTCGGTTTAAATTATTAAATGTTAAACCGGCTTGCCATAGATTTAACATCAAAAGGAGTCTATAACTTTATATAGTTTGAAAACTTTTGAGGACACTTTGAGCAGAAATTAGTTCAAAAGGTCAGATATGGACAGGTCTATATGGCTCATCGAAGGAGTCTTATGAGTATGTATAGAAAGTCCAAGATTGAGGAATCTTTGGACTTCTGTATGGCTGACGTAACATCAGAAAGAGTCAACGATGATATGTGGAAAGGTCAAGTTTCGAGTACATTTGGCCAGAAAAAAGTTCAGTATGTCAAATATGGACTTTTGTCAGGATGATATACTATCTGAAGATTTCAATATGGTGATTGAAATCATGATTGCCATTTATGGTGTTAATCTTTATGGACTTTTTGGCCAGATATATGTTCAGTAGAAAAAAAATGGACTTTTGTATGGCTGATGTAACATCAGAAGGAGTCTATGAGAATGTATAAAAATTCAAGATCGAGTACTCTAGGGCCAGAAATCAGTAGAGTAGGTCAGAAATGGACCTCACAAGGTCAATCTGTAGTATAGCAAGATAATGTTCAAGAACTCTAGAAATATGTTCAGTAGGTCAAGTCTGTATAGCTGATTTATAATCAGAAGGATTCTATAACTTTATATAGTTTAAAAACTTTTGAGGACCCTTTAAAATGAGTTCAAAAGGTATGGACATATATATGGCTTATTAATTATCAAAATGAGTCTATGAGTGTGTATAAGAAGTCCAAGATCGAGGACTATTTCATCTATGCAATTAAACATATAACATATGTGCTTTCGCACTGCACTGCACACTAAAACAAACTTATTCATTTGTGCATTGAAGGGAAATCTTTTTCCATTGTGACGAGATAACACAAACAACGATGTGCATTGAAGGATATCATATAAGCTATGCGCTTGTTGCATTGCAATGTATACAATAACTAGCTCATTCCCATGTGCATTACAGTTTTTTTGGATTGCTTACACACTAAAATTAAAAGTAGTACACTATTAGCAAAACCTTACACTCAAGAAGCAAAACATCAGCCCATATTTGCACAACTATAAGCACATTGTAAACCTCACACTTGTTGCAAAACTCTACACACAGTGATTTGCAAAACACTAAGCACACTTAACATACATTACACACAAAAATCTATCATGAAGTCACTTCCTTGCAATACCAAAGCACTGACTGTCAAATTACCGCACCGTCCAACCAATTGGTTCAACACAGTCTTCAGGTGTGCAAACACTTGTTTGCTTAATTGTAGACACACCAATCAGGTGTATAAGCACTATAAAAAGCAGCAGTCATTCAAGACGTTTCTTTCCAAGGTGTCTTGCTAATGACAACATTGCCTGCGATGTTGATGAAATTCTCTGGCCAGATCCAGCTAGGCGAAGAGACAATGTCTAGGTTTTTTTTTTTTTTTTTTTTTTTTACAGTAAACTTACAGTACAATACGTAAATTGACATTTTGTTACAGTATTATGAATCTCCAGGTCAACATTTTGGGCGTGTTGAGAAATAAATGAGTTTCTTCAGTCTGCAACATTGGTCTTGTGTAGTGTTTGGTGAATTTACATTATATTTGTACTTTGTTGATTGTACCCATACACAAAAGAAATATATTTACAGTTTTTTACGATTGCTATGACAGATTTTTCTATACTTTTAACAATTTTCCAAAACTCTTAACACAGTTAGCACTACATCCGTCTGTGTAAGCTATACTATTAACACATTTCTTGTTTCTTTAACACAAAATGCATGCAATTAACACAAATTTAAAATGCTTAAACTTCTTTTACACACAAGCTCAAACAAGAAAAAAACAATGGATTTTTACTGCCAAATTTACCAATGCTTTAACACTGTATGCCAGAACAGATAACACCATGTTCTAAACCTAACCTTACAGGCTAAAGTCAAGGTAAACAGCTGTTTATATTGTGAATTGAAACACAAATATATCCCCTGTATTTTATTCTATTCTTACTGAGAAACAGCTGATTGAATTATGCAAATAATTAGAAGATGACTCTTTTTTTTTTCTTCTTGTGCTTTTTCTGTTCGTATATTTTGTATTTTCACATTATTCCATTGCTAGTGAGAAACAGCTGATTGAAGTTATGCAAATATGGGACAATGTGGCATTCCACCATTCCCGTCTAGTCACAGCCTGGTTTGACGCCCATCAGAGGATGATGTCCATTTTCCTTGCCCCTTACTTCCCTTTCCTCATCCCCATTGAGGAGTTTTCTCAGCCTGGAGATGAAAGGTTTTTGACCATAGTCCACAGGACCAAATGTCCCTCCTGTATACAAAAGATGCTGCATACCAAGACATCACAGTTGAACACTGCCAGGGGTGGATAAGGCATGTTACTGTAAACGATTCTTCCCAAGATGCCTTGCCAGGGAAGATATCAGGTGTGATGTGGATGAGAACATGTGGACAAATGCAGAAGACCGGGCAGATTAGAAGATGGCCTTTTCTGTTTGTATATTTTGTATTTTCACATACAGTAATACTGTAAATGGCAGCTATATTGCATATTTTTGTTATCTTGCAGAAATGTCCTGTCGCAAATAAAGCCGTTACTGCAGCAATTCTGTGTCTGTCTTCTTTTTTTTCATAAACCATACATTCTATAAAGCTACTCTAAGAAGGGTCATTTATTTTGTTGTATTGAATTTCTGCTGCAAAAAACAACAACAACAAAATGCATGCATTTACATTACAAACAAAACAAAAATGTAGAGAGACTTCAAAAAAATAAATAAACTGCAGTGCAAAACACAATCTATGATCAATACAATATACTGTCTGTTGTATAAGGGCAGACCTGACACATAAAATAATGCAGTTTCTGTAATTTCAGCTGATGATAGTGTTTTTTTTGTCATTGTGTTATGATTGACTAAATGTTCCTGTTGGAAGAGAACATGTGTTAGTGTTTTGAATAATTATTTGATTTTGAAACATGTTTGCAGTGTTTTGTTAGACATAGTGTATTGTGTTAGTGTATTATTGTATTTTGAAAATTAGTTTTGGAGTTTAGTTTACAATGTGTGATTTTGAGCATGAAATTAACCGTTTTGCCAATTGTGTGTTTTAGGTGTGTTGGTGCGTTAAGAGTTTAGGAAACTTGTTAAATGTATTGAAAAAACTGTCATAGCGATTGTAAAAAACTGTAAAATATATTTTCAGAGTATATTTTGGAATATATGCAAATATTTGAAATTGGCCCAATAAATATATTTCACACTTACTGTAACATCATATATTTTTTGTTATATTTCAGAATATTTTTCAAAGTATTTTTTTCTGTATGGGTCCCCAAAAGTGTCAAAAATATATGTGGCATATATTCCAAATACATTGAAATATATTCTGAAATATAACAAAAATATATGATGTTAAGTGTGAAATATATTTATTGGGCCAATTTCAAATATTTGCATATATTCCAAAATATACTCTGAAAATATATTTCAAATAAATTTCTTTTGTGTATCTAATCATAGGGAAGTAGAAGTGCTAAAAGTGTTTTAGGTTTATCACAGCAGAGTGTAACTCGTGCGAACAGAGTATAGTAATGTGAAACGTGTGTGTTTCATATGGTAACAAAGTGTGGTTTTTAAACAGAAGTGTATAGTTTTTACAAGAGTGTTTAATTATGCAAAGGATCTGTTGTGTTTTGCTAATTGGGTGTGTGGTTGTGCTAACTGTGTGTAGTGTTTTGAAAACACGGGCCCTGTTTTGAAAATCGTGCTTAAGCAATCCAAAAAAACTGTAAAGAGATAACATATGTGTTGTTGCATTTTTGCATCATTGCATTGCATATTGCACACCAGAACTAATGCATTGCTTTGCGCGAAGGATCTAACGTAGTGCACGAACGTTGTGCACTGAAGAATAACATAGTTTATGCACTTCTCGCTTTGCATTGTATTGCACACCAGATCTAACTCATTCCCGTGTTCATAAAAGAGATATAACTTATGTCTTGTTGCATTGCATTGCACGAACGATCTAACGTTGTGCATTGAAGAATAACACATGCACTTCTTGCATTGCATTGCACACCAGAACTAATGCATTGCATTGCATAATGCACACCAGAACTAATGCATTGCATTGCACAAACGATCTAACGTTGTGCATTGAAGACTAACATATGATGCACTTTTTGCATTGCATTGCCTATTGCACACCAGAACTAATGCATTGCATTGCACGAACGATCTAACGTTGTGCATTGAAGAATAACATAGTTTATGCAATTCTTGCTTTGCATTGTATTGCACACCAGATCTAACTCATTCCCGTGTTCATAAAAGAGATATAACTTATGTCTTGTTGCATTGCATTGCACGAACGATCTAACGTTGTGCATTGAAGAATAACACATGCACTTCTTGCATTGCATTGCACACCAGAACAAATGCATTGCATTGCATATTGCACACCAGAACTAATGCATTGCATTGTACGAACGATCTAACGTTGTGCATTGAAGAACAACAAATGATGCACTTTTTGCATTGCATTGCATATTGCACACCAGAACTAATGCATTGCATTGCACAAACGATCTAACGTTGTGCATTGAAGAATAACATAGTTTATGCACTTCTCGCTTTGCATTGTATTGCACACCATATCTAACTCATTCCCGTGTTCATAAAAGAGATATCACTTATGTCTTGTTGCACTGCATTGCACGAACGATCTAACGTTGTGCATTGAAGAATAACACATGCACTTCTTGCATTGCATTGCACACCAGAACTAATGCATTGCATTGCATATTGCACACCAGAACTAATGCATTGCATTGCACGGACGATCTAACGTTGTGCATTGAAGAACAACAAATTATGCACTTTTTGCATTGCATTGCATATTGCACACCAGAACTAATGCATTGCATTGCACAAACGATCTAACGTTGTGCATTGAAGAATAACATAGTTTATGCACTTCTCGCTTTGCATTTTATTGCACACCAGATCTAACTCATTCCCGTGTTCATAAAAGAGATATCACTTATGTCTTGTTGCACTGCATTGCACGAACGATCTAACGTTGTGCATTGAAGAATAACACATGCTCTTCTTGCATTGCATTGCACACCAGAACTAATGCATTGCATTGCACAAACGATCTAACGTTGTGCATTGAAGAATAACATTGTTTATGCACTTCTCGCTTTGCATTGTATTGCACACCAGATCTAACTCATTCCCGTGTTCATAAAAGAGATATAACTTATGTCTTGTTGCATTGCATTGCAGGAACGATCTAACGTTGTGCATTGAAGAATAACACATGCACTTCTTGCATTGCATTGCACACCATAACTAATGCATTGCATTGCATAATGCACACCAGAACTAATGCATTGCATTGCACAAACGATCTAACGTTGTGCATTGAAGAACAACAAATGATGCACTTTTTGCATTGCATTGCATATTGCACACCAGAACTAATGCATTGCATTGCACAAACGATCTAACGTTGTGCATTGAAGAATAACATAGTTTATGCACTTCTCGCTTTGCATTGTATTGCACACCAGATCTAACTCATTCCCGTGTTCATAAAAGAGATATCACTTATGTGTTGTTGCATTGCATTGCACGAACGATCTAACGTTGTGCATTGAAGAATAACACATGCACTTCTTGCATTGCATTGCACACCAGAACTAATGCATTGCATTGCATATTGCACACCAGAACTAATGCATTGCATTGTACGAACGATCTAACGTTGTGCATTGAAGAACAAAAATTATGCACTTTTTGCATTGCATTGCATATTGCACACCAGAACTAATGCATTGCATTGCAAACGATCTAACGTTGTGCATTGAAGAATAACATAGTTTATGCACTTCTCGCTTTGCATTTTATTGCACACCAGATCTAACTCATTCCCGTGTTCATAAAAGAGATATAACTTATGTCTTGTTGCACTGCATTGCACGAACGATCTAACGTTGTGCATTGAAGAATAACACATGCTCTTCTTGCATTGCATTGCACACCAGAACTAATGCATTGCATTGCATAATGCACACCAGAACTAATGCATTGCATTGCATAATGCACACCAGAACTAATGCATTGCATTGCACAAACGATCTAACGTTGTGCATTGAAGAATAACATTGTTTATGCACTTCTCGCTTTGCATTGTATTGCACACCAGATCTAACTCATTCCCGTGTTCATAAAAGAGATATAACTTATGTCTTGTTGCATTGCATTGCAGGAACGATCTAACGTTGTGCATTGAAGAATAACACATGCACTTCTTGCATTGCATTGCACACCATAACTAATGCATTGCATTGCATAATGCACACCAGAACTAATGCATTGCATTGCACAAACGATCTAACGTTGTGCATTGAAGAACAACAAATGATGCACTTTTTGCATTGCATTGCATATTGCACACCAGAACTAATGCATTGCATTGCACAAACGATCTAACGTTGTGCATTGAAGAATAACATAGTTTATGCACTTCTCGCTTTGCATTGTATTGCACACCAGATCTAACTCATTCCCGTGTTCATAAAAGATATATCACTTATGTGTTGTTGCATTGCATTGCACGAACGATCTAACGTTGTGCATTGAAGAATAACACATGCACTTCTTGCATTGCATTGCACACCTAACTAATGCATTGCATTGCATAATGCACACCAGAACTAATGCATTGCATTGCACAAACGATCTAACGTTGTGCATTGAAGAATAACATTGTTTATGCACTTCTCGCTTTGCATTGTATTGCACACCAGATCTAACTCATTCCCGTGTTCATAAAAGAGATATAACTTATGTCTTGTTGCATTGCATTGCAGGAACGATCTAACGTTGTGCATTGAAGAATAACACATGCACTTCTTGCATTGCATTGCACACCATAACTAATGCATTGCATTGCATAATGCACACCAGAACTAATGCATTGCATTGCACAAACGATCTAACGTTGTGCTTTGAAGACTAACATATGATTCACTCTTTGCATTGCATTGCATATTGCACTCCAGAACTAATGCATTGCATTGCACGAACGATCTAACGTTGTGCATTGAAGAACAACAAATGATGCACTTTTTGCATTGCATTGCATATTGCACACCAGAACTAATGCATTACATTGCACGAACGTTCTAACGTTGTGCATTGAAGAATAACATAGTTTATGCACTGCTCGCTTTGCATTGTATTGCACACCAGATCTAACTCATTCCCGTGTTCATAAGAGATATAACTTATGTCTTGTTGCATTGCATTGCACGAACGATCTAACGTTGTGCATTGAAGAATAACACATGCACTTCTTGCATTGCATTGCACACCAGAACTAATGCATTGCATTGCATATTGCACACCAGAACTAATGCATTGCATTGTACGAACGATCTAACGTTGTGCATTGAATACCAACAAATGATGCACTTTTTGCATTGCATTGCATTTTGCACACCAGAACTAATGCATTGCATTGCACAAACGATCTAACGTTGTGCATTGAAGAATAACATAGTTTATGCACTTCTCGCTTTGAATTGTATTGCACACCAGATCTAACTCATTCCCGTGTTCATAAAAGAGATATCACTTATGTGTTGTTGCATTGCATTGCACGAACGATCTAACGTTGTGCATTGAAGAATAACACATGCACTTCTTGCATTGCATTGCACACCAGAACTAATGCATTGCATTGCATATTGCACACCAGAACTAATGCATTGCATTGCGCAAACGATCTAACGGTGTGCATTGAAGAATAACATATGGTGCACTTTTTGCATTGCATTGCATATTGCACACCAGAACTAATGCATTGCATTGCACAAACGATCTAACTTTGTGCACTGAAGAATAACATGGTTTATGCACTTATCGCTTTGCACTGTATTGCACACCAGATCTAACTCATTCCCGTGTTCACAAAAGAGATATAACATATGTGTTCTTCAATGCACAACGTTAGATCGTTCGTGCAATGCAATGCATTAGTTCTGGTGTGCAATGCAATGCAAGAAGTGCATGTGTTCTGACGTTGTGCATTGAAGAATAACATATGCACTTCTCGCTTTGCATTGTATTGCACACCAGATCTAACTCACGCACGACCGATCTAACGTTGTGCATTGAAGAATAACATATGATGCACTTTTTGCATCATTGCATCTTTGCATATTGCATATTGCAAACCAGAACTAATGCATTGCACGAAATATCTAACGTTGTGCATTGAAGAACAACATATGATGCACTTTTTGCATTGCATTGCATATCGCACACCAGAACTAATGCATTGCATCTGGTGTGCAATACAATGCAAAGCGAGAAGTGCATAAACTATGTTATTCTTCAGTGCACAACGTTCATTGCACGAACGTTGTTTACTGAAGAATAACATAGTTTATGCACTTCTCGCTTTGCATTGTATTGCACACCAGATCTAACTCATCTCCGTGTTCATAAAAGAGATATAACTTATGTGTTGTTGCATTGCATTGCACGAACGATCTAACGTTGTGCATTGAAGAATAACACATGCACTTCTTGCATTGCATTGCACACGAGAACTAATTCATTCCCGTGTTCATAAAAGAGATACAATTTATGAATTGTTGCATTGCATTGCACAAACGATCTATGGGTCGCCTGGGGTCTGGGGTGACGGGATGGGGGGCTTCTATGGCATCAGACTGCGTAGCCTATAATAAAAGATAATGAATTTCAAACCTGAACCAAACATATTTTTATTCAAAGATCAACATTCTGTCATTATTCTTTAGTCTGCCACAAAAAACAACAACATTAAAATCATGAACTCAAATGTCATTGTGAAAAGAAAAAAAAAACAATGACTGTTGTAAGTAACAGTGCATAAATCAGACCTTTCAGTATAGTCTAACGCTAATAAGCTTAAACGACGTTTTGCAGTGCCGCGAACAATCAATCACAATCAATCACTCCTTTACGCGTGCAGCAGTGACTTTCCTCACGGCTGCAGCAACTTGCGCTCTAATAATAGGCAAAATAGGCTACAGAATATTTCGTTTTGTATTGACAGGTGCAATATTTGAAAATCGATCATATATATTTTTTTATTACATTTATATCTGCATTTATGTAAAAACTTAAACTTTCAAACATCAAAATGTCATTTATTAATATGTTTTCATGTCAAAATGACATACAAACATCTTTTCCTATTCTATTTTGCCTGGAAACGCTTCCAACAGGCTGGCGTGTCGCGTGAAAAATAGGCGTCGGTTCTATTTCTAGCAAGACGCGCGTGTCACGCAGGCAGTGTGCAAGCTCTAACCTGTTAACATGGGAGCCGAAATAAAAACGGACACGCCACGCAGCCAGTGTGTCGCCGGCCTCAACCTCCGCAGACAGTTTTTAATGTTTAGAAGACAATAACTACTCAAGATTTTGCTTTAGTATAATTTTCGGGACAATTAGGGCCAGATTCGGGATTCGGGACTGTCCCGAATTTTTCGGGACGTCTGGTCACCCTAGTTGTTGCATTGCATTGCACGAACGATCTAGAAGTAAGAGTAAAAGTAACGCAAGAATTAAATGCAATAATTTCCCTTCAAAGCAAAAATGAATAAGTTAGTTATTCAGTGCAATGCGAAAGCACATATGTTATGTGTCAAATCAGGCATACAGAGGTCCCTCTTTGACCTACGGAACATATTTTCTGTCCAAAGAATTCTTGAACATTAACTTACTATACATACAGACCTACTTCTTGTGATTGTTGTATTAGCCAGACAGTAGTCCATTTTTGACCTGATGCACATATTTCTGACCCAAGAGTAATCGATCTTGAACTTTCTATACATTCTCGGAGAATCTTTCTGATGTTTCATCAGCCATACAAAAGTAAATTTTTGACCTACTGAACAAATTTCTGGACAAAGAGTCCTTGAACATTAACTTTATAAACATACAAGACTGACTTCTTGAGTTGTTATATAAGCCAGACAGTAGTCCATATTTGACTGATTTAACATATTTTTGGCAAAAGAGTACTCAAAAGGAATTTTGTGTACTAAACTTATAGACTCCTGATGATGTTGGAAATCACAAAAATCACAAAAAATATTGATTTTTAAGTATCTCCCATAAAAAAAAGTACATTTTTGACCTACTAAACATATTTCTGCCAAGAGACTATGAAACTTAACTTAATATACATACATACTGACTTCTCGTGATGTTAAATCACATTTTTGGCCAAAGAGTCCTCGAAATGTTTTTTACTATTATAAACTTATAGACTCCTTCTGATGTTAAATCAGCCATGTACTGGAAAAAAAGTACTCAATCGTGAACTTTCTATACATACTCGTAGACTTCTTCTGATGCTTCACAAGTCCATATCTGACCTGTTCTGAACTGAAAGCCTGAAAGAGGTCCATACTTGCCCCAATGACTATATTTCTGACCATAGAGTCCTCGATCTTGAACTTTCTAAACATACTCATAGACTGCTTCCCATGTATCTTCTATCCGATCTGCTATCCGATGTATTTGAACAGTAGTTCAAATTTTATATTTTGAACATATTTCTAGACATGAGACCTTGAACTTTAAATTTCAAGACTAATTTTTCTTCTGATGTTTCATCAGCCATACAGTAGTTCAAATTTGACCTAATGAACATTTCTATAACCAAAGTGTCCTCGATCTTGATCGTTCTATACACACTCATAGGCTTGTTCTGATGTTTCATCATTGAGACAGAAGTCAATTATGGACCTACTGAACATGTTTCTGGCAAAAGAATCATCAAAGTTTAACTTACTGTTCCTTCTCCTAGACTATTTTTGATTTTACATCAACCATGTTGTTAGTCCAAATTTGACCCATTGAACATACATCTGGTCAAAAAGACCAGGAACTTTAATTATCTATACATAATTACTATCTCCTTCTGATTTTTCATCAGCCAGGCTATTGTCCATATTTGACAATTGAACATATTTCTGGCTGAAGAGTCCTTGATCTTTCTATACATACTCATACACTGCAAAAAATGCTTTCTTAGTTAGTATTTTTGTTTTGTTTCCAGTCCAAATATCTAAAAATTCTTAAATCAAGAAGCATTTACTAGAGAAGTAAAATGACATAAGAAATTCTATTTTGTTTTAAGGTAAAAAGTAAGTACTTTAAGTAATTTTTGTTTAAAACAAGCAAAATTATCTGCCAATGGGGTAAGCAAAAAAATCTTGTTTTTTTTTTTGAATTCAGATTTTTTTTCTTGTTTTCCATTCTTATTCAGATTTTTTTTGCTTACCCCATTGGCAGATAATTTTGCTTGTTTTAAGCCAAAATTACTTAAAGTACTTTCTTTTTACCTTAAAACAAAATAGAATTTCTTATGTCATTTTACTTCTCTAGTAAATGCTTCTTGATTTAAGAATTTTTAGATATTTGGACTGGAAACAAAACAAAAATACTAAGTAAGAAAAGCATTTTTTGCAGTGTAGACACTTTCATATAGGACTTCAGCCAAAATATTGTCCATAATTGACTACTAAACTCATGTCTGGGCGATGGGTTTATAAACTTGATTTCTCTATACATTTTAATTGACTCCTTTTGATGTTACAAGAGCAATAAAGTATTGTATTGTATCAGTATGGCCTATTAAACCTATTTCTGACCAAAGAGTCCTTGATCTTTCTATACATGCTTATGGACTCCTTCTGATGTTTCAACAGTAAGACAATAGACCATAATTGACCTACTGAACACATTTTTGGCCAGAGACTCTATGAACTTGGTCCTTCTATGTTTACTAATTTACACTTTCAGAAAGTCCCTCAGCCAAACAATTGTCTATACTACTGAAAATATTTCTGACCTAGGAGTCTGTGAACCTTTTTCTATACTTACTCATTGACTCCTGATTTTACAAGAGCAATATAGTATTTCAAAAGTTGACCAATTGAACATATTTCTGGCCAAAGAGACCTTGATCTTATTCTTTCTATACATGCTCATTGACTCATGATGATGATTCATCAGACAGACAATTGTCCATAATTGACTCAATGACTCAATCAACTTGAACTTTACATGCTTATTGACTCCTTAAGATGATTAATCAGCCAGACAATTGTCCATAATTGACCTACTGAACATATTTCTGCCCAAAGAGTCTATAAACTTGAACTTTTTATATAAAATCATTAACTTTTTCTGATGTTTAGTCACCAGACAGCAGTCCATAAATGACCTACTGAACATTTTTCTGGCAAAAGAGTCCTCGATTGTGAACTTTCTAAACACACTCAGACTCTTTCTGATGTTTCTTCAGCCATACAGTATTTCAGATTTGAAATATTGAACATATTTCTGACCGAAGAGTAACTGATCTTGAACTTTCTATTCATACTTTTTCAGATAGTAAATCGGCCAGACAATTGTAGATATTGACTATTGAACACAGTTCTGGCCAACGAGTCTGTGAACTTGAACTTTCTATACATGCTCATTGACTCCTTCCGATGTTTCATCAAGCAGACAATAGTCAATAATTGACCTCCTGAACATATTTCTAGTAAAAGAGTCCTGGATCTTGAACTTTCTATACATGCTCATTGACTCCTTATGATGATTCATCAGCCAGACAATAGTCCATATCTGACATACTGAACATATTTCTTGTAAAAAAAGTCCTCGATCTTGATCTTTCTATACCTGCTCATTGACGACTCATGCTGTTTCTTCAGCCATACAGTAGTTCAGATTTGACATAATGAACATATTTCTGACTGAAGTTGACTGACTTGATGTTGAACTTTCTATTCATACTTACAGACTCTTTCAGATAATACATCGGCCAGACAATTGTCCATACTGACTGTTGAACAAATTTCTGGCCAAAGAGTCTATGAACTTGAACTTTACATGCTTATTGACTCCTTAAGATGATTAATCAGCCAGACAATTGTCCATAATTGACCTACTGAACATATTTCTGCCCAAAGAGTCTATAAACTTGAACTTTTTATATAAAATCATTAACTTTTTCTGATGTTTAGTCACCAGACAGCAGTCCATAAATGACCTACTGAACATTTTTCTGGCAAAAGAGTCCTCGATTGTGAACTTTCTAAACACACTCAGACTCTTTCTGATGTTTCTTCAGCCATACAGTATTTCAGATTTGAAATATTGAACATATTTCTGACCGAAGAGTAACTGATCTTGAACTTTCTATTCATACTTTTTCAGATAGTAAATCGGCCAGACAATTGTAGATATTGACTATTGAACACAGTTCTGGCCAACGAGTCTGTGAACTTGAACTTTCTATACATGCTCATTGACTCCTTCCGATGTTTCATCAAGCAGACAATAGTCAATAATTGACCTCCTGAACATATTTCTAGTAAAAGAGTCCTGGATCTTGAACTTTCTATACATGCTCATTGACTCCTTATGATGATTCATCAGCCAGACAATAGTCCATATCTGACATACTGAACATATTTCTTGTAAAAAAGTCCTCGATCTTGATCTTTCTATACCTGCTCATTGACGACTCATGCTGTTTCTTCAGCCATACAGTAGTTCAGATTTGACATAATGAACATATTTCTGACTGAAGTTGACTGACTTGATGTTGAACTTTCTATTCATACTTACAGACTCTTTCAGATAATACATCGGCCAGACAATTGTCCATGCTGACTGTTGAACAAATTTCTGGCCAAAGAGTCTATGAACTTGAACTTTACATGCTTATTGACTCCTTAAGATGATTAATCAGCCAGACAATTGTCCATAATTGACCTACTGAACATATTTCTGCCCAAAGAGTCTATAAACTTGAACTTTTTATATAAAATCATTAACTTTTTCTGATGTTTAGTCACCAGACAGCAGTCCATAAATGACCTACTGAACATTTTTCTGGCAAAAGAGTCCTCGATTGTGAACTTTCTGATGTTTCTTCAGCCATACAGTATTTCAGATTTGAAATATTGAACATATTTCTGACCGAAGAGTAACTGATCTTGAACTTTCTATTCATACTTATTGACTCCTGATGTTTCATCAGCCAGAGAGCCAGAATTGACCTACTGAACATATTAATGGCCAAAGAGTCCTCCATCTTGAACTTTCTATACATATTTGTAGATCTCTTCTGATGCTTCATAAGCCATATAAAAGTCCAAATCTGACCTATTGAACTTATTTCTTGTCAATGGGTCCTCAAAAGGTTTTAAACTATGTAAACTTATAGACTCCTTCTGATGTTAAATCAGCCAGACAGAGGCACCTTTTTGACCTACCAACCCGGTATCACGACAAGACGTGAAATAATCACGTTGGTCCACTTTGGAAAACGTGTAGATGTCACAGTTTAACACACTTATGGGTAATTCTTCAACTATGGTACTCTTTGAGCTAGACAGTTTCAGAAAATTAAAACATTATTACAAACAGTTTTTTAGTATCAGTTGGTTTCTCAATCTGTCTAGAAACCTTCCCTTAAATTGGCTGTGATGATTTGTATTGAATAATATATATATTTTGCCATTTTTATCTGACAGTCCAAGAAAACGGTCATTTCCATCACATAGCAAAACATGTGTTTTGAAGAGAAAATAATTAAATATCTTTTGTTATAAATATATTTGATTAAATAGCACGCACATCTCTGATCAAATTTGTAATTTATTTATTTTTCAGAAATGTAACTGTAAAGATTTTACAATGTTTACACTAAAAAACACCTAAAACTAGATCACTGGAACATTTAATTTACTTATCATAGCTCAAAATCATGTATTTCTCAAAGTGTATACACCTATCTTACCCCTAACTGCACAATTATCAACACCACTGAATATAGTTGTTTTGATTGACTGTATGTTTTTTATATGTTTTACTTTAAAATACGTGTTGTGGTGGAAATGACATGGCGTGGCGGAAGAGACAGTGTGTGGCGGAAATGACATAGATAGGCAACTTCCAATTAAAAACTATTTTTTTACTGCTCTATGTGGTGAACTAGAGCAAACCCTTTATGTCATCATTGCCTTAATATAACCTTAATATATACCAGTTGAATATAATGTTGAATAACAGATAAAATATGCAATATTTAAGTGGATCTGATTTTATTCTTTCTCTATATGATCTTGACCTCTGTGCTGTGGGATTGCTTGCCATCTTAAAGAAAGAGCCAAGACATCATGTCAAACTTACTTATCTATTGTTCTCTTATTTACCAACAATATTGTAACAATAATAAATAATAAAATATTTCCTTACTACATTAACTTAACCTTTTCATGCATGAATTATGATAACCTCAGTCAGGATTTTTTTTCCCCTATGTGTTTTTATTGCTCTTAGGGCATGAAAAACAAGATTTGAAGATAAAATAAAAAGAATTATTTTATTTTTACACATTTTTCAAAGAGATTTTCAGATGTCCACTTGAGTGGACAGCATGCGTTTATAGTTTAAACTGAAGAGATACTGTATTAAATATACCATAATACAATAATCAAACAGATAAAGTATGCGTATTTAACAAACAATAATCAATAAAATTATATAAAATCATGTGAAAACTATAAAATATATACAAAAAAATATAAATGTGAAATATTGCAAAGGCAATTGAACTTCATACAAGTTGCACTTCGCGTATCTTTGATATCAGAACATGAGGACGTGATTCCATCAGAATTTTCTACAGCCTGTCAAGGTACAACTGTGGAAACCACTCAGATGCTCCTTCTAGTGCACCAGAGTATGGAGATTTACTCTTATTAGCTGATAATTCTGATTATGTTCAAGATGGACATGCACATTTCTATCATAGCCCTCCTCTGAGAAAACCTAGCGATACGTTTTTTTCAATCTCATCTGAAATGAGCAGTGTTGGGGGTAACGCATTACAAGTAACATGCATAATGCATTCAGATTACTTTTTGATGTTACAAGTAAAGTAATGTGTTACAAGTAACATGCATTACTTAATCAGATTTTTTTAATGTTACAAGTAATGTATTACAAGTAACATGCATTACATAATCAGATTACTTTTTGATGTTACGAGTAAAGAAACGCATTACAATAACGTGCATTACGAAATCAGATTACTTTTTGTCACATACATTACATAACTTTTTTGATGTCAATGAAAATTACATTCTAATAATACAAATACATTTATTTACAGTCAAAAAAGTCACTGCAGATTAAGTATTTTCAAAAACAATATTCACAGTATAAGTATGAATTGTAGCTGAAATATAGCCATTGATGCATGAGGTCCACTATAGTGGACAGATTTTTCTCCCAATCTAAAATCAAAACTTGGAAAATGTAACTGTGATAGGACTCATTAGATATTGCTTGATGCTGCAATATTTTATTTTTTTTACCTACAAGAGTCTCCTAGGATAGAAGGAATGGGTGGATATTCCAGAGCAACTTGGCATTTCTGACTGACCATTGGCCATCTTGGTTTGGAGGGGGAAAAAAATCAAAACACAACGGCTTGCCACTTGGTTGCAGTGTATAGGATGATGCATCAGGGTCCAAAATGCTTTTTTAATAGCTGTCCACTGTAGTGACCACTATGCATGAAAGGGTTAATTAATTATATGTTTTTTTACATTAAAGTCTTAGTATTATAGCCCAAATAATTTGCTGTTTAGCACGAACAATGTCATTTCCACCACAACCTGTCTTTACCACCACAATGAACACCGTGGTGGAAATGACTGTGGTGGAAATGACATTTCTCCCCTTTCTCTCTAAAATTTCATGCTATGTTAGCCTGCTAATATTAGTTTTAGAGTTAGCATTAAATATACACAAATTACACATTATTAAATTAAATTTATCCAGTTATTTGTACGTCCATGTGAAATATGAGCCGTTTGGAAATGACTAATAAACATACTCTCAGTTTTAGTCATATTTACCTTGATTTTTCTTCTATTCATTACCCCCTAAAGAGGTCACCCTTTCACCCAGCCATGTGGACCACTGTGGAGTTTCTGATGCTATGGTTACTAAGTATACAAACCTAAAACAATGATCCCAGGATTCTATTTTGTACAGTGTGGTGGAAATGACAGTGAACCCAAGGGACAAGGGTTCTACTTATGAAAAATATAGGAAAATGTGAATGAATATTGCAATATATAATATGTTTAATTGAATTAGACATTATTTTATCATTTGTACTTGAAATCTACATTATTTAAATATTTAATTTAGAATTAAGCGAGGTTGCAGGTACAAAGTCTGGCTTAGGGACAGAGGGAAAACGGTAAAAACCATGCATAAAAGGCCTCATATTATATAATAAAAAGAATGATTGAGCCATGATACATTTTTTATAAGTTCCCCTTGGGGTGAAGTAAGTGTGGCAAAAACAAAAAAGAAGAAATGTTTTTTAGATTTTATTATTTCATCCAGGGACAAGAAAAGTACCATAGTTAAAGAATCACCCTTATACGTGAATCTTACACGTTTGCCATATCATGAAGATGTCTGTCTAAAATTTCGCTTTTACCATTTTATAGATTATAAATGTAAGATCCCTTAACCCTACTCCCACACCTAAACATACCCATTTTATAGACAATATTAAAATGATAAAACGTAATGGACAAAATATGTGTAAGTTAGGGGAATGGCAGTTTTATGAACAATATAGCATTAAAAGATATAGTTTGAGCCACTAATCCTACCCCTAAACCTTACCATTTCTTAAAACTACGTAGGCTACAATTGCAAAGAAAAACAACAGACAGACAAGTATAATCACAATAATTTATTTATTGTTCCTATAGAAGTTAGAACCATAATACACAACATCGATTCACAAAATATATCAATTTTATTAGCTTAATGTAATCCAAACCTTCAGAATCCATTTATTTTTTACAAGAAAAAGATCCAAACTCAGCCCTTTGTCCAGTGATCTTCATCTTGACCGTAAACGTCAAACCCCGCGCTCGTTATGATTCAAATTCAAAAATTGCGCCCTCAAGAAGCGTTACTATGGTTACGGCATATCAAACGCTCATTGGCTCTCGCCTCGCCTGCTTCGTCACAGATTGCGTCACAGTCACGGTTTTAGTCGGTGCTACATTTGAAATGAAGAAGCGCGCAAAAGAACAGAGCGAACCGAAGACGGATTAACATTTTCATGGATTTGAATTAATAACTTAAATTCTGCTGCCAGAGAGGACTGCCAGAGAGGACTAAATTAAATTTATCCAGTTATTTGTACGTCCATGTGAAATATGAGCCGTTTGGAAATGACTAATAAACATACTCTCAGTTTTAGTCATATTTACCTTGATTTTTCTTCTATTCATTACCCCCTAAAGAGGTCACCCTTTCACCCAGCCATGTGGACCACTGTGGAGTTTCTGATGCTATGGTTACTAAGTATACAAACCTAAAACAATGATCCCAGGATTCTATTTTGTACCGTGTGGTGGAAATGACAGTGAACCCAGGGGACAAGGGTTCTACTTATGAAAAATATAGGAAAATGTGAATGAATATTGCAATATATAATATGTTTAATTGAATTAGACATTATTTTATCATTTGTACTTGAAATCTACATTATTTAAATATTTAATTTAGAATTAAGCGAGGTTGCAGGTACAAAGTCTGGCTTAGGGACAGAGGGAAAACGGTAAAAACCATGCATAAAAGGCCTCATATTATATAATAAAAAGAATGATTGAGCCATGATACATTTTTTATAAGTTCCCCTTGGGGTGAAGTAAGTGTGGCAAAAACAAAAAAAGAAGAAATGTTTTTTAGATTTTATTATTTCATCCAGGGACAAGAAAAGTACCATAGTTAAAGAATCACCCTTATACGTGAATCTTACACGTTTGCCATATCATGAAGATGTCTGTCTAAAATTTCGCTTTTACCATTTTATAGATTATAAATGTAAGATCCCTTAACCCTACTCCCACACCTAAACATACCCATTTTATAGACAATATTAAAATGATAAAACGTAATGGACAAAATATGTGTAAGTTAGGGGAATGGCAGTTTTATGAACAATATAGCATTAAAAGATATAGTTTGAGCCACTAATCCTACCCCTAAACCTAACCATTTCTTAAAACTACGTAGGCTACAATTGCAAAGAAAAACAACAGACAGACAAGTATAATCACAATAATTTATTTATTGTTCCTATAGAAGTTAGAACCATAATACACAACATCGATTCACAAAATATATCAATTTTATTAGCTTAATGTAATCCAAACCTTCAGAATCCATTTATTTTTTACAAGAAAAAGATCCAAACTCAGCCCTTTGTCCAGTGATCTTCATCTTGACCGTAAACGTCAAACCCCGCGCTCGTTATGATTCAAATTCAAAAATTGCGCCCTCAAGAAGCGTTACTATGGTTACGGCATATCAAACGCTCATTGGCTCTCGCCTCGCCTGCTTCGTCACAGATTGCGTCACAGTCACGGTTTTAGTCGGTGCTACATTTGAAATGAAGAAGCGCGCAAAAGAACAGAGCGAACCGAAGACGGATTAACATTTTCATGGATTTGAATTAATAACTTAAATTCTGCTGCCAGAGAGGACTGCGACACATCGTCACGTGAACGACTTTCGGTACCGGTTTTGACATTTTCTCAATAAATTAATTATGATTATACTTGTCTGTCTGTTGTTTTTCTTTATAATTGTAGCCTACGTAGTTTTAAGAAATGGTTAGGCTAAGTTTAGGGGTAGGATTAGTGGCTCAAACGCAAACGTGTAAGATTCACGTATGAGGGTGTTAAACTGTGACATCTACACGTTTTCCAAAGTGGACCAACGTGATTATTTCACGTCTTGTCGTGATACCGGGTTGAAGTGGCAAGCCGTTGTGTTTTGATTTTTTTCCCCCTCCAAACCAAGATGGCCAATGGTCAGTCAGAAATGCCAAGTTGCTCTGGAATATCCACCCATTCCTTCTATCCTAGGAGACTCTTGTAGGTAAAAAAAAAAAATATTGCAGCATCAAGCAATATCTAATGAGTTACATTTACATTTTCCAAGTTTTGATTTTAGATTGGGAGAAAAATCTGTCCACTATAGTGGACCTCATGCATCAATGGCTATATTTCAGCTACAATTCATACTTATACTGTGAATATTGTTTTTGAAAATACTTAATCTGCAGTGACTTTTTTGACTGTAAATAAATGTATTTGTATTATTAGAATGTAATTTTCATTGACATCAAAAAAGTTATGTAATGTATGTGACAAAAAGTAATCTGATTTCGTAATGCACGTTATTGTAATGCGTTTCTTTACTCGTAACATCAAAAAGTAATCTGATTATGTAATGCATGTTACTTGTAATACATTACTTGTAACATTAAAAAAAATCTGATTAAGTAATGCATGTTACTTGTAACACATTACTTTACTTGTAACATCAAAAAGTAATCTGAATGCATTATGCATGTTACTTGTAATGCGTTACCCCCAACACTGCTCATTTCAGATGAGATTGAAAAAAACGTATCGCTAGGTTTTCTCAGAGGAGGGCTATGATATGCCCATCTTGAACATAATCAGAATTATCAGCTAATAAGAGTAAATCTCCATACTCTGGTGCACTAGAAGGAGCATCTGAGTGGTTTCCACAGTTGTACCTTGACAGGCTGTAGAAAATTCTGATGGAATCACGTCCTCATGTTCTGATATCAAAGATACGCGAAGTGCAACTTGTATGAAGTTCAATTGCCTTTGCAATATTTCACATTTATATTTTTTTGTATATATTTTATAGTTTTCACATGATTTTATATAATTTTATTGATTATTGTTTGTTAAATACGCATACTTTATCTGTTTGATTATTGTATTATGGTATATTTAATACAGTATCTCTTCAGTTTAAACTATAAACGCATGCTGTCCACTCAAGTGGACATCTGAAAATCTCTTTGAAGAATGTGTAAAAATAAAATAATTCTTTTTATTTTATCTTCAAATCTTGTTTTTCATGCCCTAAGAGCAATAAAAACACATAGGGAAAAAAAAATCCTGACTGAGGTTATCATAATTCATGCATGAAAAGGTTAAGTTAATGTAGTAAGGAAATATTTTATTATTTATTATTGTTACAATATTGTTGGTAAATAAGAGAACAATAGATAAGTAAGTTTGACATGATGTCTTGGCTCTTTCTTTAAGATGGCAAGCAATCCCACAGCACAGAGGTCAAGATCATATAGAGAAAGAATAAAATCAGATCCACTTAAATATTGCATATTTTATCTGTTATTCAACATTATATTCAACTGGTATATATTAAGGTTATATTAAGGCAATGATGACATAAAGGGTTTGCTCTAGTTCACCACATAGAGCAGTAAAAAAATAGTTTTTAATTGGAAGTTGCCTATCTATGTCATTTCCGCCACACACTGTCTCTTCCGCCACGCCATGTCATTTCCACCACAACACGTATTTTAAAGTAAAACATATAAAAAACATACAGTCAATCAAAACAACTATATTCAGTGGTGTTGATAATTGTGCAGTTAGGGGTAAGATAGGTGTATACACTTTGAGAAATACATGATTTTGAGCTATGATAAGTAAATTAAATGTTCCAGTGATCTAGTTTTAGGTGTTTTTTAGTGTAAACATTGTAAAATCTTTACAGTTACATTTCTGAAAAATAAATAAATTACAAATTTGATCAGAGATGTGCGTGCTATTTAATCAAATATATTTATAACAAAAGATATTTAATTATTTTCTCTTCAAAACACATGTTTTGCTATGTGATGGAAATGACCGTTTTCTTGGACTGTCAGATAAAAATGGCAAAATATATATATTATTCAATACAAATCATCACAGCCAATTTAAGGGAAGGTTTCTAGACAGATTGAGAAACCAACTGATACTAAAAAACTGTTTGTAATAATGTTTTAATTTTCTGAAACTGTCTAGCTCAAAGAGTACCATAGTTGAAGAATTACCCATAAGTGTGTTAAACTGTGACATCTACACGTTTTCCAAAGTGGACCAACGTGATTATTTCACGTCTTGTCGTGATACCGGGTTGGTAGGTCAAAAAGGTGCCTCTGTCTGGCTGATTTAACATCAGAAGGAGTCTATAAGTTTACATAGTTTAAAACCTTTTGAGGACCCATTGACAAGAAATAAGTTCAATAGGTCAGATTTGGACTTTTATATGGCTTATGAAGCATCAGAAGAGATCTACAAATATGTATAGAAAGTTCAAGATGGAGGACTCTTTGGCCATTAATATGTTCAGTAGGTCAATTCTGGCTCTCTGGCTGATGAAACATCAGGAGTCAATAAGTATGAATAGAAAGTTCAAGATCAGTTACTCTTCGGTCAGAAATATGTTCAATATTTCAAATCTGAAATACTGTATGGCTGAAGAAACATCAGAAAGAGTCTGAGTGTGTTTAGAAAGTTCACAATCGAGGACTCTTTTGCCAGAAAAATGTTCAGTAGGTCATTTATGGACTGCTGTCTGGTGACTAAACATCAGAAAAAGTTAATGATTTTATATAAAAAGTTCAAGTTTATAGACTCTTTGGGCAGAAATATGTTCAGTAGGTCAATTATGGACAATTGTCTGGCTGATTAATCATCTTAAGGAGTCAATAAGCATGTAAAGTTCAAGTTCATAGACTCTTTGGCCAGAAATTTGTTCAACAGTCAGTATGGACAATTGTCTGGCCGATGTATTATCTGAAAGAGTCTGTAAGTATGAATAGAAAGTTCAACATCAAGTCAGTCAACTTCAGTCAGAAATATGTTCATTATGTCAAATCTGAACTACTGTATGGCTGAAGAAACAGCATGAGTCGTCAATGAGCAGGTATAGAAAGATCAAGATCGAGGACTTTTTTACAAGAAATATGTTCAGTATGTCAGATATGGACTATTGTCTGGCTGATGAATCATCATAAGGAGTCAATGAGCATGTATAGAAAGTTCAAGATCCAGGACTCTTTTACTAGAAATATGTTCAGGAGGTCAATTATTGACTATTGTCTGCTTGATGAAACATCGGAAGGAGTCAATGAGCATGTATAGAAAGTTCAAGTTCACAGACTCGTTGGCCAGAACTGTGTTCAATAGTCAATATCTACAATTGTCTGGCCGATTTACTATCTGAAAAAGTATGAATAGAAAGTTCAAGATCAGTTACTCTTCGGTCAGAAATATGTTCAATATTTCAAATCTGAAATACTGTATGGCTGAAGAAACATCAGAAAGAGTCTGAGTGTGTTTAGAAAGTTCACAATCGAGGACTCTTTTGCCAGAAAAATGTTCAGTAGGTCATTTATGGACTGCTGTCTGGTGACTAAACATCAGAAAAAGTTAATGATTTTATATAAAAAGTTCAAGTTTATAGACTCTTTGGGCAGAAATATGTTCAGTAGGTCAATTATGGACAATTGTCTGGCTGATTAATCATCTTAAGGAGTCAATAAGCATGTAAAGTTCAAGTTGATTGAGTCATTGAGTCAATTATGGACAATTGTCTGTCTGATGAATCATCATCATGAGTCAATGAGCATGTATAGAAAGAATAAGATCAAGGTCTCTTTGGCCAGAAATATGTTCAATTGGTCAACTTTTGAAATACTATATTGCTCTTGTAAAATCAGGAGTCAATGAGTAAGTATAGAAAAAGGTTCACAGACTCCTAGGTCAGAAATATTTTCAGTAGTATAGACAATTGTTTGGCTGAGGGACTTTCTGAAAGTGTAAATTAGTAAACATAGAAGGACCAAGTTCATAGAGTCTCTGGCCAAAAATGTGTTCAGTAGGTCAATTATGGTCTATTGTCTTACTGTTGAAACATCAGAAGGAGTCCATAAGCATGTATAGAAAGATCAAGGACTCTTTGGTCAGAAATAGGTTTAATAGGCCATACTGATACAATACAATACTTTATTGCTCTTGTAACATCAAAAGGAGTCAATTAAAATGTATAGAGAAATCAAGTTTATAAACCCATCGCCCAGACATGAGTTTAGTAGTCAATTATGGACAATATTTTGGCTGAAGTCCTATATGAAAGTGTCTACACTGCAAAAAATGCTTTTCTTACTTAGTATTTTTGTTTTGTTTCCAGTCCAAATATCTAAAAATTCTTAAATCAAGAAGCATTTACTAGAGAAGTAAAATGACATAAGAAATTCTATTTTGTTTTAAGGTAAAAAGAAAGTACTTTAAGTAATTTTGGCTTAAAACAAGCAAAATTATCTGCCAATGGGGTAAGCAAAAAAAATCTGAATAAGAATGGAAAACAAGAAAAAAAATCTGAATTCAAAAAAAAAAACAAGATTTTTTTGCTTACCCCATTGGCAGATAATTTTGCTTGTTTTAAACAAAAATTACTTAAAGTACTTACTTTTTACCTTAAAACAAAATAGAATTTCTTATGTCATTTTACTTCTCTAGTAAATGCTTCTTGATTTAAGAATTTTTAGATATTTGGACTGGAAACAAAACAAAAATACTAACTAAGAAAGCATTTTTTGCAGTGTATGAGTATGTATAGAAAGATCAAGGACTCTTCAGCCAGAAATATGTTCAATTGTCAAATATGGACAATAGCCTGGCTGATGAAAAATCAGAAGGAGATAGTAATTATGTATAGATAATTAAAGTTCCTGGTCTTTTTGACCAGATGTATGTTCAATGGGTCAAATTTGGACTAACAACATGGTTGATGTAAAATCAAAAATAGTCTAGGAGAAGGAACAGTAAGTTAAACTTTGATGATTCTTTTGCCAGAAACATGTTCAGTAGGTCCATAATTGACTTCTGTCTCAATGATGAAACATCAGAACAAGCCTATGAGTGTGTATAGAACGATCAAGATCGAGGACACTTTGGTTATAGAAATGTTCATTAGGTCAAATTTGAACTACTGTATGGCTGATGAAACATCAGAAGAAAAATTAGTCTTGAAATTTAAAGTTCAAGGTCTCATGTCTAGAAATATGTTCAAAATATAAAATTTGAACTACTGTTCAAATACATCGGATAGCAGATCGGATAGAAGATACATGGGAAGCAGTCTATGAGTATGTTTAGAAAGTTCAAGATCGAGGACTCTATGGTCAGAAATATAGTCATTGGGGCAAGTATGGACCTCTTTCAGGCTTTCAGTTCAGAACAGGTCAGATATGGACTTGTGAAGCATCAGAAGAAGTCTACGAGTATGTATAGAAAGTTCACGATTGAGTACTTTTTTTCCAGTACATGGCTGATTTAACATCAGAAGGAGTCTATAAGTTTATAATAGTAAAAAACATTTCGAGGACTCTTTGGCCAAAAATGTGATTTAACATCACGAGAAGTCAGTATGTATGTATATTAAGTTAAGTTTCATAGTCTCTTGGCAGAAATATGTTTAGTAGGTCAAAAATGTACTTTTTTTTATGGGAGATACTTAAAAATCAATATTTTTTGTGATTTTTGTGATTTCCAACATCATCAGGAGTCTATAAGTTTAGTACACAAAATTCCTTTTGAGTACTCTTTTGCCAAAAATATGTTAAATCAGTCAAATATGGACTACTGTCTGGCTTATATAACAACTCAAGAAGTCAGTCTTGTATGTTTATAAAGTTAATGTTCAAGGACTCTTTGTCCAGAAATTTGTTCAGTAGGTCAAAAATTTACTTTTGTATGGCTGATGAAACATCAGAAAGATTCTCCGAGAATGTATAGAAAGTTCAAGATCGATTACTCTTGGGTCAGAAATATGTGCATCAGGTCAAAAATGGACTACTGTCTGGCTAATACAACAATCACAAGAAGTAGGTCTGTATGTATAGTAAGTTAATGTTCAAGAATTCTTTGGACAGAAAATATGTTCCGTAGGTCAAAGAGGGACCTCTGTATGCCTGATTTGACACATAACATATGTGCTTTCGCATTGCACTGAATAACTAACTTATTCATTTTTGCTTTGAAGGGAAATTATTGCATTTAATTCTTGCGTTACTTTTACTCTTACTTCTAGATCGTTCGTGCAATGCAATGCAACAACTAGGGTGACCAGACGTCCCGAAAAATTCGGGACAGTCCCGAATCCCGAATCTGGCCCTAATTGTCCCGAAAATTATACTAAAGCAAAATCTTGAGTAGTTATTGTCTTCTAAACATTAAAAACTGTCTGCGGAGGTTGAGGCCGGCGACACACTGGCTGCGTGGCGTGTCCGTTTTTATTTCGGCTCCCATGTTAACAGGTTAGAGCTTGCACACTGCCTGCGTGACACGCGCGTCTTGCTAGAAATAGAACAGACGCCTATTTTTCACGCGACACGCCAGCCTGTTGGAAGCGTTTCCAGGCAAAATAGAATAGGAAAAGATGTTTGTATGTCATTTTGACATGAAAACATATTAATAAATGACATTTTGATGTTTGAAAGTTTAAGTTTTTACATAAATGCAGATATAAATGTAATAAAAAAATATATATGATCGATTTTCAAATATTGCACCTGTCAATACAAAACGAAATATTCTGTAGCCTATTTTGCCTATTATTAGAGCGCAAGTTGCTGCAGCCGTGAGGAAAGTCACTGCTGCACGCGTAAAGGAGTGATTGATTGTGATTGATTGTTCGCGGCACTGCAAAACGTCGTTTAAGCTTATTAGCGTTAGACTATACTGAAAGGTCTGATTTATGCACTGTTACTTACAACAGTCATTGTTTTTTTTTTCTTTTCACAATGACATTTGAGTTCATGATTTTAATGTTGTTGTTTTTTGTGGCAGACTAAAGAATAATGACAGAATGTTGATCTTTGAATAAAAATATGTTTGGTTCAGGTTTGAAATTCATTATCTTTTATTATAGGCTACGCAGTCTGATGCCATAGAAGCCCCCCATCCCGTCACCCCAGACCCCAGGCGACCCATAGATCGTTTGTGCAATGCAATGCAACAATTCATAAATTGTATCTCTTTTATGAACACGGGAATGAATTAGTTCTCGTGTGCAATGCAATGCAAGAAGTGCATGTGTTATTCTTCAATGCACAACGTTAGATCGTTCGTGCAATGCAATGCAACAACACATAAGTTATATCTCTTTTATGAACACGGAGATGAGTTAGATCTGGTGTGCAATACAATGCAAAGCGAGAAGTGCATAAACTATGTTATTCTTCAGTAAACAACGTTCGTGCAATGAACGTTGTGCACTGAAGAATAACATAGTTTATGCACTTCTCGCTTTGCATTGTATTGCACACCAGATGCAATGCATTAGTTCTGGTGTGCGATATGCAATGCAATGCAAAAAGTGCATCATATGTTGTTCTTCAATGCACAACGTTAGATATTTCGTGCAATGCATTAGTTCTGGTTTGCAATATGCAATATGCAAAGATGCAATGATGCAAAAAGTGCATCATATGTTATTCTTCAATGCACAACGTTAGATCGGTCGTGCGTGAGTTAGATCTGGTGTGCAATACAATGCAAAGCGAGAAGTGCATATGTTATTCTTCAATGCACAACGTCAGAACACATGCACTTCTTGCATTGCATTGCACACCAGAACTAATGCATTGCATTGCACGAACGATCTAACGTTGTGCATTGAAGAACACATATGTTATATCTCTTTTATGAACACGGGAATGAGTTAGATCTGGTGTGCAATACAGTGCAAAGCGATAAGTGCATAAACCATGTTATTCTTCAGTGCACAAAGTTAGATCGTTTGTGCAATGCAATGCATTAGTTCTGGTGTGCAATATGCAATGCAATGCAAAAAGTGCACCATATGTTATTCTTCAATGCACACCGTTAGATCGTTTGCGCAATGCAATGCATTAGTTCTGGTGTGCAATATGCAATGCAATGCATTAGTTCTGGTGTGCAATGCAATGCAAGAAGTGCATGTGTTATTCTTCAATGCACAACGTTAGATCGTTCGTGCAATGCAATGCAACAACACATAAGTGATATCTCTTTTATGAACACGGGAATGAGTTAGATCTGGTGTGCAATACAATGCAAAGCGAGAAGTGCATAAACTATGTTATTCTTCAATGCACAACGTTAGATCGTTTGTGCAATGCAATGCATTAGTTCTGGTGTGCAAAATGCAATGCAATGCAAAAAGTGCATCATTTGTTGGTCTTCAATGCACAACGTTAGATCGTTCGTACAATGCAATGCATTAGTTCTGGTGTGCAATATGCAATGCAATGCATTAGTTCTGGTGTGCAATGCAATGCAAGAAGTGCATGTGTTATTCTTCAATGCACAACGTTAGATCGTTCGTGCAATGCAATGCAACAAGACATAAGTTATATCTCTTATGAACACGGGAATGAGTTAGATCTGGTGTGCAATACAATGCAAAGCGAGAAGTGCATAAACTATGTTATTCTTCAATGCACAACGTTAGAACGTTCGTGCAATGTAATGCATTAGTTCTGGTGTGCAATATGCAATGCAATGCAAAAAGTGCATCATTTGTTGTTCTTCAATGCACAACGTTAGATCGTTCGTGCAATGCAATGCATTAGTTCTGGAGTGCAATATGCAATGCAATGCAAAGAGTGAATCATATGTTAGTCTTCAAAGCACAACGTTAGATCGTTTGTGCAATGCAATGCATTAGTTCTGGTGTGCATTATGCAATGCAATGCATTAGTTATGGTGTGCAATGCAATGCAAGAAGTGCATGTGTTATTTTCTTCAATGCACAACGTTAGATCGTTCCTGCAATGCAATGCAACAAGACATAAGTTATATCTCTTTTATGAACACGGGAATGAGTTAGATCTGGTGTGCAATACAATGCAAAGCGAGAAGTGCATAAACAATGTTATTCTTCAATGCACAACGTTAGATCGTTTGTGCAATGCAATGCATTAGTTCTGGTGTGCATTATGCAATGCAATGCATTAGTTAGGTGTGCAATGCAATGCAAGAAGTGCATGTGTTATTCTTCAATGCACAACGTTAGATCGTTCGTGCAATGCAATGCAACAACACATAAGTGATATCTCTTATATGAACACGGGAATGAGTTAGATCTGGTGTGCAATACAATGCAAAGCGAGAAGTGCATAAACTATGTTATTCTTCAATGCACAACGTTAGATCGTTTGTGCAATGCAATGCATTAGTTCTGGTGTGCAATATGCAATGCAATGCAAAAAGTGCATCATTTGTTGTTCTTCAATGCACAACGTTAGATCGTTTGTGCAATGCAATGCATTAGTTCTGGTGTGCATTATGCAATGCAATGCATTAGTTATGGTGTGCAATGCAATGCAAGAAGTGCATGTGTTATTCTTCAATGCACAACGTTAGATCGTTCCTGCAATGCAATGCAACAAGACATAAGTTATATCTCTTTTATGAACACGGGAATGAGTTAGATCTGGTGTGCAATACAATGCAAAGCGAGAAGTGCATAAACAATGTTATTCTTCAATGCACAACGTTAGATCGTTTGTGCAATGCAATGCATTAGTTCTGGTGTGCATTATGCAATGCAATGCATTAGTTCTGGTGTGCAATGCAATGCAAGAAGAGCATGTGTTATTCTTCAATGCACAACGTTAGATCGTTCGTGCAATGCAGTGCAACAAGACATAAGTTATATCTCTTTTATGAACACGGGAATGAGTTAGATCTGGTGTGCAATAAAATGCAAAGCGAGAAGTGCATAAACTATGTTATTCTTCAATGCACAACGTTAGATCGTTTGCAATGCAATGCATTAGTTCTGGTGTGCAATATGCAATGCAATGCAAAAAGTGCATAATTTTTGTTCTTCAATGCACAACGTTAGATCGTTCGTGCAATGCAATGCATTAGTTCTGGTGTGCAATATGCAATGCAATGCATTAGTTCTGGTGTGCAATGCAATGCAAGAAGTGCATGTGTTATTCTTCAATGCACAACGTTAGATCGTTCGTGCAATACAATGCAAAGCGAGAAGTGCATAAACTATGTTATTCTTCAATGCACAACGTTAGATCGTTTGTGCAATGCAATGCATTAGTTCTGGTGTGCAATATGCAATGCAATGCAAAAAGTGCATCATTTGTTGGTCTTCAATGCACAACGTTAGATCGTTCGTACAATGCAATGCATTAGTTCTGGTGTGCAATATGCAATGCAATGCATTAGTTCTGGTGTGCAATGCAATGCAAGAAGTGCATGTGTTATTCTTCAATGCACAACGTTAGATCGTTCGTGCAATGCAATAAGACATAAGTTATATCTCTTATGAACACGGGAATGAGTTAGATCTGGTGTGCAATACAATGCAAAGCGAGAAGTGCATAAACTATGTTATTCTTCAATGCACAAAGTTAGAACGTTCGTGCAATGCAATGCATTAGTTCTGGTGTGCAATATGCAATGCAATGCAAAAAGTGCATCATTTGTTGTTCTTCAATGCACAACGTTAGATCGTTCGTGCAATGCAATGCATTAGTTCTGGAGTGCAATATGCAATGCAATGCAAAAAGGGCATCATATGTTAGTCTTCAATGCACAACGTTAGATCGTTTGTGCAATGCAATGCATTAGTTCTGGTGTGCATTATGCAATGCAATGCATTAGTTCTGGTGTGCAATGCAATGCAAGAAGTGCATGTGTTATTCTTCAATGCACAACGTTAGATCGTTCCTGCAATGCAATGCAACAAGACATAAGTTATATCTCTTTTATGAACACGGGAATGAGTTAGATCTGGTGTGCAATACAATGCAAAGCGAGAAGTGCATAAACAATGTTATTCTTCAATGCACAACGTTAGATCGTTTGTGCAATGCAATGCATTAGTTCTGGTGTGCATTATGCAATGCAATGCATTAGTTAGGTGTGCAATGCAATGCAAGAAGTGCATGTGTTATTCTTCAATGCACAACGTTAGATCGTTCGTGCAATGCAATGCAACAACACATAAGTGATATCTCTTTTATGAACACGGGAATGAGTTAGATCTGGTGTGCAATACAATGCAAAGCGAGAAGTGCATAAACTATATTATTCTTCAATGCACAACGTTAGATCGTTTGTGCAATGCAATGCATTAGTTCTGGTGTGCAATATGCAATGCAATGCAAAAAGTGCATCATTTGTTGTTCTTCAATGCACAACGTTAGATCGTGCAATGCAATGCATTAGTTCTGGTGTGCAATATGCAATGCAATGCAAAAAGTGCATCATATGTTAGTCTTCAATGCACAACGTTAGATCGTTTGTGCAATGTAATGCATTAGTTCTGGTGTGCATTATGCAATGCAATGCATTAGTTCTGGTGTGCAATGCAATGCAAGAAGAGCATGTGTTATTCTTCAATGCACAACGTTAGATCGTTCGTGCAATGCAGTGCAACAAGACATAAGTGATATCTCTTTTATGAACACGGGAATGAGTTAGATCTGGTGTGCAATAAAATGCAAAGCGAGAAGTGCATAAACTATGTTATTCTTCAATGCACAACGTTAGATCGTTTGTGCAATGCAATGCATTAGTTCTGGTGTGCAATATGCAATGCAATGCAAAAAGTGCATAATTTGTTGTTCTTCAATGCACAACGTTAGATCGTCCGTGCAATGCAATGCATTAGTTCTGGTGTGCAATATGCAATGCAATGCATTAGTTCTGGTGTGCAATGCAATGCAAGAAGTGCATGTGTTATTCTTCAATGCACAACGTTAGATCGTTCGTGCAATGCAGTGCAACAAGACATAAGTGATATCTCTTTTATGAACACGGGAATGAGTTAGATATGGTGTGCAATACAATGCAAAGCGAGAAGTGCATAAACTATGTTATTCTTCAATGCACAACGTTAGATCGTTTGTGCAATGCAATGCATTAGTTCTGGTGTGCAATATGCAATGCAATGCAAAAAGTGCATCATTTGTTGTTCTTCAATGCACAACGTTAGATCGTTCGTACAATGCAATGCATTAGTTCTGGTGTGCAATATGCAATGCAATGCATTTGTTCTGGTGTGCAATGCAATGCAAGAAGTGCATGTGTTATTCTTCAATGCACAACGTTAGATCGTTCGTGCAATGCAATGCAACAAGACATAAGTTATATCTCTTTTATGAACACGGGAATGAGTTAGATCTGGTGTGCAATACAATGCAAAGCAAGAATTGCATAAACTATGTTATTCTTCAATGCACAACGTTAGATCGTTCGTGCAATGCAATGCATTAGTTCTGGTGTGCAATAGGCAATGCAATGCAAAAAGTGCATCATATGTTAGTCTTCAATGCACAACGTTAGATCGTTTGTGCAATGCAATGCATTAGTTCTGGTGTGCATTATGCAATGCAATGCATTAGTTCTGGTGTGCAATGCAATGCAAGAAGTGCATGTGTTATTCTTCAATGCACAACGTTAGATCGTTCGTGCAATGCAATGCAACAAGACATAAGTTATATCTCTTTTATGAACACGGGAATGAGTTAGATCTGGTGTGCAATACAATGCAAAGCGAGAAGTGCATAAACTATGTTATTCTTCAGTGCACAACGTTCGTGCACTACGTTAGATCCTTCGCGCAAAGCAATGCATTAGTTCTGGTGTGCAATATGCAATGCAATGATGCAAAAATGCAACAACACATATGTTATCTCTTTAATGCACATGGGAATGAGCTAGTTATTGTATACATTGCAATGCAACAAGCGCATAGCTTATATGATATCCTTCAATGCACATCGTTGTTTGTGTTATCTCGTCACAATGGAAAAAGATTTCCCTTCAATGCACAAATGAATAAGTTTGTTTTAGTGTGCAGTGCAGTGCGAAAGCACATATGTTATATGTTTAATTGCATAGATGAAATAGTCCTCGATCTTGGACTTCTTATACACACTCATAGACTCATTTTGATAATTAATAAGCCATATATATGTCCATACCTTTTGAACTCATTTTAAAGGGTCCTCAAAAGTTTTTAAACTATAGAAAGTTATAGAATCCTTCTGATTATAAATCAGCTATACAGACTTGACCTACTGAACATATTTCTAGAGTTCTTGAACATTATCTTGCTATACTACAGATTGACATTGTGAGGTCCATTTCTGACCTACTCTACTGATTTCTGGCCCTAGAGTAATCGATCTTGAATTTTTATACATTCTCATAGACTCCTTCTGATGTTACATCAGCCATACAAAAGTCCATTTTTTTTCTACTGAACATATATCTGGCCAAAAAGTCCATAAAGATTAACACCATAAATGGCAATCATGATTTCAATCACCATATTGAAATCTTCAGATAGTATATCATCCTGACAAAAGTCCATATTTGACATACTGAACTTTTTTCTGGCCAAATGTACTCAAAACTTGACCTTTCCACATATCATCGTTGACTCTTTCTGATGTTACGTCAGCCATACAGAAGTCCAAAGATTCCTCAATCTTGGACTTTCTATACATACTCATAAGACTCCTTCGATGAGCCATATAGACCTGTCCATATCTGCCCTTTTGAACTAATTTCTGCTCAAAGTGTCCTCAAAAGTTTTCAAACTATATAAAGTTATAGACTCCTTTTGATGTTAAATCTATGGCAAGCCGGTTTAACATTTAATAATTTAAACCGACTAGTCTCTATTTTCATGCTACTAGTACTTATTTTTTAGATACTAGTATCTATTCCATTAAGTACTAGTACTTATTCATTAGCCACTAGTGCTTATTCTTTAGGTACTAGTGCCTATTCTTTAGATACTAGTACTTATTCATTAGATACTAGTACTTATTCAATAGATACTAGTATTTATTCATTAGATACTAGTACTTATTCATTAGATACTAGTACTTATTCAATAGATACTAGTACTTATTCATTAGATACTAGTACTTATTCATTAGATACTAGTACTTATTCAATAGATACTAGTACTTATTTATTAGATACTAGTACTTATTCATTAGATACTAGTACTTATTCATTAGATACTAGTACCTATTTATTAGATACTAGTACTTTTAAATTAGCTACTAGTAATTATTCAATAGATACTAGTACCTATTTATTAGATACTAGTATTTATTCCGAATGTTACTAGTAAGATATTTTTTTTACTAGTCACAACTGCTTTTTTACTCGTCTTATGTTATGACTAGTCAGAAATGCCACTGGATAGTTCAATTAAAAATCTTACTAGTAAAATAAAAAATCTTACTAGTAACATTTGGAATAAATACTAGTATCTAATAAATAGTTACTAGTATCTATTGAATAAGTACTAGTAGCTAATTTATAAGTACTAGTATCTATTAAATAAGTACTAGTATCTAATGAATAAGCACTAGTATCTATTTAATAGGTACTAGTATCTATTTAAGAGGTACTAGTATCTAATGACTTAGTACTAGTATTTATTGAATACATACTAGTATCTAGTAATAGGTACTAGTATCTAAAAAATAAGTACTAGTAACCAATAAATAACTACTAGTATCTAATATATATGTACTAGTCACAATTGGAATACATACTAGTCAGAACTGAATAGTTGATATCTGAATGAGAGATCCCCATAGAAGTCGATGGCAAAAAAAAAAAAATTGTTACTAGTAACAAAAGAATAGTTACTAGTCACTATTGGAATAAGTACTAGTATCTAATGAATAAGTACTAGTATCTATTTAATAGGTACTAGTATCTAATGAATAAGTACTAGTATCTAATAATAAGTACTAGTAACTAATGAATAAGTACTAGTATCTAATAAATAAGAACTAGTATCTAATGAATAAGTACTAGTATCTAATGAATAAGTACTAGTATCTATTTAATAGGTACTAGTATCTAATGAATAAGTACTACACTGCAAAAAATGCTTTTCTTACTTAGTATTTTTGTTTTGTTTCCAGTCCAAATATCTAAAAATTCTTACATCAAGAAGCATTTACTAGAGAAGTAAAATGACATAAGAAATTCTATTTTGTTTTAAGGTAAAAAGAAAGTACTTTAAGTAATTTTGGCTTAAAACAAGCAAAATTATCTGCCAATGGGGTAAGCAAAAAAATCTGAATAAGAATGGAAAACAAGAAAAAAAATCTGAATTCGAAAAAAAAACAAGATTTTTTTGCTTACCCCATTGGCAGATAATTTTGCTTGTTTTAAACAAAAATTACTTAAAGTACTTACTTTTTACCTTAAAACAAAATAGAATTTCTTATGTCATTTTACTTCTCTAGTAAATGCTTCTTGATTTAAGAATTTTTAGATATTTGGACTGGAAACAAAACAAAAATACTAACTAAGAAAGCATTTTTTGCAGTGTAGTATCTAATAATAAGTACTAGTAACTAATGAATAAGTACTAGTATCTAATGAATAAGAACTAGTATCTAATGAATAAGTACTAGTATCTAATGAATAAGTACTAGTATCTATTGAATAGGTACTAGTATCTAATGAATAAGTACTAGTATCTAATGAATAAGTACTAGTATCTATTGAATAAGTACTAGTACCTAAAGAATAAGCACTAGTATCTAAAGAATAGGCACTAGTACCTAAAGAATAAGCACTAGTAGCTAATGAATAAGTACTAGTACTTAATGGAATAGATACTAGTATCTAAAAAATAAGTACTAGTAGCATGAAAATAGAGACTAGTCGGTTTAAATGATTAAATGTTAAAACGGCTTGCCATATTAAATCAGCCATACAGAAGTCCATATTTGACCTATTTTTGACTATAGAAAAAAAAAATAGAAGTCCATATTTGACTATAGAAAGTCCAAGACCATTTTTGACCTACTGAACATATTTCTGGCCAGAGTCCGTGAATATTAACACTATATACGTAATGTTAAATCAGGCAGACAGTAGTCCGTATTTGACCGATTGAATTTTTTTTTTACCAAAGAGTTCACAAAAGGATTTAGTCTATCATAAACTCATAGACTCCTTCTGATGTTAAATCAGCCAGAAGTCCATATTTGACCCAAGGTCCCAGGTATTTCTGGCCAAAGAGTCCTCGATATCGGGCTTTCTATACATACTCATAGACTCCTTCTGGTGCTTCATAAGCCATATAGATGTCCTTATCTGACCTTTTGAACTTATTTCTGGTCAAAGTCCTCAAAAGTTTTTCAACTATATAAAGTTATAGACTCTTTCTGATGATAAATCAGCCATTCAGACGTCCCCTTTTGACCTACTGGCCAATCAGCCATACAGAAGTCCATATTTGACCTATTTTTGACTATAGAAAAAAAAAATAGAAGTCCATATTTGACTATAGAAAGTCCAAGACCCTGTGTGCAGCACTCATTTTATTTTCTTAAGGCACAAATGAATGAGTTATTTCTGGCATGCATTGAAATGCAATGTGCATAGCTTAAATGTTTTTCTTAAATGCTAAATCTTAGATCGTGTGTGCAATGCAATGCAACATTTATGTTTATCTCTTCTTTGCACAAGAGGCATTGTAATGCAATAGCTAATGCAATAATTTCCCTTCAATGCAGTGCAGTGCGAAAGCACATATGTTATATGTTTCATTGCATAGATGAAATAGTCCTCGATCTTGGACTTCCTATATACACACTCATAGACTCATTCTGATCATTAATAAGCCATATATATGTCCATACCTTTTGAACTAATTTCTGGTCAAAGGGTATATAAAGTTATAGACTCCTTCTGATTATAAATCAGCTAGAGGCCCCATTTTGACCTACTGAACATAATTCTGGCCAAAGAGTTCTTGAACATTATCTTGCTATACTAAAGATTGACTTCTTGTGATGTTATATTAACCAGCCAGTAGTCCATTTTTGACCTACTGAACATATTTCTGGCCAGAGTCCATGAACATTAATTCACTAAACATACAGACTGACTTTTCGTAATGTTAAATCAGGTAGACAGTAGTCCATATTTGACCGATTGAAAAAAAATTGACCAAAGAGTTTCAAATGGATTTTTTCTATCATCAATCTTAATTATTATCTATCTTATAGACTCCTTCTGATGTTAAATCAGCCATACAGAAGTCCATATTTGACCTACCGAAAATATTACTGGCCAAAGAGTCCTTAAAGATTAACACTATACATTCAGATTGATATCTTCGGATGTTATATCATCCTGACAAAAGTCCATATTTGACATACTGACATTTTTTCTGGTCAAAGAGTCTAAACTTGACTCTTTCTAATGTTACGTCAGCCATACAGAAAGTCCATTATTGACCCAAGGAAGATATTTCTGGCCAAAGAGTTCTCAATCTTGAACTTTCTATACATACTCATAGACTCTTTCTGACTCTTCATAAGTTATATACACTGCAAAAAATGCTTTTCTTACTTAGTATTTTTGTTTTGTTTCCAGTCCAAATATCTAAAAATTCTTAAATCAAGAAGCATTTACTAGAGAAGTAAAATGACATAAGAAATTCTATTTTGTTTTAAGGTAAAAAGAAAGTACTTTAAGTAATTTTGGCTTAAAACAAGCAAAATTATCTGCCAATGGGGTAAGCAAAAAAAATCTGAATAAGAATGGAAAACAAGAAAAAAAATCTGAATTCGAAAAAAAAACAAGATTTTAAGTAATTTTGGCTTAAAACAAGCAAAATTATCTGCCAATGGGGTAAGCAAAAAAATCTTGTTTTTTTTTTGAATTCAGATTTTTTTTCTTGTTTTCCATTCTTATTCAGATTTTTTTTGCTTACCCCATTGGCAGATAATTTTGCTTGTTTTAAGCCAAAATTACTTAAAGTACTTTCTTTTTACCTTAAAACAAAATAGAATTTCTTATGTCATTTTACTTCTCTAGTAAATGCTTCTTGATTTAAGAATTTTTAGATATTTGGACTGGAAACAAAACAAAAATACTAAGTAAGAAAAGCATTTTTTGCAGTGTGGCGAATTGAAAATATTTTTGGCAAAAAGGTCCTCACAAGTTAACTTACTAAATACTCATAGACTTCTTCTGATGATACATCACTTAAACAGGTGTCCATATGTGACACTCTGAATATATTTTTGGCCAAAGAATCATTGTACATTAACTTTCAATACCTATTGACTCAAGAGTAAAAATTGGACCTCTTTTGGTCTGATTTATCATCAGAATGAGTCTATAATTTTACATAGTTTAAAAACTTTTGAGAAATAATAATAGGTCATATACGAAGAATCAGAAGGAGACTATGAGTGTGTATGGAAAGTTCAAGATTGAGGACTCTTTGGACAGAAATATGTTCCTTGGGTCAATT
The DNA here is from genome assembly GCF_965113295.1 of Leuciscus leuciscus. Lineage (NCBI taxonomy): Eukaryota > Metazoa > Chordata > Actinopteri > Cypriniformes > Leuciscidae > Leuciscus > Leuciscus leuciscus. The sequence goes on along the minus strand of NC_138728.1, from coordinate 23,513,800 downwards.
GTGGACTTCTGTATGGCTGATGTAACATCAGATGGAGTCAACGAGTATGTATTGAAAGGTCAAGTTTCGAGTACTCTTAGGCATGAAATATGTAGGTCAACAGTAGGTGCAACCCGGTATCACGACAAGACGTGAAATAATCACGTTGGTCCACTTTGGAAAACGTGTAGATGTCACAGTTTAACACCCTCATACGTGAATCTTACACGTTTGCGTTTGAGCCACTAATCCTACCCCTAAACTTAGCCTAACCATTTCTTAAAACTACGTAGGCTACAATTATAAAGAAAAACAACAGACAGACAAGTATAATCATAATTAATTTATTGAGAAAATGTCAAAACCGGTACCGAAAGTCGTTCACGTGACGATGTGTCGCAGTCCTCTCTGGCAGCAGAATTTAAGTTATTAATCCAAATCCATGAAAATGTTAATCCGTCTTCGGTTCGCTCTGTTCTTTTGCGCACTTCTTCATTTCAAATGTAGCACCGACTAACACCGTGACTGTGACGCAATCTGTGACGAAGCAGGCGAGGCGAGAGCCAATGAGCGTTTGATATGCCGTAACCATAGTAACGCTTCTTGAGGGCGCAATTTTTGAATTTGAATCATAACGAGCGCGGGGTTTGACGTTTACGGTCAAGATGAAGATCACTGGACAAAGGGCTGAGTTTGGATCTTTTTCTTGTAAAAAATAAATGGATTCTGAAGGTTTGGATTACATTAAGCTAATAAAATTGATATATTTTGTGAATCGATGTTGTGTATTATGGTTCTAACTTCTATAGGAACAATAAATAAATTATTGTGATTATACTTGCAAGCAAGTATACATACAGCAAGGCCCTTCTCCCCCAACCAGGAGTGGAGCATGAGGGTTGACCTGGACAGGCAGCTCCGGTTCCCCACGGAGATAACCACCACATCTCTCCGGCCAGACATAGTGGTGTGGTCAACCAAGGCAAGATCGATGTACCTCATTGAGCTCACTGTACCACTGGAGGAGGGGATTGAGGCCGCCTTCGAACGGAAGAAGGCGAAGTACTCAGAGCTCGCTGCTGAGTGCCGGGAGGCTGGCTGGAAGACTACCATCTACCCAGTGGAGGTCGGATGCCGAGGTTTCCTCGGGTTGTCAACCATACGCCTCTTGAGGGAAGCAGGAGTGACCGGAGGGAGGCTAAGGAGGGCAACAAAGGAACTGGCAGAGGAGGCAGAGAAAGGTAGCTTTTGGCTCTGGCTGAGGAGGAAAGATAGGTGTTGGGGGAAGAACATCTAACCCCAGACAACAGCTGCAGGGAGAACAGCTATCAGCTGCAGGGGGTGACAGGGAGACGTCCCTGTCACTGCTCCGCCACCAGGAGACGTTCCAGAATTAAAGGAGCGAAACGTTGGTGAATGGTGGTTTCTGGCTGATGACCCTGCAGCTGACCCATGGGCACTGGAGGAGGTGCGACAGGCAGCAATGCCCAGCAGGTGGTAACATCTTCCTGTGCAATTACTGAAGTTCTGGCGAACCCAGTGACTACTGTGAATAGGGCAGTTGGAGTCCAGGGAAGACTGGAGGACAGCCAGGAAAGACTGGATGGCAGCAGGGAAAGACCGCACCGGGAGTGGTTGGCTAGTTACCTAACCCACTAGTCTTTTGCGAGAGAGACACCCAAACCTAACTACAAAGAAACATAATGAGAAACAACCCGCGGGCCCTCCGAGAGGTGGGACGAAAGATGGGCCCAACAGGACAGACCACACGGTGACGACGGCAATGAACATGGACAACGAGAACACCAGAACTCCAGTAAATGAGGAGAAGATCCTCCGAAAGTGTGCATGTGGATGGGAGAAAGTGACCACGTTTAGAGGCTTACGGATCCACCAGGGGAAAGCAAGGTGTGGACAGAAAGGCCAACAGCAACCTTGCACTGTGTTAGCAGGTGAGACAAGAAGGACCAAAAGCCAGGGAAAAAACCACAGAGCCGAAGGACCTAATGTTGCTGAAGGCATGAGAGTCACAGAGGAAGGCCCCCTGGTGGAGGCTGAGCCTCCACGTGAGCATGAAGGCCCAGTCCCCAACACGTTAGACAGAACAGAGCCAAATGCAGAGACCAAAGAACCAGCCAGAAGGAGCAAGCTGAAATGGCCGAAGTCAAATGAAGCAGAGGCATGGCGCAATTTGGACTTGGACCTGATCAGGACCCTAGAGGGATCACTGCGTGGAGGGGCCGAGACTAAGCTTAACCAGATTGGAGACATAATATACCAGACCTGCAAAGACAGGTTTGGCGAAATTGTCCCCAAACAGAGGACCGCCAGGAGAGAGAAGGGAAGGAGGGAAAGGGAAATCCTCCAACTTGTGCAAAGGCGTCGGCAACTCCGCAAGAACTGGAGGAAGGCAACCCACGAAGAGAGAGAGGGTCTGAAAGTCCTGTGGGAGGAGGTCCGGAAAAGGCTAGCCGGGCTTCGCAGAGCTGAACGCATCCGCAAGCGCAGCCAGCGGAAGCAGAAAGAGCGAGCCAATTTCTTCAAGGATCCCTTCAAGCATGCCAGACAACTACTGGAGGAAAAGAAGAGCGGCAAGCTTGAAACTACCAGGGAGAAATTGGAACAGCATGTCAAAGAGCAGTACAGTGATCCACAAAGGAGCGTCCCTTTAGGAACTCCAGGATACGTACCCCAGCCGGCAAAGCCAACAGCTGAGTTCAACATCACGCCCCTCAAGCTTAGCGAAGTCAGGCAAGTCGTGGAGAAGGCAAGGTCCTCTTCCGCACCTGGGCCCAATGGGGTCCCTTACAAGCTCTATAAGAACTGCCCCAAGGTACTAGAGCTGCTATGGTATCTGATGAGAACTGCCTGGAAAAAGCAAATCATTCCATCTGAGTGGCAAAGAGCGGTAGCAGTCTTCATCCCCAAGGAAACGAACTCCAAAGACATTAGCCAATTCCGAAACATTGCACTACTGAACGTAGAAGGAAAGATCTTCTTCTCAGTGCTAGCCAGGAGGATGACCAACTATCTGCTCGAGAACGGCTATGTTGACACCAACTGCCAGAAGGCAGGAGTTCCAGGTTTCCCAGGATGTGTAGAGCACTCAACTATGATCTGGGACCAGATCCAGAAGGCCAAGCGGGAGAAGACCGACCTGCATGTCATCTGGCTTGACCTTGCCAATGCGTACGGATCAGTTCCGCATCAGCTGGTCAACTATGCCATGGAATTTTTCCACATGCCCACCTGCGTCAAGAACCTGGTAGCTCAGTACTTTAGCAACTTGCAGATGTGTTTTTCCCTCCAGGATTTCACCACCGGATGGCAGCGGCTCGAAGTAGGAATCGCGATGGGGTGTGCTATTTCTCCAATACTGTTTGTTGCAGCCTTTGAAATAATTCTCATCGGGGCAAGGCAAATGGTTGGGGGGATCAAACTCCCAACCGGTAAGAGGCTTCCTCCACTGAGGAGTTACATGGATGATGTCACCAGCCTCCTTCAGACAGCAGCATGTACATCAAGACTGCTGAAGAGGATGGACGAATTGATGTCATGGGCAAGAATGAAGATCAAGCCCTCCAAGTCCCGGAGCTTGTCCCTCAGGAGAGGAGTCAGAAATGACAATACCATCTTCGTCGTTGGAGGGGAAAAAATCCCACTCCTATCAGAGCAACCCATCAAAAGCCTGGGGAGGCAGTACACTGCAGATCTATCTGACAAACAGATGGGGAAAACTGTCATGAAGCAGCTCTCTGACGGATTGGCAAGGATCGACCAAAGCCAACTCCCTGGGAAGTATAAGGTCTGGTGCTACCAGTTTACACTCTACAGGAGGGTAATGTGGCCCCTGAAAATGAGTGAGATTCCCTCATCAACCGTAAGTAAGATGGATGGAAAAGCCAACTCATTCATCCGAAAGTGGTTGGGGCTGCCACGGTGCCTATCTGAAACAGGTCTTTTTGGAAAAAACATGCTGCAGCTGCCACTGCAGTCTATACAGCTGGGCTACATGCAAGAAAAGACCAGGTTGGTTCTCGAGCTGAGGGAGTCCACAGACGAGTCAGTAAGGAACGCAAATGCCAAGGTTCCTACTGGCCGCAAGTGGAATGCCCAAACCGAGGTCGATCAAGCTGTCGGTCGGCTACAACACCGGGAGATCATGGGCAGAGTTCAGGCAGGAAGAACAGGGCTAGGATGGGGAGAGACGCCACGCTTTTGGTCCAAGGCCAATCGCAAGCAAAGGAAGGAGATGGTGGTAGCAGAGGTGACGAGGATGGAGGAAGACCGCTACAAAATCAAGGCCGTGTCGCAGGGTCGACAAGGAAGCTGGACAACCTGGGAGGGAATCATGAACCGGAACATCAGTTGGTCAGACGTGTGGAAGATCCCACAGGCAAGACTTAGCTTCCTCATTCGTTCAACCTACGACACGCTTCCCTGCCCTCGGAACCTCCACCAGTGGTTTGGGAATGAAGAATTCTGTGCACTCTGCAATGCCCCCAACGCAAGTCTCCAGCACATATTGTCAGGCTGCAAGATCGCTCTTTCACAGGGACGCTACAGATGGCGCCACGATCAGGTCCTGAGAAAGCTAGCCGAAGTACTGGAGGAGTGTCGACAGGGTAGCAAACAACTACCATCAGCAGAGGACCCCATCATCTTTGTGTCGGAAGGAGGGGTAAGGAGAAGCACTAGATCAAGAGAAACAGCAAGGCCCTTCTCCCCCAACCAGGAGTGGAGCATGAGGGTTGACCTGGACAGGCAGCTCCGGTTCCCCACGGAGATAACCACCACATCTCTCCGGCCAGACATAGTGGTGTGGTCAACCAAGGCAAGATCGATGTACCTCATTGAGCTCACTGTACCACTGGAGGAGGGGATTGAGGCCGCCTTCGAACGGAAGAAGGCGAAGTACTCAGAGCTCGCTGCTGAGTGCCGGGAGGCTGGCTGGAAGACTACCATCTACCCAGTGGAGGTCGGATGCCGAGGTTTCCTCGGGTTGTCAACCATACGCCTCTTGAGGGAAGCAGGAGTGACCGGAGGGAGGCTAAGGAGGGCAACAAAGGAACTGGCAGAGGAGGCAGAGAAAGGTAGCTTTTGGCTCTGGCTGAGGAGGAAAGATAGGTGTTGGGGGAAGAACATCTAACCCCAGACAACAGCTGCAGGGAGAACAGCTATCAGCTGCAGGGGGTGACAGGGAGACGTCCCTGTCACTGCTCCGCCACCAGGAGACGTTCCAGAATTAAAGGAGCGAAACGTTGGTGAATGGTGGTTTCTGGCTGATGACCCTGCAGCTGACCCATGGGCACTGGAGGAGGTGCGACAGGCAGCAATGCCCAGCAGGTGGTAACATCTTCCTGTGCAATTACTGTCTGTCTGTTGTTTTTCTTTGCAATTGTAGCCTACGTAGTTTTAAGAAATGGTTAGGTTTAGGGGTAGGATTAGTGGCTCAAACTATATCTTTTAATGCTATATTGTTCATAAAACTGCCATTCCCCTAACTTACACATATTTTGTCCATTACGTTTTATCATTTTAATATTGTCTATAAAATGGGTATGTTTAGGTGTGGGAGTAGGGTTAAGGGATCTTACATTTATAATCTATAAAATGGTAAAAGCGAAATTTTAGACAGACATCTTCATGATATGGCAAACGTGTAAGATTCACGTATAAGGGTGATTCTTTAACTATGGTACTTTTCTTGTCCCTGGATGAAATAATAAAATCTAAAAAACATTTCTTCTTTTTTTGTTTTTGCCACACTTACTTCACCCCAAGGGGAACTTATAAAAAATGTATCATGGCTCAATCATTCTTTTTATTATATAATATGAGGCCTTTTATGCATGGTTTTTACCGTTTTCCCTCTGTCCCTAAGCCAGACTTTGTACCTGCAACCTCGCTTAATTCTAAATTAAATATTTAAATAATGTAGATTTCAAGTACAAATGATAAAATAATGTCTAATTCAATTAAACATATTATATATTGCAATATTCATTCACATTTTCCTATATTTTTCATAAGTAGAACCCTTGTCCCCTGGGTTCACTGTCATTTCCACCACACGGTACAAAATAGAATCCTGGGATCATTGTTTTAGGTTTGTATACTTAGTAACCATAGCATCAGAAACTCCACAGTGGTCCACATGGCTGGGTGAAAGGGTGACCTCTTTAGGGGGTAATGAATAGAAGAAAAATCAAGGTAAATATGACTAAAACTGAGAGTATGTTTATTAGTCATTTCCAAACGGCTCATATTTCACATGGACGTACAAATAACTGGATAAATTTAATTTAGTCCTCTCTGGCAGTCCTCTCTGGCAGCAGAATTTAAGTTATTAATTCAAATCCATGAAAATGTTAATCCGTCTTCGGTTCGCTCTGTTCTTTTGCGCGCTTCTTCATTTCAAATGTAGCACCGACTAAAACCGTGACTGTGACGCAATCTGTGACGAAGCAGGCGAGGCGAGAGCCAATGAGCGTTTGATATGCCGTAACCATAGTAACGCTTCTTGAGGGCGCAATTTTTGAATTTGAATCATAACGAGCGCGGGGTTTGACGTTTACGGTCAAGATGAAGATCACTGGACAAAGGGCTGAGTTTGGATCTTTTTCTTGTAAAAAATAAATGGATTCTGAAGGTTTGGATTACATTAAGCTAATAAAATTGATATATTTTGTGAATCGATGTTGTGTATTATGGTTCTAACTTCTATAGGAACAATAAATAAATTATTGTGATTATACTTGTCTGTCTGTTGTTTTTCTTTGCAATTGTAGCCTACGTAGTTTTAAGAAATGGTAAGGTTTAGGGGTAGGATTAGTGGCTCAAACTATATCTTTTAATGCTATATTGTTCATAAAACTGCCATTCCCCTAACTTACACATATTTTGTCCATTACGTTTTATCATTTTAATATTGTCTATAAAATGGGTATGTTTAGGTGTGGGAGTAGGGTTAAGGGATCTTACATTTATAATCTATAAAATGGTAAAAGCGACATTTTAGACAGACATCTTCATGATATGGCAAACGTGTAAGATTCACGTATAAGGGTGATTCTTTAACTATGGTACTTTTCTTGTCCCTGGATGAAATAATAAAATCTAAAAAACATTTCTTCTTTTTTGTTTTTGCCACACTTACTTCACCCCAAGGGGAACTTATAAAAAATGTATCATGGCTCAATCATTCTTTTTATTATATAATATGAGGCCTTTTATGCATGGTTTTTACCGTTTTCCCTCTGTCCCTAAGCCAGACTTTGTACCTGCAACCTCGCTTAATTCTAAATTAAATATTTAAATAATGTAGATTTCAAGTACAAATGATAAAATAATGTCTAATTCAATTAAACATATTATATATTGCAATATTCATTCACATTTTCCTATATTTTTCATAAGTAGAACCCTTGTCCCTTGGGTTCACTGTCATTTCCACCACACTGTACAAAATAGAATCCTGGGATCATTGTTTTAGGTTTGTATACTTAGTAACCATAGCATCAGAAACTCCACAGTGGTCCACATGGCTGGGTGAAAGGGTGACCTCTTTAGGGGGTAATGAATAGAAGAAAAATCAAGGTAAATATGACTAAAACTGAGAGTATGTTTATTAGTCATTTCCAAACGGCTCATATTTCACATGGACGTACAAATAACTGGATAAATTTAATTTAATAATGTGTAATTTGTGTATATTTAATGCTAACTCTAAAACTAATATTAGCAGGCTAACATAGCATGAAATTTTAGAGAGAAAGGGGAGAAATGTCATTTCCACCACAGTCATTTCCACCACGGTGTTCATTGTGGTGGTAAAGACAGGTTGTGGTGGAAATGACATTGTTCGTGCTAAACAGCAAATTATTTGGGCTATAATACTAAGACTTTAATGTAAAAAAACATATAATTAATTAACCCTTTCATGCATAGTGGTCACTACAGTGGACAGCTATTAAAAAAGCATTTTGGACCCTGATGCATCATCCTATACACTGCAACCAAGTGGCAAGCCGTTGTGTTTTGATTTTTTTCCCCCTCCAAACCAAGATGGCCAATGGTCAGTCAGAAATGCCAAGTTGCTCTGGAATATCCACCCATTCCTTCTATCCTAGGAGACTCTTGTAGGTAAAAAAAAAAAAATATTGCAGCATCAAGCAATATCTAATGAGTCCTATCACAGTTACATTTTCCAAGTTTTGATTTTAGATTGGGAGAAAAATCTGTCCACTATAGTGGACCTCATGCATCAATGGCTATATTTCAGCTACAATTCATACTTATACTGTGAATATTGTTTTTGAAAATACTTAATCTGCAGTGACTTTTTTGACTGTAAATAAATGTATTTGTATTATTAGAATGTAATTTTCATTGACATCAAAAAAGTTATGTAATGTATGTGACAAAAAGTAATCTGATTTCGTAATGCACGTTATTGTAATGCGTTTCTTTACTCGTAACATCAAAAAGTAATCTGATTATGTAATGCATGTTACTTGTAATACATTACTTGTAACATTAAAAAAATCTGATTAAGTAATGCATGTTACTTGTAACACATTACTTTACTTGTAACATCAAAAAGTAATCTGAATGCATTATGCATGTTACTTGTAATGCGTTACCCCCAACACTGCTCATTTCAGATGAGATTGAAAAAAACGTATCGCTAGGTTTTCTCAGAGGAGGGCTATGATAGAAATGTGCATGTCCATCTTGAACATAATCAGAATTATCAGCTAATAAGAGTAAATCTCCATACTCTGGTGCACTAGAAGGAGCATCTGAGTGGTTTCCACAGTTGTACCTTGACAGGCTGTAGAAAATTCTGATGGAATCACGTCCTCATGTTCTGATATCAAAGATACGCGAAGTGCAACTTGTATGAAGTTCAATTGCCTTTGCAATATTTCACATTTATATTTTTTTGTATATATTTTATAGTTTTCACATGATTTTATATAATTTTATTGATTATTGTTTGTTAAATACGCATACTTTATCTGTTTGATTATTGTATTATGGTATATTTAATACAGTATCTCTTCAGTTTAAACTATAAACGCATGCTGTCCACTCAAGTGGACATCTGAAAATCTCTTTGAAAAATGTGTAAAAATAAAATAATTCTTTTTATTTTATCTTCAAATCTTGTTTTTCATGCCCTAAGAGCAATAAAAACACATAGGGGAAAAAAAATCCTGACTGAGGTTATCATAATTCATGCATGAAAAGGTTAAGTTAATGTAGTAAGGAAATATTTTATTATTTATTATTGTTACAATATTGTTGGTAAATAAGAGAACAATAGATAAGTAAGTTTGACATGATGTCTTGGCTCTTTCTTTAAGATGGCAAGCAATCCCACAGCACAGAGGTCAAGATCATATAGAGAAAGAATAAAATCAGATCCACTTAAATATTGCATATTTTATCTGTTATTCAACATTATATTCAACTGGTATATATTAAGGTTATATTAAGGCAATGATGACATAAAGGGTTTGCTCTAGTTCACCACATAGAGCAGTAAAAAAATAGTTTTTAATTGGAAGTTGCCTATCTATGTCATTTCCGCCACACACTGTCTCTTCCGCCACGCCATGTCATTTCCACCACAACACGTATTTTAAAGTAAAACATATAAAAAACATACAGTCAATCAAAACAACTATATTCAGTGGTGTTGATAATTGTGCAGTTAGGGGTAAGATAGGTGTATACACTTTGAGAAATACATGATTTTGAGCTATGATAAGTAAATTAAATGTTCCAGTGATCTAGTTTTAGGTGTTTTTTAGTGTAAACATTGTAAAATCTTTACAGTTACATTTCTGAAAAATAAATAAATTACAAATTTGATCAGAGATGTGCGTGCTATTTAATCAAATATATTTATAACAAAAGATATTTAATTATTTTCTCTTCAAAACACATGTTTTGCTATGTGATGGAAATGACCGTTTTCTTGGACTGTCAGATAAAAATGGCAAAATATATATATTATTCAATACAAATCATCACAGCCAATTTAAGGGAAGGTTTCTAGACAGATTGAGAAACCAACTGATACTAAAAAACTGTTTGTAATAATGTTTTAATTTTCTGAAACTGTCTAGCTCAAAGAGTACCATAGTTGAAGAATTACCCATAAGTGTGTTAAACTGTGACATCTACACGTTTTCCAAAGTGGACCAACGTGATTATTTCACGTCTTGTCGTGATACCGGGTTGGTAGGTCAAAAAGGTGCCTCTGTCTGGCTGATTTAACATCAGAAGGAGTCTATAAGTTTACATAGTTTAAAACCTTTTGAGGACCCATTGACAAGAAATAAGTTCAATAGGTCAGATTTGGACTTTTATATGGCTTATGAAGCATCAGAAGAGATCTACAAATATGTATAGAAAGTTCAAGATGGAGGACTCTTTGGCCATTAATATGTTCAGTAGGTCAATTCTGGCTCTCTGGCTGATGAAACATCAGGAGTCAATAAGTATGAATAGAAAGTTCAAGATCAGTTACTCTTCGGTCAGAAATATGTTCAATATTTCAAATCTGAAATACTGTATGGCTGAAGAAACATCAGAAAGTTCACAATCGAGGACTCTTTTGCCAGAAAAATGTTCAGTAGGTCATTTATGGACTGCTGTCTGGTGACTAAACATCAGAAAAAGTTAATGATTTTATATAAAAAGTTCAAGTTTATAGACTCTTTGGGCAGAAATATGTTCAGTAGGTCAATTATGGACAATTGTCTGGCTGATTAATCATCTTAAGGAGTCAATAAGCATGTAAAGTTCAAGTTCATAGACTCTTTGGCCAGAAATTTGTTCAACAGTCAGCATGGACAATTGTCTGGCCGATGTATTATCTGAAAGAGTCTGTAAGTATGAATAGAAAGTTCAACATCAAGTCAGTCAACTTCAGTCAGAAATATGTTCATTATGTCAAATCTGAACTACTGTATGGCTGAAGAAACAGCATGAGTCGTCAATGAGCAGGTATAGAAAGATCAAGATCGAGGACTTTTTTACAAGAAATATGTTCAGTATGTCAGATATGGACTATTGTCTGGCTGATGAATCATCATAAGGAGTCAATGAGCATGTATAGAAAGTTCAAGATCCAGGACTCTTTTACTAGAAATATGTTCAGGAGGTCAATTATTGACTATTGTCTGCTTGATGAAACATCGGAAGGAGTCAATGAGCATGTATAGAAAGTTCAAGTTCACAGACTCGTTGGCCAGAACTGTGTTCAATAGTCAATATCTACAATTGTCTGGCCGATTTACTATCTGAAAAAGTATGAATAGAAAGTTCAAGATCAGTTACTCTTCGGTCAGAAATATGTTCAATATTTCAAATCTGAAATACTGTATGGCTGAAGAAACATCAGAAAGAGTCTGAGTGTGTTTAGAAAGTTCACAATCGAGGACTCTTTTGCCAGAAAAATGTTCAGTAGGTCATTTATGGACTGCTGTCTGGTGACTAAACATCAGAAAAAGTTAATGATTTTATATAAAAAGTTCAAGTTTATAGACTCTTTGGGCAGAAATATGTTCAGTAGGTCAATTATGGACAATTGTCTGGCTGATTAATCATCTTAAGGAGTCAATAAGCATGTAAAGTTCAAGTTCATAGACTCTTTGGCCAGAAATTTGTTCAACAGTCAGTATGGACAATTGTCTGGCCGATGTATTATCTGAAAGAGTCTGTAAGTATGAATAGAAAGTTCAACATCAAGTCAGTCAACTTCAGTCAGAAATATGTTCATTATGTCAAATCTGAACTACTGTATGGCTGAAGAAACAGCATGAGTCGTCAATGAGCAGGTATAGAAAGATCAAGATCGAGGACTTTTTTTACAAGAAATATGTTCAGTATGTCAGATATGGACTATTGTCTGGCTGATGAATCATCATAAGGAGTCAATGAGCATGTATAGAAAGTTCAAGATCCAGGACTCTTTTACTAGAAATATGTTCAGGAGGTCAATTATTGACTATTGTCTGCTTGATGAAACATCGGAAGGAGTCAATGAGCATGTATAGAAAGTTCAAGTTCACAGACTCGTTGGCCAGAACTGTGTTCAATAGTCAATATCTACAATTGTCTGGCCGATTTACTATCTGAAAAAGTATGAATAGAAAGTTCAAGATCAGTTACTCTTCGGTCAGAAATATGTTCAATATTTCAAATCTGAAATACTGTATGGCTGAAGAAACATCAGAAAGAGTCTGAGTGTGTTTAGAAAGTTCACAATCGAGGACTCTTTTGCCAGAAAAATGTTCAGTAGGTCATTTATGGACTGCTGTCTGGTGACTAAACATCAGAAAAAGTTAATGATTTTATATAAAAAGTTCAAGTTTATAGACTCTTTGGGCAGAAATATGTTCAGTAGGTCAATTATGGACAATTGTCTGGCTGATTAATCATCTTAAGGAGTCAATAAGCATGTAAAGTTCAAGTTCATAGACTCTTTGGCCAGAAATTTGTTCAACAGTCAGTATGGACAATTGTCTGGCCGATGTATTATCTGAAAGAGTCTGTAAGTATGAATAGAAAGTTCAACATCAAGTCAGTCAACTTCAGTCAGAAATATGTTCATTATGTCAAATCTGAACTACTGTATGGCTGAAGAAACAGCATGAGTCGTCAATGAGCAGGTATAGAAAGATCAAGATCGAGGACTTTTTTACAAGAAATATGTTCAGTATGTCAGATATGGACTATTGTCTGGCTGATGAATCATCATAAGGAGTCAATGAGCATGTATAGAAAGTTCAAGATCCAGGACTCTTTTACTAGAAATATGTTCAGGAGGTCAATTATTGACTATTGTCTGCTTGATGAAACATCGGAAGGAGTCAATGAGCATGTATAGAAAGTTCAAGTTCACAGACTCGTTGGCCAGAACTGTGTTCAATAGTCAATATCTACAATTGTCTGGCCGATTTACTATCTGAAAAAGTATGAATAGAAAGTTCAAGATCAGTTACTCTTCGGTCAGAAATATGTTCAATATTTCAAATCTGAAATACTGTATGGCTGAAGAAACATCAGAAAGAGTCTGAGTGTGTTTAGAAAGTTCACAATCGAGGACTCTTTTGCCAGAAAAATGTTCAGTAGGTCATTTATGGACTGCTGTCTGGTGACTAAACATCAGAAAAAGTTAATGATTTTATATAAAAAGTTCAAGTTTATAGACTCTTTGGGCAGAAATATGTTCAGTAGGTCAATTATGGACAATTGTCTGGCTGATTAATCATCTTAAGGAGTCAATAAGCATGTAAAGTTCAAGTTGATTGAGTCATTGAGTCAATTATGGACAATTGTCTGTCTGATGAATCATCATCATGAGTCAATGAGCATGTATAGAAAGAATAAGATCAAGGTCTCTTTGGCCAGAAATATGTTCAATTGGTCAACTTTTGAAATACTATATTGCTCTTGTAAAATCAGGAGTCAATGAGTAAGTATAGAAAAAGGTTCACAGACTCCTAGGTCAGAAATATTTTCAGTAGTATAGACAATTGTTTGGCTGAGGGACTTTCTGAAAGTGTAAATTAGTAAACATAGAAGGACCAAGTTCATAGAGTCTCTGGCCAAAAATGTGTTCAGTAGGTCAATTATGGTCTATTGTCTTACTGTTGAAACATCAGAAGGAGTCCATAAGCATGTATAGAAAGATCAAGGACTCTTTGGTCAGAAATAGGTTTAATAGGCCATACTGATACAATACAATACTTTATTGCTCTTGTAACATCAAAAGGAGTCAATTAAAATGTATAGAGAAATCAAGTTTATAAACCCATCGCCCAGACATGAGTTTAGTAGTCAATTATGGACAATATTTTGGCTGAAGTCCTATATGAAAGTGTCTACACTGCAAAAAATGCTTTTCTTACTTAGTATTTTTGTTTTGTTTCCAGTCCAAATATCTAAAAATTCTTAAATCAAGAAGCATTTACTAGAGAAGTAAAATGACATAAGAAATTCTATTTTGTTTTAAGGTAAAAAGAAAGTACTTTAAGTAATTTTGGCTTAAAACAAGCAAAATTATCTGCCAATGGGGTAAGCAAAAAAAATCTGAATAAGAATGGAAAACAAGAAAAAAAATCTGAATTCAAAAAAAAAAACAAGATTTTTTTGCTTACCCCATTGGCAGATAATTTTGCTTGTTTTAAACAAAAATTACTTAAAGTACTTACTTTTTACCTTAAAACAAAATAGAATTTCTTATGTCATTTTACTTCTCTAGTAAATGCTTCTTGATTTAAGAATTTTTAGATATTTGGACTGGAAACAAAACAAAAATACTAACTAAGAAAGCATTTTTTGCAGTGTATGAGTATGTATAGAAAGATCAAGGACTCTTCAGCCAGAAATATGTTCAATTGTCAAATATGGACAATAGCCTGGCTGATGAAAAATCAGAAGGAGATAGTAATTATGTATAGATAATTAAAGTTCCTGGTCTTTTTGACCAGATGTATGTTCAATGGGTCAAATTTGGACTAACAACATGGTTGATGTAAAATCAAAAATAGTCTAGGAGAAGGAACAGTAAGTTAAACTTTGATGATTCTTTTGCCAGAAACATGTTCAGTAGGTCCATAATTGACTTCTGTCTCAATGATGAAACATCAGAACAAGCCTATGAGTGTGTATAGAACGATCAAGATCGAGGACACTTTGGTTATAGAAATGTTCATTAGGTCAAATTTGAACTACTGTATGGCTGATGAAACATCAGAAGAAAAATTAGTCTTGAAATTTAAAGTTCAAGGTCTCATGTCTAGAAATATGTTCAAAATATAAAATTTGAACTACTGTTCAAATACATCGGATAGCAGATCGGATAGAAGATACATGGGAAGCAGTCTATGAGTATGTTTAGAAAGTTCAAGATCGAGGACTCTATGGTCAGAAATATAGTCATTGGGGCAAGTATGGACCTCTTTCAGGCTTTCAGTTCAGAACAGGTCAGATATGGACTTGTGAAGCATCAGAAGAAGTCTACGAGTATGTATAGAAAGTTCACGATTGAGTACTTTTTTTCCAGTACATGGCTGATTTAACATCAGAAGGAGTCTATAAGTTTATAATAGTAAAAAACATTTCGAGGACTCTTTGGCCAAAAATGTGATTTAACATCACGAGAAGTCAGTATGTATGTATATTAAGTTAAGTTTCATAGTCTCTTGGCAGAAATATGTTTAGTAGGTCAAAAATGTACTTTTTTTTATGGGAGATACTTAAAAATCAATATTTTTTGTGATTTTTGTGATTTCCAACATCATCAGGAGTCTATAAGTTTAGTACACAAAATTCCTTTTGAGTACTCTTTTGCCAAAAATATGTTAAATCAGTCAAATATGGACTACTGTCTGGCTTATATAACAACTCAAGAAGTCAGTCTTGTATGTTTATAAAGTTAATGTTCAAGGACTCTTTGTCCAGAAATTTGTTCAGTAGGTCAAAAATTTACTTTTGTATGGCTGATGAAACATCAGAAAGATTCTCCGAGAATGTATAGAAAGTTCAAGATCGATTACTCTTGGGTCAGAAATATGTGCATCAGGTCAAAAATGGACTACTGTCTGGCTAATACAACAATCACAAGAAGTAAGTCTGTATGTATAGTAAGTTAATGTTCAAGAATTCTTTGGACAGAAAATATGTTCCGTAGGTCAAAGAGGGACCTCTGTATGCCTGATTTGACACATAACATATGTGCTTTCGCATTGCACTGAATAACTAACTTATTCATTTTTGCTTTGAAGGGAAATTATTGCATTTAATTCTTGCGTTACTTTTACTCTTACTTCTAGATCGTTCGTGCAATGCAATGCAACAACTAGGGTGACCAGACGTCCCGAAAAATTCGGGACAGTCCCGAATCCCGAATCTGGCCCTAATTGTCCCGAAAATTATACTAAAGCAAAATCTTGAGTAGTTATTGTCTTCTAAACATTAAAAACTGTCTGCGGAGGTTGAGGCCGGCGACACACTGGCTGCGTGGCGTGTCCGTTTTTATTTCGGCTCCCATGTTAACAGGTTAGAGCTTGCACACTGCCTGCGTGACACGCGCGTCTTGCTAGAAATAGAACCGACGCCTATTTTTCACGCGACACGCCAGCCTGTTGGAAGCGTTTCCAGGCAAAATAGAATAGGAAAAGATGTTTGTATGTCATTTTGACATGAAAACATATTAATAAATGACATTTTGATGTTTGAAAGTTTAAGTTTTTACATAAATGCAGATATAAATGTAATAAAAAAATATATATGATCGATTTTCAAATATTGCACCTGTCAATACAAAACGAAATATTCTGTAGCCTATTTTGCCTATTATTAGAGCGCAAGTTGCTGCAGCCGTGAGGAAAGTCACTGCTGCACGCGTAAAGGAGTGATTGATTGTGATTGATTGTTCGCGGCACTGCAAAACGTCGTTTAAGCTTATTAGCGTTAGACTATACTGAAAGGTCTGATTTATGCACTGTTACTTACAACAGTCATTGTTTTTTTTTTCTTTTCACAATGACATTTGAGTTCATGTTGTTGTTTTTTGTGGCAGACTAAAGAATAATGACAGAATGTTGATCTTTGAATAAAAATATGTTTGGTTCAGGTTTGAAATTCATTATCTTTTATTATAGGCTACGCAGTCTGATGCCATAGAAGCCCCCCATCCCGTCACCCCAGACCCCAGGCGACCCATAGATCGTTTGTGCAATGCAATGCAACAATTCATAAATTGTATCTCTTTTATGAACACGGGAATGAATTAGTTCTCGTGTGCAATGCAATGCAAGAAGTGCATGTGTTATTCTTCAATGCACAACGTTAGATCGTTCGTGCAATGCAATGCAACAACACATAAGTTATATCTCTTTTATGAACACGGAGATGAGTTAGATCTGGTGTGCAATACAATGCAAAGCGAGAAGTGCATAAACTATGTTATTCTTCAGTAAACAACGTTCGTGCAATGAACGTTGTGCACTGAAGAATAACATAGTTTATGCACTTCTCGCTTTGCATTGTATTGCACACCAGATGCAATGCATTAGTTCTGGTGTGCGATATGCAATGCAATGCAAAAAGTGCATCATATGTTGTTCTTCAATGCACAACGTTAGATATTTCGTGCAATGCATTAGTTCTGGTTTGCAATATGCAATATGCAAAGATGCAATGATGCAAAAAGTGCATCATATGTTATTCTTCAATGCACAACGTTAGATCGGTCGTGCGTGAGTTAGATCTGGTGTGCAATACAATGCAAAGCGAGAAGTGCATATGTTATTCTTCAATGCACAACGTCAGAACACATGCACTTCTTGCATTGCATTGCACACCAGAACTAATGCATTGCATTGCACGAACGATCTAACGTTGTGCATTGAAGAACACATATGTTATATCTCTTTTATGAACACGGGAATGAGTTAGATCTGGTGTGCAATACAGTGCAAAGCGATAAGTGCATAAACCATGTTATTCTTCAGTGCACAAAGTTAGATCGTTTGTGCAATGCAATGCATTAGTTCTGGTGTGCAATATGCAATGCAATGCAAAAAGTGCACCATATGTTATTCTTCAATGCACACCGTTAGATCGTTTGCGCAATGCAATGCATTAGTTCTGGTGTGCAATATGCAATGCAATGCATTAGTTCTGGTGTGCAATGCAATGCAAGAAGTGCATGTGTTATTCTTCAATGCACAGCGTTAGATCGTTCGTGCAATGCAATGCAACAACACATAAGTGATATCTCTTTTATGAACACGGGAATGAGTTAGATCTGGTGTGCAATACAATGCAAAGCGAGAAGTGCATAAACTATGTTATTCTTCAATGCACAACGTTAGATCGTTTGTGCAATGCAATGCATTAGTTCTGGTGTGCAAAATGCAATGCAATGCAAAAAGTGCATCATTTGTTGGTCTTCAATGCACAACGTTAGATCGTTCGTACAATGCAATGCATTAGTTCTGGTGTGCAATATGCAATGCAATGCATTAGTTCTGGTGTGCAATGCAATGCAAGAAGTGCATGTGTTATTCTTCAATGCACAACGTTAGATCGTTCGTGCAATGCAATGCAACAAGACATAAGTTATATCTCTTATGAACACGGGAATGAGTTAGATCTGGTGTGCAATACAATGCAAAGCGAGAAGTGCATAAACTATGTTATTCTTCAATGCACAACGTTAGAACGTTCGTGCAATGTAATGCATTAGTTCTGGTGTGCAATATGCAATGCAATGCAAAAAGTGCATCATTTGTTGTTCTTCAATGCACAACGTTAGATCGTTCGTGCAATGCAATGCATTAGTTCTGGAGTGCAATATGCAA
Organism: Leuciscus leuciscus; assembly: GCF_965113295.1. NCBI lineage: Eukaryota > Metazoa > Chordata > Actinopteri > Cypriniformes > Leuciscidae > Leuciscus > Leuciscus leuciscus. Next base: position 23,495,429 of record NC_138728.1, on the reverse strand, counting down.
TGCAATGCAAAGAGTGAATCATATGTTAGTCTTCAAAGCACAACGTTAGATCGTTTGTGCAATGCAATGCATTAGTTCTGGTGTGCATTATGCAATGCAATGCATTAGTTATGGTGTGCAATGCAATGCAAGAAGTGCATGTGTTATTCTTCAATGCACAACGTTAGATCGTTCCTGCAATGCAATGCAACAAGACATAAGTTATATCTCTTTTATGAACACGGGAATGAGTTAGATCTGGTGTGCAATACAATGCAAAGCGAGAAGTGCATAAACAATGTTATTCTTCAATGCACAACGTTAGATCGTTTGTGCAATGCAATGCATTAGTTCTGGTGTGCATTATGCAATGCAATGCATTAGTTAGGTGTGCAATGCAATGCAAGAAGTGCATGTGTTATTCTTCAATGCACAACGTTAGATCGTTCGTGCAATGCAATGCAACAACACATAAGTGATATCTCTTTTATGAACACGGGAATGAGTTATATCTGGTGTGCAATACAATGCAAAGCGAGAAGTGCATAAACTATGTTATTCTTCAATGCACAACGTTAGATCGTTTGTGCAATGCAATGCATTAGTTCTGGTGTGCAATATGCAATGCAATGCAAAAAGTGCATCATTTGTTGTTCTTCAATGCACAACGTTAGATCGTTTGTGCAATGCAATGCATTAGTTCTGGTGTGCATTATGCAATGCAATGCATTAGTTATGGTGTGCAATGCAATGCAAGAAGTGCATGTGTTATTCTTCAATGCACAACGTTAGATCGTTCCTGCAATGCAATGCAACAAGACATAAGTTATATCTCTTTTATGAACACGGGAATGAGTTAGATCTGGTGTGCAATACAATGCAAAGCGAGAAGTGCATAAACAATGTTATTCTTCAATGCACAACGTTAGATCGTTTGTGCAATGCAATGCATTAGTTCTGGTGTGCATTATGCAATGCAATGCATTAGTTCTGGTGTGCAATGCAATGCAAGAAGAGCATGTGTTATTCTTCAATGCACAACGTTAGATCGTTCGTGCAATGCAGTGCAACAAGACATAAGTTATATCTCTTTTATGAACACGGGAATGAGTTAGATCTGGTGTGCAATAAAATGCAAAGCGAGAAGTGCATAAACTATGTTATTCTTCAATGCACAACGTTAGATCGTTTGCAATGCAATGCATTAGTTCTGGTGTGCAATATGCAATGCAATGCAAAAAGTGCATAATTTTTGTTCTTCAATGCACAACGTTAGATCGTTCGTACAATGCAATGCATTAGTTCTGGTGTGCAATATGCAATGCAATGCATTAGTTCTGGTGTGCAATGCAATGCAAGAAGTGCATGTGTTATTCTTCAATGCACAACGTTAGATCGTTCGTGCAATACAATGCAAAGCGAGAAGTGCATAAACTATGTTATTCTTCAATGCACAACGTTAGATCGTTTGTGCAATGCAATGCATTAGTTCTGGTGTGCAATATGCAATGCAATGCAAAAAGTGCATCATTTGTTGGTCTTCAATGCACAACGTTAGATCGTTCGTACAATGCAATGCATTAGTTCTGGTGTGCAATATGCAATGCAATGCATTAGTTCTGGTGTGCAATGCAATGCAAGAAGTGCATGTGTTATTCTTCAATGCACAACGTTAGATCGTTCGTGCAATGCAATAAGACATAAGTTATATCTCTTATGAACACGGGAATGAGTTAGATCTGGTGTGCAATACAATGCAAAGCGAGAAGTGCATAAACTATGTTATTCTTCAATGCACAAAGTTAGAACGTTCGTGCAATGCAATGCATTAGTTCTGGTGTGCAATATGCAATGCAATGCAAAAAGTGCATCATTTGTTGTTCTTCAATGCACAACGTTAGATCGTTCGTGCAATGCAATGCATTAGTTCTGGAGTGCAATATGCAATGCAATGCAAAAAGTGCATCATATGTTAGTCTTCAATGCACAACGTTAGATCGTTTGTGCAATGCAATGCATTAGTTCTGGTGTGCATTATGCAATGCAATGCATTAGTTCTGGTGTGCAATGCAATGCAAGAAGTGCATGTGTTATTCTTCAATGCACAACGTTAGATCGTTCCTGCAATGCAATGCAACAAGACATAAGTTATATCTCTTTTATGAACACGGGAATGAGTTAGATCTGGTGTGCAATACAATGCAAAGCGAGAAGTGCATAAACAATGTTATTCTTCAATGCACAACGTTAGATCGTTTGTGCAATGCAATGCATTAGTTCTGGTGTGCATTATGCAATGCAATGCATTAGTTAGGTGTGCAATGCAATGCAAGAAGTGCATGTGTTATTCTTCAATGCACAACGTTAGATCGTTCGTGCAATGCAATGCAACAACACATAAGTGATATCTCTTTTATGAACACGGGAATGAGTTAGATCTGGTGTGCAATACAATGCAAAGCGAGAAGTGCATAAACTATATTATTCTTCAATGCACAACGTTAGATCGTTTGTGCAATGCAATGCATTAGTTCTGGTGTGCAATATGCAATGCAATGCAAAAAGTGCATCATTTGTTGTTCTTCAATGCACAACGTTAGATCGTGCAATGCAATGCATTAGTTCTGGTGTGCAATATGCAATGCAATGCAAAAAGTGCATCATATGTTAGTCTTCAATGCACAACGTTAGATCGTTTGTGCAATGTAATGCATTAGTTCTGGTGTGCATTATGCAATGCAATGCATTAGTTCTGGTGTGCAATGCAATGCAAGAAGAGCATGTGTTATTCTTCAATGCACAACGTTAGATCGTTCGTGCAATGCAGTGCAACAAGACATAAGTGATATCTCTTTTATGAACACGGGAATGAGTTAGATCTGGTGTGCAATAAAATGCAAAGCGAGAAGTGCATAAACTATGTTATTCTTCAATGCACAACGTTAGATCGTTTGTGCAATGCAATGCATTAGTTCTGGTGTGCAATATGCAATGCAATGCAAAAAGTGCATAATTTGTTGTTCTTCAATGCACAACGTTAGATCGTCCGTGCAATGCAATGCATTAGTTCTGGTGTGCAATATGCAATGCAATGCATTAGTTCTGGTGTGCAATGCAATGCAAGAAGTGCATGTGTTATTCTTCAATGCACAACGTTAGATCGTTCGTGCAATGCAGTGCAACAAGACATAAGTGATATCTCTTTTATGAACACGGGAATGAGTTAGATATGGTGTGCAATACAATGCAAAGCGAGAAGTGCATAAACTATGTTATTCTTCAATGCACAACGTTAGATCGTTTGTGCAATGCAATGCATTAGTTCTGGTGTGCAATATGCAATGCAATGCAAAAAGTGCATCATTTGTTGTTCTTCAATGCACAACGTTAGATCGTTCGTACAATGCAATGCATTAGTTCTGGTGTGCAATATTCAATGCAATGCATTTGTTCTGGTGTGCAATGCAATGCAAGAAGTGCATGTGTTATTCTTCAATGCACAACGTTAGATCGTTCGTGCAATGCAATGCAACAAGACATAAGTTATATCTCTTTTATGAACACGGGAATGAGTTAGATCTGGTGTGCAATACAATGCAAAGCAAGAATTGCATAAACTATGTTATTCTTCAATGCACAACGTTAGATCGTTCGTGCAATGCAATGCATTAGTTCTGGTGTGCAATAGGCAATGCAATGCAAAAAGTGCATCATATGTTAGTCTTCAATGCACAACGTTAGATCGTTTGTGCAATGCAATGCATTAGTTCTGGTGTGCATTATGCAATGCAATGCATTAGTTCTGGTGTGCAATGCAATGCAAGAAGTGCATGTGTTATTCTTCAATGCACAACGTTAGATCGTTCGTGCAATGCAATGCAACAAGACATAAGTTATATCTCTTTTATGAACACGGGAATGAGTTAGATCTGGTGTGCAATACAATGCAAAGCGAGAAGTGCATAAACTATGTTATTCTTCAGTGCACAACGTTCGTGCACTACGTTAGATCCTTCGCGCAAAGCAATGCATTAGTTCTGGTGTGCAATATGCAATGCAATGATGCAAAAATGCAACAACACATATGTTATCTCTTTAATGCACATGGGAATGAGCTAGTTATTGTATACATTGCAATGCAACAAGCGCATAGCTTATATGATATCCTTCAATGCACATCGTTGTTTGTGTTATCTCGTCACAATGGAAAAAGATTTCCCTTCAATGCACAAATGAATAAGTTTGTTTTAGTGTGCAGTGCAGTGCGAAAGCACATATGTTATATGTTTAATTGCATAGATGAAATAGTCCTCGATCTTGGACTTCTTATACACACTCATAGACTCATTTTGATAATTAATAAGCCATATATATGTCCATACCTTTTGAACTCATTTTAAAGGGTCCTCAAAAGTTTTTAAACTATATAAAGTTATAGAATCCTTCTGATTATAAATCAGCTATACAGACTTGACCTACTGAACATATTTCTAGAGTTCTTGAACATTATCTTGCTATACTACAGATTGACCTTGTGAGGTCCATTTCTGACCTACTCTACTGATTTCTGGCCCTAGAGTACTCGATCTTGAATTTTTATACATTCTCATAGACTCCTTCTGATGTTACATCAGCCATACAAAAGTCCATTTTTTTTCTACTGAACATATATCTGGCCAAAAAGTCCATAAAGATTAACACCATAAATGGCAATCATGATTTCAATCACCATATTGAAATCTTCAGATAGTATATCATCCTGACAAAAGTCCATATTTGACATACTGAACTTTTTTCTGGCCAAATGTACTCGAAACTTGACCTTTCCACATATCATCGTTGACTCTTTCTGATGTTACGTCAGCCATACAGAAGTCCAAAGATTCCTCAATCTTGGACTTTCTATACATACTCATAAGACTCCTTCGATGAGCCATATAGACCTGTCCATATCTGACCTTTTGAACTAATTTCTGCTCAAAGTGTCCTCAAAAGTTTTCAAACTATATAAAGTTATAGACTCCTTTTGATGTTAAATCTATGGCAAGCCGGTTTAACATTTAATAATTTAAACCGACTAGTCTCTATTTTCATGCTACTAGTACTTATTTTTTAGATACTAGTATCTATTCCATTAAGTACTAGTACTTATTCATTAGCCACTAGTGCTTATTCTTTAGGTACTAGTGCCTATTCTTTAGATACTAGTACTTATTCATTAGATACTAGTACTTATTCAATAGATACTAGTATTTATTCATTAGATACTAGTACTTATTCATTAGATACTAGTACTTATTCATTAGATACTAGTACTTATTCAATAGATACTAGTACTTATTCAATAGATACTAGTACTTATTTATTAGATACTAGTACTTATTCATTAGATACTAGTACTTATTCATTAGATACTAGTACCTATTTATTAGATACTAGTACTTTTAAATTAGCTACTAGTAATTATTCAATAGATACTAGTACCTATTTATTAGATACTAGTATTTATTCCGAATGTTACTAGTAAGATTTTTTATTTTACTAGTCACAACTGCTTTTTTACTCGTCTTATGTTATGACTAGTCAGAAATGCCACTGGATAGTTCAATTAAAAATCTTACTAGTAAAATAAAAAATCTTACTAGTAACATTTGGAATAAATACTTGTATCTAATAAATAGTTACTAGTATCTATTGAATAAGTACTAGTAGCTAATTTATAAGTACTAGTATCTATTAAATAAGTACTAGTATCTAATGAATAAGCACTAGTATCTATTTAATAGGTACTAGTATCTATTTTAGTGATGCTCCGATCAGCATTTTTGGGGCCGATCACCGATTACCGATCACCAAAATCATGATCTGCCGATTGCCGATCACTGCCGATCACAGAATGGAAATATGCTAGAGTCAAGAAAATCTTGAAGAACCACCAATATTTATTTAATTGTAGTTAGAAAACAAGATAACATAAGGCTACTGTAGGCCACCTTTTCCAAATAAGGCACAGTATAATTTTTCAAAACAAAGAGTGGTCAGGCAGACTACAATGGATGTAGTTGAGGAACTAACTACATCAGATCCAAAAAATAAAATAATGACAATGACATTTGAGGTTATTAAAACAGTAAGTCCCGCCCCTCGACTGCCAAAAATAAAAGTGTTCGAGCGAGCAAAATCAGCAGGCGAGAGGAGATCAAGCGCGAGAGTGTTGGGAATGATCATGCGCGCGCGCGCGAGGGCAGAGATGTCATGCGCCCGCGCAGGGTTTGAATGAGCTCGCGAGTTCCCGTTTCCTCGCGCGTAGATCTGTTATCCTCTCGCGAATGTCATTTACCGCGCGCGCCAGCATCAGTTGTGCGCTCGTTTATAATTGCCATTGAATTGCCGTCATAGGAGAACTCATTTTGCCACTGTTAAGCCAGCTCTGCTCTGCTGTTGTGTTGCCGCGCATGCGGAAAAGTTGCGTGAGTTATTTACGTCACGTGATCGGCTTTTTTTGATCGGCGCTTTTGGGGGTTGCCGATCAAGCTATTTTTTGCCAATATCGGCCGATCATGATCGGCGGCCGATCAATCGGAGCATCACTAATCTATTTAAGAGGTACTAGTATCTAATGACTTAGTACTAGTATTTATTGAATACATACTAGTATCTAGTAATAGGTACTAGTATCTAAAAAATAAGTACTAGTAACCAATAAATAACTACTAGTATCTAATATATATGTACTAGTCACAATTGGAATACATACTAGTCAGAACTGAATAGTTGATATCTGAATGAGAGATCCCCATAGAAGTCGATGGCAAAAAAAAAAAATGTGTTACTAGTAACAAAAGAATAGTTACTAGTCACTATTGGAATAAGTACTAGTATCTAATGAATAAGTACTAGTATCTATTTAATAGGTACTAGTATCTAATGAATAAGTACTAGTATCTAATAATAAGTACTAGTAACTAATGAATAAGTACTAGTATCTAATAAATAAGAACTAGTATCTAATGAATAAGTACTAGTATCTAATGAATAACTACTAGTATCTATTTAATAGGTACTAGTATCTAATGAATAAGTACAAGTACTAGTAACTAATGAATAAGTACTAGTATCTAATGAATAAGAACTAGTATCTAATGAATAAGTACTAGTATCTAATGAATAAGTACTAGTATCTATTGAATAGGTACTAGTATCTAATGAATAAGTACTAGTATCTAATGAATAAGTACTAGTATCTATTGAATAAGTACTAGTACCTAAAGAATAAGCACTAGTATCTAAAGAATAGGCACTAGTACCTAAAGAATAAGCACTAGTAGCTATTGAATAAGTACTAGTACTTAATGGAATAGATACTAGTATCAAAAAAATAAGTACTAGTAGCATGAAAATAGAGACTAGTCGGTTGAAATGATTAAATGTTAAAACGGCTTGCCATATTAAATCAGCCATACAGAAGTCCATATTTGACCTATTTTTGACTATAGAAAAAAAAAATAGAAGTCCATATTTGACTATAGAAAGTCCAAGACCATTTTTGACCTACTGAACATATTTCTGGCCAGAGTCCGTGAATATTAACACTATATACGTAATGTTAAATCAGGCAGACAGTAGTCCGTATTTGACCGATTGAATTTTTTTTTTACCAAAGAGTTCACAAAAGGATTTAGTCTATCATAAACTCATAGACTCCTTCTGATGTTAAATCAGCCAGAAGTCCATATTTGACCCAAGGTCCCAGGTATTTCTGGCCAAAGAGTCCTCGATATCGGGCTTTCTATACATACTCATAGACTCCTTCTGGTGCTTCATAAGCCATATAGATGTCCTTATCTGACCTTTTGAACTTATTTCTGGTCAAAGTCCTCAAAAGTTTTTCAACTATATAAAGTTATAGACTCTTTCTGATGATAAATCAGCCATTCAGACGTCCCCTTTTGACCTACTGGCCAATCAGCCATACAGAAGTCCATATTTGACCTATTTTTGACTATAGAAAAAAAAAATAGAAGTCCATATTTGACTATAGAAAGTCCAAGACCCTGTGTGCAGCACTCATTTTATTTTCTTAAGGCACAAATGAATGAGTTATTTCTGGCATGCATTGAAATGCAATGTGCATAGCTTAAATGTTTTTCTTAAATGCTAAATCTTAGATCGTGTGTGCAATGCAATGCAACATTTATGTTTATCTCTTCTTTGCACAAGAGGCATTGTAATGCAATAATTTCCCTTCAATGCAGTGCAGTGCGAAAGCACATATGTTATATGTTTCATTGCATAGATGAAATAGTCCTCGATCTTGGACTTCCTATATACACACTCATAGACTCATTCTGATAATTAATAAGCCATATATATGTCCATACCTTTTGAACTAATTTCTGGTCAAAGGGTATATAAAGTTATAGACTCCTTCTGATTATAAATCAGCTAGAGGCCCCATTTTGACCTACTGAACATAATTCTGGCCAGAGTTCTTGAACATTATCTTGCTATACTAAAGATTGACTTCTTGTGATGTTATATTAACCAGCCAGTAGTCCATTTTTGACCTACTGAACATATTTCTGGCCAGAGTCCATGAACATTAATTCACTAAACATACAGACTGACTTTTTGTAATGTTAAATCAGGTAGACAGTAGTCCATATTTGACCGATTGAAAAAAAATTGACCAAAGAGTTTCAAATGGATTTTTTCTATCATCAATCTTAATTATTATCTATCTTAAAGACTCCTTCTGATGTTAAATCAGCCATACAGAAGTCCATATTTGACCTACCGAAAATATTACTGGCCAAAGAGTCCTTAAAGATTAACACTATACATTCAGATTGATATCTTCGGATGTTATATCATCCTGACAAAAGTCCATATTTGACATACTGACATTTTTTCTGGTCAAAGAGTCTAAACTTGACTCTTTCTAATGTTACGTCAGCCATACAGAAAGTCCATTATTGACCCAAGGAAGATATTTCTGGCCAAAGAGTTCTCAATCTTGAACTTTCTATACATACTCATAGACTCTTTCTGACTCTTCATAAGTTATATAGATGTCCATATCTGCACTGCAAAAAATGCTTTCTTAGTTAGTATTTTTGTTTTGTTTCCAGTCCAAATATCTAAAAATTCTTAAATCAAGAAGCATTTACTAGAGAAGTAAAATGACATAAGAAATTCTATTTTGTTTTAAGGTAAAAAGTAAGTACTTTAAGTAATTTTTGTTTAAAACAAGCAAAATTATCTGACAATGGGGTAAGCAAAAAAATCTTGTTTTTTTTTTTGAATTCAGAATTTTTTTCTTGTTTTCCATTCTTATTCAGATTTTTTTTGCTTACCCCATTGGCAGATAATTTTGCTTGTTTTAAGCCAAAATTACTTAAAGTACTTTCTTTTTACCTTAAAACAAAATAGAATTTCTTATGTCATTTTACTTCTCTAGTAAATGCTTCTTGATTTAAGAATTTTTAGATATTTGGACTGGAAACAAAACAAAAATACTAAGTAAGAAAAGCATTTTTTGCAGTGTGGCGAATTGAAAATATTTTTGGCAAAAAGGTCCTCACAAGTTAACTTACTAAATACTCATAGACTTCTTCTGATGATACATCACTTAAACAGGTGTCCATATGTGACACTCTGAATATATTTTTGGCCAAAGAATCATTGTACATTAACTTTCAATACCTATTGACTCAAGAGTAAAAATTTGACCTCTTTTGGTCTGATTTATCATCAGAATGAGTCTATAATTTTACATAGTTTAAAAACTTTTGAGAAATAATAATAGGTCATATACGAAGAATCAGAAGGAGACTATGAGTGTGTATAGAAAGTTCAAGATTGAGGACTCTTTGGACAGAAATATGTTCCTTGGGTCAATTGTGGACTTCTGTATGGCTGATGTAACATCAGATGGAGTCAACGAGTATGTATTGAAAGGTCAAGTTTCGAGTACTCTTAGGCATGAAATATGTAGGTCAACAGTAGGTGCAACCCGGTATCACGACAAGACGTGAAATAATCACGTTGGTCCACTTTGGAAAACGTGTAGATGTCACAGTTTAACACCCTCATACGTGAATCTTACACGTTTGCGTTTGAGCCACTAATCCTACCCCTAAACTTAGCCTAACCATTTCTTAAAACTACGTAGGCTACAATTATAAAGAAAAACAACAGACAGACAAGTATAATCATAATTAATTTATTGAGAAAATGTCAAAACCGGTACCGAAAGTCGTTCACGTGACGATGTGTCGCAGTCCTCTCTGGCAGCAGAATTTAAGTTATTAATTCAAATCCATGAAAATGTTAATCCGTCTTCGGTTCGCTCTGTTCTTTTGCGCGCTTCTTCATTTCAAATGTAGCACCGACTAAAACCGTGACTGTGACGCAATCTGTGACGAAGCAGGCGAGGCGAGAGCCAATGAGCGTTTGATATGCCGTAACCATAGTAACGCTTCTTGAGGGCGCAATTTTTGAATTTGAATCATAACGAGCGCGGGGTTTGACGTTTACGGTCAAGATGAAGATCACTGGACAAAGGGCTGAGTTTGGATCTTTTTCTTGTAAAAAATAAATGGATTCTGAAGGTTTGGATTACATTAAGCTAATAAAATTGATATATTTTGTGAATCGATGTTGTGTATTATGGTTCTAACTTCTATAGGAACAATAAATAAATTATTGTGATTATACTTGTCTGTCTGTTGTTTTTCTTTGCAATTGTAGCCTACGTAGTTTTAAGAAATGGTTAGGTTTAGGGGTAGGATTAGTGGCTCAAACTATATCTTTTAATGCTATATTGTTCATAAAACTGCCATTCCCCTAACTTACACATATTTTGTCCATTACGTTTTATCATTTTAATATTGTCTATAAAATGGGTATGTTTAGGTGTGGGAGTAGGGTTAAGGGATCTTACATTTATAATCTATAAAATGGTAAAAGCGAAATTTTAGACAGACATCTCCATGATATGGCAAACGTGTAAGATTCACGTATAAGGGTGATTCTTTAACTATGGTACTTTTCTTGTCCCTGGATGAAATAATAAAATCTAAAAAACATTTCTTCTTTTTTTGTTTTTGCCACACTTACTTCACCCCAAGGGGAACTTATAAAAAATGTATCATGGCTCAATCATTCTTTTTATTATATAATATGAGGCCTTTTATGCATGGTTTTTACCGTTTTCCCTCTGTCCCTAAGCCAGACTTTGTACCTGCAACCTCGCTTAATTCTAAATTAAATATTTAAATAATGTAGATTTCAAGTACAAATGATAAAATAATGTCTAATTCAATTAAACATATTATATATTGCAATATTCATTCACATTTTCCTATATTTTTCATAAGTAGAACCCTTGTCCCCTGGGTTCACTGTCATTTCCACCACACGGTACAAAATAGAATCCTGGGATCATTGTTTTAGGTTTGTATACTTAGTAACCATAGCATCAGAAACTCCACAGTGGTCCACATGGCTGGGTGAAAGGGTGACCTCTTTAGGGGGTAATGAATAGAAGAAAAATCAAGGTAAATATGACTAAAACTGAGAGTATGTTTATTAGTCATTTCCAAACGGCTCATATTTCACATGGACGTACAAATAACTGGATAAATTTAATTTAGTCCTCTCTGGCAGTCCTCTCTGGCAGCAGAATTTAAGTTATTAATTCAAATCCATGAAAATGTTAATCCGTCTTCGGTTCGCTCTGTTCTTTTGCGCGCTTCTTCATTTCAAATGTAGCACCGACTAAAACCGTGACTGTGACGCAATCTGTGACGAAGCAGGCGAGGCGAGAGCCAATGAGCGTTTGATATGCCGTAACCATAGTAACGCTTCTTGAGGGCGCAATTTTTGAATTTGAATCATAACGAGCGCGGGGTTTGACGTTTACGGTCAAGATGAAGATCACTGGACAAAGGGCTGAGTTTGGATCTTTTTCTTGTAAAAAATAAATGGATTCTGAAGGTTTGGATTACATTAAGCTAATAAAATTGATATATTTTGTGAATCGATGTTGTGTATTATGGTTCTAACTTCTATAGGAACAATAAATAAATTATTGTGATTATACTTGTCTGTCTGTTGTTTTTCTTTGCAATTGTAGCCTACGTAGTTTTAAGAAATGGTAAGGTTTAGGGGTAGGATTAGTGGCTCAAACTATATCTTTTAATGCTATATTGTTCATAAAACTGCCATTCCCCTAACTTACACATATTTTGTCCATTACGTTTTATCATTTTAATATTGTCTATAAAATGGGTATGTTTAGGTGTGGGAGTAGGGTTAAGGGATCTTACATTTATAATCTATAAAATGGTAAAAGCGACATTTTAGACAGACATCTTCATGATATGGCAAACGTGTAAGATTCACGTATAAGGGTGATTCTTTAACTATGGTACTTTTCTTGTCCCTGGATGAAATAATAAAATCTAAAAAACATTTCTTCTTTTTTGTTTTTGCCACACTTACTTCACCCCAAGGGGAACTTATAAAAAATGTATCATGGCTCAATCATTCTTTTTATTATATAATATGAGGCCTTTTATGCATGGTTTTTACCGTTTTCCCTCTGTCCCTAAGCCAGACTTTGTACCTGCAACCTCGCTTAATTCTAAATTAAATATTTAAATAATGTAGATTTCAAGTACAAATGATAAAATAATGTCTAATTCAATTAAACATATTATATATTGCAATATTCATTCACATTTTCCTATATTTTTCATAAGTAGAACCCTTGTCCCTTGGGTTCACTGTCATTTCCACCACACTGTACAAAATAGAATCCTGGGATCATTGTTTTAGGTTTGTATACTTAGTAACCATAGCATCAGAAACTCCACAGTGGTCCACATGGCTGGGTGAAAGGGTGACCTCTTTAGGGGGTAATGAATAGAAGAAAAATCAAGGTAAATATGACTAAAACTGAGAGTATGTTTATTAGTCATTTCCAAACGGCTCATATTTCACATGGACGTACAAATAACTGGATAAATTTAATTTAATAATGTGTAATTTGTGTATATTTAATGCTAACTCTAAAACTAATATTAGCAGGCTAACATAGCATGAAATTTTAGAGAGAAAGGGGAGAAATGTCATTTCCACCACAGTCATTTCCACCACGGTGTTCATTGTGGTGGTAAAGACAGGTTGTGGTGGAAATGACATTGTTCGTGCTAAACAGCAAATTATTTGGGCTATAATACTAAGACTTTAATGTAAAAAAACATATAATTAATTAACCCTTTCATGCATAGTGGTCACTACAGTGGACAGCTATTAAAAAAGCATTTTGGACCCTGATGCATCATCCTATACACTGCAACCAAGTGGCAAGCCGTTGTGTTTTGATTTTTTTCCCCCTCCAAACCAAGATGGCCAATGGTCAGTCAGAAATGCCAAGTTGCTCTGGAATATCCACCCATTCCTTCTATCCTAGGAGACTCTTGTAGGTAAAAAAAAAAAAATATTGCAGCATCAAGCAATATCTAATGAGTCCTATCACAGTTACATTTTCCAAGTTTTGATTTTAGATTGGGAGAAAAATCTGTCCACTATAGTGGACCTCATGCATCAATGGCTATATTTCAGCTACAATTCATACTTATACTGTGAATATTGTTTTTGAAAATACTTAATCTGCAGTGACTTTTTTGACTGTAAATAAATGTATTTGTATTATTAGAATGTAATTTTCATTGACATCAAAAAAGTTATGTAATGTATGTGACAAAAAGTAATCTGATTTCGTAATGCACGTTATTGTAATGCGTTTCTTTACTCGTAACATCAAAAAGTAATCTGATTATGTAATGCATGTTACTTGTAATACATTACTTGTAACATTAAAAAAATCTGATTAAGTAATGCATGTTACTTGTAACACATTACTTTACTTGTAACATCAAAAAGTAATCTGAATGCATTATGCATGTTACTTGTAATGCGTTACCCCCAACACTGCTCATTTCAGATGAGATTGAAAAAAACGTATCGCTAGGTTTTCTCAGAGGAGGGCTATGATAGAAATGTGCATGTCCATCTTGAACATAATCAGAATTATCAGCTAATAAGAGTAAATCTCCATACTCTGGTGCACTAGAAGGAGCATCTGAGTGGTTTCCACAGTTGTACCTTGACAGGCTGTAGAAAATTCTGATGGAATCACGTCCTCATGTTCTGATATCAAAGATACGCGAAGTGCAACTTGTATGAAGTTCAATTGCCTTTGCAATATTTCACATTTATATTTTTTTGTATATATTTTATAGTTTTCACATGATTTTATATAATTTTATTGATTATTGTTTGTTAAATACGCATACTTTATCTGTTTGATTATTGTATTATGGTATATTTAATACAGTATCTCTTCAGTTTAAACTATAAACGCATGCTGTCCACTCAAGTGGACATCTGAAAATCTCTTTGAAAAATGTGTAAAAATAAAATAATTCTTTTTATTTTATCTTCAAATCTTGTTTTTCATGCCCTAAGAGCAATAAAAACACATAGGGGAAAAAAAATCCTGACTGAGGTTATCATAATTCATGCATGAAAAGGTTAAGTTAATGTAGTAAGGAAATATTTTATTATTTATTATTGTTACAATATTGTTGGTAAATAAGAGAACAATAGATAAGTAAGTTTGACATGATGTCTTGGCTCTTTCTTTAAGATGGCAAGCAATCCCACAGCACAGAGGTCAAGATCATATAGAGAAAGAATAAAATCAGATCCACTTAAATATTGCATATTTTATCTGTTATTCAACATTATATTCAACTGGTATATATTAAGGTTATATTAAGGCAATGATGACATAAAGGGTTTGCTCTAGTTCACCACATAGAGCAGTAAAAAAATAGTTTTTAATTGGAAGTTGCCTATCTATGTCATTTCCGCCACACACTGTCTCTTCCGCCACGCCATGTCATTTCCACCACAACACGTATTTTAAAGTAAAACATATAAAAAACATACAGTCAATCAAAACAACTATATTCAGTGGTGTTGATAATTGTGCAGTTAGGGGTAAGATAGGTGTATACACTTTGAGAAATACATGATTTTGAGCTATGATAAGTAAATTAAATGTTCCAGTGATCTAGTTTTAGGTGTTTTTTAGTGTAAACATTGTAAAATCTTTACAGTTACATTTCTGAAAAATAAATAAATTACAAATTTGATCAGAGATGTGCGTGCTATTTAATCAAATATATTTATAACAAAAGATATTTAATTATTTTCTCTTCAAAACACATGTTTTGCTATGTGATGGAAATGACCGTTTTCTTGGACTGTCAGATAAAAATGGCAAAATATATATATTATTCAATACAAATCATCACAGCCAATTTAAGGGAAGGTTTCTTGACAGATTGAGAAACCAACTGATACTAAAAAACTGTTTGTAATAATGTTTTAATTTTCTGAAACTGTCTAGCTCAAAGAGTACCATAGTTGAAGAATTACCCATAAGTGTGTTAAACTGTGACATCTACACGTTTTCCAAAGTGGACCAACGTGATTATTTCACGTCTTGTCGTGATACCGGGTTGGTAGGTCAAAAAGGTGCCTCTGTCTGGCTGATTTAACATCAGAAGGAGTCTATAAGTTTACATAGTTTAAAACCTTTTGAGGACCCATTGACAAGAAATAAGTTCAATAGGTCAGATTTGGACTTTTATATGGCTTATGAAGCATCAGAAGAGATCTACAAATATGTATAGAAAGTTCAAGATGGAGGACTCTTTGGCCATTAATATGTTCAGTAGGTCAATTCTGGCTCTCTGGCTGATGAAACATCAGGAGTCAATAAGTATGAATAGAAAGTTCAAGATCAGTTACTCTTCGGTCAGAAATATGTTCAATATTTCAAATCTGAAATACTGTATGGCTGAAGAAACATCAGAAAGTTCACAATCGAGGACTCTTTTGCCAGAAAAATGTTCAGTAGGTCATTTATGGACTGCTGTCTGGTGACTAAACATCAGAAAAAGTTAATGATTTTATATAAAAAGTTCAAGTTTATAGACTCTTTGGGCAGAAATATGTTCAGTAGGTCAATTATGGACAATTGTCTGGCTGATTAATCATCTTAAGGAGTCAATAAGCATGTAAAGTTCAAGTTCATAGACTCTTTGGCCAGAAATTTGTTCAACAGTCAGCATGGACAATTGTCTGGCCGATGTATTATCTGAAAGAGTCTGTAAGTATGAATAGAAAGTTCAACATCAAGTCAGTCAACTTCAGTCAGAAATATGTTCATTATGTCAAATCTGAACTACTGTATGGCTGAAGAAACAGCATGAGTCGTCAATGAGCAGGTATAGAAAGATCAAGATCGAGGACTTTTTTACAAGAAATATGTTCAGTATGTCAGATATGGACTATTGTCTGGCTGATGAATCATCATAAGGAGTCAATGAGCATGTATAGAAAGTTCAAGATCCAGGACTCTTTTACTAGAAATATGTTCAGGAGGTCAATTATTGACTATTGTCTGCTTGATGAAACATCGGAAGGAGTCAATGAGCATGTATAGAAAGTTCAAGTTCACAGACTCGTTGGCCAGAACTGTGTTCAATAGTCAATATCTACAATTGTCTGGCCGATTTACTATCTGAAAAAGTATGAATAGAAAGTTCAAGATCAGTTACTCTTCGGTCAGAAATATGTTCAATATTTCAAATCTGAAATACTGTATGGCTGAAGAAACATCAGAAAGAGTCTGAGTGTGTTTAGAAAGTTCACAATCGAGGACTCTTTTGCCAGAAAAATGTTCAGTAGGTCATTTATGGACTGCTGTCTGGTGACTAAACATCAGAAAAAGTTAATGATTTTATATAAAAAGTTCAAGTTTATAGACTCTTTGGGCAGAAATATGTTCAGTAGGTCAATTATGGACAATTGTCTGGCTGATTAATCATCTTAAGGAGTCAATAAGCATGTAAAGTTCAAGTTCATAGACTCTTTGGCCAGAAATTTGTTCAACAGTCAGCATGGACAATTGTCTGGCCGATGTATTATCTGAAAGAGTCTGTAAGTATGAATAGAAAGTTCAACATCAAGTCAGTCAACTTCAGTCAGAAATATGTTCATTATGTCAAATCTGAACTACTGTATGGCTGAAGAAACAGCATGAGTCGTCAATGAGCAGGTATAGAAAGATCAAGATCGAGGACTTTTTTACAAGAAATATGTTCAGTATGTCAGATATGGACTATTGTCTGGCTGATGAATCATCATAAGGAGTCAATGAGCATGTATAGAAAGTTCAAGATCCAGGACTCTTTTACTAGAAATATGTTCAGGAGGTCAATTATTGACTATTGTCTGCTTGATGAAACATCGGAAGGAGTCAATGAGCATGTATAGAAAGTTCAAGTTCACAGACTCGTTGGCCAGAACTGTGTTCAATAGTCAATATCTACAATTGTCTGGCCGATTTACTATCTGAAAAAGTATGAATAGAAAGTTCAAGATCAGTTACTCTTCGGTCAGAAATATGTTCAATATTTCAAATCTGAAATACTGTATGGCTGAAGAAACATCAGAAAGAGTCTGAGTGTGTTTAGAAAGTTCACAATCGAGGACTCTTTTGCCAGAAAAATGTTCAGTAGGTCATTTATGGACTGCTGTCTGGTGACTAAACATCAGAAAAAGTTAATGATTTTATATAAAAAGTTCAAGTTTATAGACTCTTTGGGCAGAAATATGTTCAGTAGGTCAATTATGGACAATTGTCTGGCTGATTAATCATCTTAAGGAGTCAATAAGCATGTAAAGTTCAAGTTCATAGACTCTTTGGCCAGAAATTTGTTCAACAGTCAGCATGGACAATTGTCTGGCCGATGTATTATCTGAAAGAGTCTGTAAGTATGAATAGAAAGTTCAACATCAAGTCAGTCAACTTCAGTCAGAAATATGTTCATTATGTCAAATCTGAACTACTGTATGGCTGAAGAAACAGCATGAGTCGTCAATGAGCAGGTATAGAAAGATCAAGATCGAGGACTTTTTTACAAGAAATATGTTCAGTATGTCAGATATGGACTATTGTCTGGCTGATGAATCATCATAAGGAGTCAATGAGCATGTATAGAAAGTTCAAGATCCAGGACTCTTTTACTAGAAATATGTTCAGGAGGTCAATTATTGACTATTGTCTGCTTGATGAAACATCGGAAGGAGTCAATGAGCATGTATAGAAAGTTCAAGTTCACAGACTCGTTGGCCAGAACTGTGTTCAATAGTCAATATCTACAATTGTCTGGCCGATTTACTATCTGAAAAAGTATGAATAGAAAGTTCAAGATCAGTTACTCTTCGGTCAGAAATATGTTCAATATTTCAAATCTGAAATACTGTATGGCTGAAGAAACATCAGAAAGAGTCTGAGTGTGTTTAGAAAGTTCACAATCGAGGACTCTTTTGCCAGAAAAATGTTCAGTAGGTCATTTATGGACTGCTGTCTGGTGACTAAACATCAGAAAAAGTTAATGATTTTATATAAAAAGTTCAAGTTTATAGACTCTTTGGGCAGAAATATGTTCAGTAGGTCAATTATGGACAATTGTCTGGCTGATTAATCATCTTAAGGAGTCAATAAGCATGTAAAGTTCAAGTTCATAGACTCTTTGGCCAGAAATTTGTTCAACAGTCAGCATGGACAATTGTCTGGCCGATGTATTATCTGAAAGAGTCTGTAAGTATGAATAGAAAGTTCAACATCAAGTCAGTCAACTTCAGTCAGAAATATGTTCATTATGTCAAATCTGAACTACTGTATGGCTGAAGAAACAGCATGAGTCGTCAATGAGCAGGTATAGAAAGATCAAGATCGAGGACTTTTTTACAAGAAATATGTTCAGTATGTCAGATATGGACTATTGTCTGGCTGATGAATCATCATAAGGAGTCAATGAGCATGTATAGAAAGTTCAAGATCCAGGACTCTTTTACTAGAAATATGTTCAGGAGGTCAATTATTGACTATTGTCTGCTTGATGAAACATCGGAAGGAGTCAATGAGCATGTATAGAAAGTTCAAGTTCACAGACTCGTTGGCCAGAACTGTGTTCAATAGTCAATATCTACAATTGTCTGGCCGATTTACTATCTGAAAAAGTATGAATAGAAAGTTCAAGATCAGTTACTCTTCGGTCAGAAATATGTTCAATATTTCAAATCTGAAATACTGTATGGCTGAAGAAACATCAGAAAGAGTCTGAGTGTGTTTAGAAAGTTCACAATCGAGGACTCTTTTGTCAGAAAAATGTTCAGTAGGTCATTTATGGACTGCTGTCTGGTGACTAAACATCAGAAAAAGTTAATGATTTTATATAAAAAGTTCAAGTTTATAGACTCTTTGGGCAGAAATATGTTCAGTAGGTCAATTATGGACAATTGTCTGGCTGATTAATCATCTTAAGGAGTCAATAAGCATGTAAAGTTCAAGTTCATAGACTCTTTGGCCAGAAATTTGTTCAACAGTCAGCATGGACAATTGTCTGGCCGATGTATTATCTGAAAGAGTCTGTAAGTATGAATAGAAAGTTCAACATCAAGTCAGTCAACTTCAGTCAGAAATATGTTCATTATGTCAAATCTGAACTACTGTATGGCTGAAGAAACAGCATGAGTCGTCAATGAGCAGGTATAGAAAGATCAAGATCGAGGACTTTTTTACAAGAAATATGTTCAGTATGTCAGATATGGACTATTGTCTGGCTGATGAATCATCATAAGGAGTCAATGAGCATGTATAGAAAGTTCAAGATCCAGGACTCTTTTACTAGAAATATGTTCAGGAGGTCAATTATTGACTATTGTCTGCTTGATGAAACATCGGAAGGAGTCAATGAGCATGTATAGAAAGTTCAAGTTCACAGACTCGTTGGCCAGAACTGTGTTCAATAGTCAATATCTACAATTGTCTGGCCGATTTACTATCTGAAAAAGTATGAATAGAAAGTTCAAGATCAGTTACTCTTCGGTCAGAAATATGTTCAATATTTCAAATCTGAAATACTGTATGGCTGAAGAAACATCAGAAAGAGTCTGAGTGTGTTTAGAAAGTTCACAATCGAGGACTCTTTTGCCAGAAAAATGTTCAGTAGGTCATTTATGGACTGCTGTCTGGTGACTAAACATCAGAAAAAGTTAATGATTTTATATAAAAAGTTCAAGTTTATAGACTCTTTGGGCAGAAATATGTTCAGTAGGTCAATTATGGACAATTGTCTGGCTGATTAATCATCTTAAGGAGTCAATAAGCATGTAAAGTTCAAGTTCATAGACTCTTTGGCCAGAAATTTGTTCAACAGTCAGTATGGACAATTGTCTGGCCGATGTATTATCTGAAAGAGTCTGTAAGTATGAATAGAAAGTTCAACATCAAGTCAGTCAACTTCAGTCAGAAATATGTTCATTATGTCAAATCTGAACTACTGTATGGCTGAAGAAACAGCATGAGTCGTCAATGAGCAGGTATAGAAAGATCAAGATCGAGGACTTTTTTTACAAGAAATATGTTCAGTATGTCAGATATGGACTATTGTCTGGCTGATGAATCATCATAAGGAGTCAATGAGCATGTATAGAAAGTTCAAGATCCAGGACTCTTTTACTAGAAATATGTTCAGGAGGTCAATTATTGACTATTGTCTGCTTGATGAAACATCGGAAGGAGTCAATGAGCATGTATAGAAAGTTCAAGTTCACAGACTCGTTGGCCAGAACTGTGTTCAATAGTCAATATCTACAATTGTCTGGCCGATTTACTATCTGAAAAAGTATGAATAGAAAGTTCAAGATCAGTTACTCTTCGGTCAGAAATATGTTCAATATTTCAAATCTGAAATACTGTATGGCTGAAGAAACATCAGAAAGAGTCTGAGTGTGTTTAGAAAGTTCACAATCGAGGACTCTTTTGCCAGAAAAATGTTCAGTAGGTCATTTATGGACTGCTGTCTGGTGACTAAACATCAGAAAAAGTTAATGATTTTATATAAAAAGTTCAAGTTTATAGACTCTTTGGGCAGAAATATGTTCAGTAGGTCAATTATGGACAATTGTCTGGCTGATTAATCATCTTAAGGAGTCAATAAGCATGTAAAGTTCAAGTTGATTGAGTCATTGAGTCAATTATGGACAATTGTCTGTCTGATGAATCATCATCATGAGTCAATGAGCATGTATAGAAAGAATAAGATCAAGGTCTCTTTGGCCAGAAATATGTTCAATTGGTCAACTTTTGAAATACTATATTGCTCTTGTAAAATCAGGAGTCAATGAGTAAGTATAGAAAAAGGTTCACAGACTCCTAGGTCAGAAATATTTTCAGTAGTATAGACAATTGTTTGGCTGAGGGACTTTCTGAAAGTGTAAATTAGTAAACATAGAAGGACCAAGTTCATAGAGTCTCTGGCCAAAAATGTGTTCAGTAGGTCAATTATGGTCTATTGTCTTACTGTTGAAACATCAGAAGGAGTCCATAAGCATGTATAGAAAGATCAAGGACTCTTTGGTCAGAAATAGGTTTAATAGGCCATACTGATACAATACAATACTTTATTGCTCTTGTAACATCAAAAGGAGTCAATTAAAATGTATAGAGAAATCAAGTTTATAAACCCATCGCCCAGACATGAGTTTAGTAGTCAATTATGGACAATATTTTGGCTGAAGTCCTATATGAAAGTGTCTACACTGCAAAAAATGCTTTTCTTACTTAGTATTTTTGTTTTGTTTCCAGTCCAAATATCTAAAAATTCTTAAATCAAGAAGCATTTACTAGAGAAGTAAAATGACATAAGAAATTCTATTTTGTTTTAAGGTAAAAAGAAAGTACTTTAAGTAATTTTGGCTTAAAACAAGCAAAATTATCTGCCAATGGGGTAAGCAAAAAAAATCTGAATAAGAATGGAAAACAAGAAAAAAAATCTGAATTCAAAAAAAAAAACAAGATTTTTTTGCTTACCCCATTGGCAGATAATTTTGCTTGTTTTAAACAAAAATTACTTAAAGTACTTACTTTTTACCTTAAAACAAAATAGAATTTCTTATGTCATTTTACTTCTCTAGTAAATGCTTCTTGATTTAAGAATTTTTAGATATTTGGACTGGAAACAAAACAAAAATACTAACTAAGAAAGCATTTTTTGCAGTGTATGAGTATGTATAGAAAGATCAAGGACTCTTCAGCCAGAAATATGTTCAATTGTCAAATATGGACAATAGCCTGGCTGATGAAAAATCAGAAGGAGATAGTAATTATGTATAGATAATTAAAGTTCCTGGTCTTTTTGACCAGATGTATGTTCAATGGGTCAAATTTGGACTAACAACATGGTTGATGTAAAATCAAAAATAGTCTAGGAGAAGGAACAGTAAGTTAAACTTTGATGATTCTTTTGCCAGAAACATGTTCAGTAGGTCCATAATTGACTTCTGTCTCAATGATGAAACATCAGAACAAGCCTATGAGTGTGTATAGAACGATCAAGATCGAGGACACTTTGGTTATAGAAATGTTCATTAGGTCAAATTTGAACTACTGTATGGCTGATGAAACATCAGAAGAAAAATTAGTCTTGAAATTTAAAGTTCAAGGTCTCATGTCTAGAAATATGTTCAAAATATAAAATTTGAACTACTGTTCAAATACATCGGATAGCAGATCGGATAGAAGATACATGGGAAGCAGTCTATGAGTATGTTTAGAAAGTTCAAGATCGAGGACTCTATGGTCAGAAATATAGTCATTGGGGCAAGTATGGACCTCTTTCAGGCTTTCAGTTCAGAACAGGTCAGATATGGACTTGTGAAGCATCAGAAGAAGTCTACGAGTATGTATAGAAAGTTCACGATTGAGTACTTTTTTTCCAGTACATGGCTGATTTAACATCAGAAGGAGTCTATAAGTTTATAATAGTAAAAAACATTTCGAGGACTCTTTGGCCAAAAATGTGATTTAACATCACGAGAAGTCAGTATGTATGTATATTAAGTTAAGTTTCATAGTCTCTTGGCAGAAATATGTTTAGTAGGTCAAAAATGTACTTTTTTTTATGGGAGATACTTAAAAATCAATATTTTTTGTGATTTTTGTGATTTCCAACATCATCAGGAGTCTATAAGTTTAGTACACAAAATTCCTTTTGAGTACTCTTTTGCCAAAAATATGTTAAATCAGTCAAATATGGACTACTGTCTGGCTTATATAACAACTCAAGAAGTCAGTCTTGTATGTTTATAAAGTTAATGTTCAAGGACTCTTTGTCCAGAAATTTGTTCAGTAGGTCAAAAATTTACTTTTGTATGGCTGATGAAACATCAGAAAGATTCTCCGAGAATGTATAGAAAGTTCAAGATCGATTACTCTTGGGTCAGAAATATGTGCATCAGGTCAAAAATGGACTACTGTCTGGCTAATACAACAATCACAAGAAGTAGGTCTGTATGTATAGTAAGTTAATGTTCAAGAATTCTTTGGATAGAAAATATGTTCCGTAGGTCAAAGAGGGACCTCTGTATGCCTGATTTGACACATAACATATGTGCTTTCGCATTGCACTGAATAACTAACTTATTCATTTTTGCTTTGAAGGGAAATTATTGCATTTAATTCTTGCGTTACTTTTACTCTTACTTCTAGATCGTTCGTGCAATGCAATGCAACAACTAGGGTGACCAGACGTCCCGAAAAATTCGGGACAGTCCCGAATCCCGAATCTGGCCCTAATTGTCCCGAAAATTATACTAAAGCAAAATCTTGAGTAGTTATTGTCTTCTAAACATTAAAAACTGTCTGCGGAGGTTGAGGCCGGCGACACACTGGCTGCGTGGCGTGTCCGTTTTTATTTCGGCTCCCATGTTAACAGGTTAGAGCTTGCACACTGCCTGCGTGACACGCGCGTCTTGCTAGAAATAGAACCGACGCCTATTTTTCACGCGACACGCCAGCCTGTTGGAAGCGTTTCCAGGCAAAATAGAATAGGAAAAGATGTTTGTATGTCATTTTGACATGAAAACATATTAATAAATGACATTTTGATGTTTGAAAGTTTAAGTTTTTACATAAATGCAGATATAAATGTAATAAAAAAAAATATATGATCGATTTTCAAATATTGCACCTGTCAATACAAAACGAAATATTCTGTAGCCTATTTTGCCTATTATTAGAGCGCAAGTTGCTGCAGCCGTGAGGAAAGTCACTGCTGCACGCGTAAAGGAGTGATTGATTGTGATTGATTGTTCGCGGCACTGCAAAACGTCGTTTAAGCTTATTAGCGTTAGACTATACTGAAAGGTCTGATTTATGCACTGTTACTTACAACAGTCATTGTTTTTTTTTTCTTTTCACAATGACATTTGAGTTCATGATTTTAATGTTGTTGTTTTTTGTGGCAGACTAAAGAATAATGACAGAATGTTGATCTTTGAATAAAAATATGTTTGGTTCAGGTTTGAAATTCATTATCTTTTATTATAGGCTACGCAGTCTGATGCCATAGAAGCCCCCCATCCCGTCACCCCAGACCCCAGGCGACCCATAGATCGTTTGTGCAATGCAATGCAACAATTCATAAATTGTATCTCTTTTATGAACACGGGAATGAATTAGTTCTCGTGTGCAATGCAATGCAAGAAGTGCATGTGTTATTCTTCAATGCACAACGTTAGATCGTTCGTGCAATGCAATGCAACAACACATAAGTTATATCTCTTTTATGAACACGGAGATGAGTTAGATCTGGTGTGCAATACAATGCAAAGCGAGAAGTGCATAAACTATGTTATTCTTCAGTAAACAACGTTCGTGCAATGAACGTTGTGCACTGAAGAATAACATAGTTTATGCACTTCTCGCTTTGCATTGTATTGCACACCAGATGCAATGCATTAGTTCTGGTGTGCGATATGCAATGCAATGCAAAAAGTGCATCATATGTTGTTCTTCAATGCACAACGTTAGATATTTCGTGCAATGCATTAGTTCTGGTTTGCAATATGCAATATGCAAAGATGCAATGATGCAAAAAGTGCATCATATGTTATTCTTCAATGCACAACGTTAGATCGGTCGTGCGTGAGTTAGATCTGGTGTGCAATACAATGCAAAGCGAGAAGTGCATATGTTATTCTTCAATGCACAACGTCAGAACACATGCACTTCTTGCATTGCATTGCACACCAGAACTAATGCATTGCATTGCACGAACGATCTAACGTTGTGCATTGAAGAACACATATGTTATATCTCTTTTGTGAACACGGGAATGAGTTAGATCTGGTGTGCAATACAGTGCAAAGCGATAAGTGCATAAACCATGTTATTCTTCAGTGCACAAAGTTAGATCGTTTGTGCAATGCAATGCATTAGTTCTGGTGTGCAATATGCAATGCAATGCAAAAAGTGCACCATATGTTATTCTTCAATGCACACCGTTAGATCGTTTGCGCAATGCAATGCATTAGTTCTGGTGTGCAATATGCAATGCAATGCATTAGTTCTGGTGTGCAATGCAATGCAAGAAGTGCATGTGTTATTCTTCAATGCACAACGTTAGATCGTTCGTGCAATGCAATGCAACAACACATAAGTGATATCTCTTTTATGAACACGGGAATGAGTTAGATCTGGTGTGCAATACAATTCAAAGCGAGAAGTGCATAAACTATGTTATTCTTCAATGCACAACGTTAGATCGTTTGTGCAATGCAATGCATTAGTTCTGGTGTGCAAAATGCAATGCAATGCAAAAAGTGCATCATTTGTTGGTATTCAATGCACAACGTTAGATCGTTCGTACAATGCAATGCATTAGTTCTGGTGTGCAATATGCAATGCAATGCATTAGTTCTGGTGTGCAATGCAATGCAAGAAGTGCATGTGTTATTCTTCAATGCACAACGTTAGATCGTTCGTGCAATGCAATGCAACAAGACATAAGTTATATCTCTTATGAACACGGGAATGAGTTAGATCTGGTGTGCAATACAATGCAAAGCGAGAAGTGCATAAACTATGTTATTCTTCAATGCACAACGTTAGAACGTTCGTGCAATGTAATGCATTAGTTCTGGTGTGCAATATGCAATGCAATGCAAAAAGTGCATCATTTGTTGTTCTTCAATGCACAACGTTAGATCGTTCGTGCAATGCAATGCATTAGTTCTGGAGTGCAATATGCAATGCAATGCAAAGAGTGAATCATATGTTAGTCTTCAAAGCACAACGTTAGATCGTTTGTGCAATGCAATGCATTAGTTCTGGTGTGCATTATGCAATGCAATGCATTAGTTATGGTGTGCAATGCAATGCAAGAAGTGCATGTGTTATTCTTCAATGCACAACGTTAGATCGTTCCTGCAATGCAATGCAACAAGACATAAGTTATATCTCTTTTATGAACACGGGAATGAGTTAGATCTGGTGTGCAATACAATGCAAAGCGAGAAGTGCATAAACAATGTTATTCTTCAATGCACAACGTTAGATCGTTTGTGCAATGCAATGCATTAGTTCTGGTGTGCATTATGCAATGCAATGCATTAGTTAGGTGTGCAATGCAATGCAAGAAGTGCATGTGTTATTCTTCAATGCACAACGTTAGATCGTTCGTGCAATGCAATGCAACAACACATAAGTGATATCTCTTTTATGAACACGGGAATGAGTTAGATCTGGTGTGCAATACAATGCAAAGCGAGAAGTGCATAAACTATGTTATTCTTCAATGCACAACGTTAGATCGTTTGTGCAATGCAATGCATTAGTTCTGGTGTGCAATATGCAATGCAATGCAAAAAGTGCATCATTTGTTGTTCTTCAATGCACAACGTTAGATCGTTTGTGCAATGCAATGCATTAGTTCTGGTGTGCATTATGCAATGCAATGCATTAGTTATGGTGTGCAATGCAATGCAAGAAGTGCATGTGTTATTCTTCAATGCACAACGTTAGATCGTTCCTGCAATGCAATGCAACAAGACATAAGTTATATCTCTTTTATGAACACGGGAATGAGTTAGATCTGGTGTGCAATACAATGCAAAGCGAGAAGTGCATAAACAATGTTATTCTTCAATGCACAACGTTAGATCGTTTGTGCAATGCAATGCATTAGTTCTGGTGTGCATTATGCAATGCAATGCATTAGTTCTGGTGTGCATTATGCAATGCAATGCATTAGTTCTGGTGTGCAATGCAATGCAAGAAGAGCATGTGTTATTCTTCAATGCACAACGTTAGATCGTTCGTGCAATGCAGTGCAACAAGACATAAGTTATATCTCTTTTATGAACACGGGAATGAGTTAGATCTGGTGTGCAATAAAATGCAAAGCGAGAAGTGCATAAACTATGTTATTCTTCAATGCACAACGTTAGATCGTTTGCAATGCAATGCATTAGTTCTGGTGTGCAATATGCAATGCAATGCAAAAAGTGCATAATTTTTGTTCTTCAATGCACAACGTTAGATCGTTCGTACAATGCAATGCATTAGTTCTGGTGTGCAATATGCAATGCAATGCATTAGTTCTGGTGTGCAATGCAATGCAAGAAGTGCATGTGTTATTCTTCAATGCACAACGTTAGATCGTTCGTGCAATGCAATGCAACAACACATAAGTGATATCTCTTTTATGAACACGGGAATGAGTTAGATCTGGTGTGCAATACAATGCAAAGCGAGAAGTGCATAAACTATGTTATTCTTCAATGCACAACGTTAGATCGTTTGTGCAATGCAATGCATTAGTTCTGGTGTGCAATATGCAATGCAATGCAAAAAGTGCATCATTTGTTGTTCTTCAATGCACAACGTTAGATCGTTTGTGCAATGCAATGCATTAGTTCTGGTGTGCATTATGCAATGCAATGCATTAGTTATGGTGTGCAATGCAATGCAAGAAGTGCATGTGTTATTCTTCAATGCACAACGTTAGATCGTTCCTGCAATGCAATGCAACAAGACATAAGTTATATCTCTTTTATGAACACGGGAATGAGTTAGATCTGGTGTGCAATACAATGCAAAGCGAGAAGTGCATAAACAATGTTATTCTTCAATGCACAACGTTAGATCGTTTGTGCAATGCAATGCATTAGTTCTGGTGTGCAATGCAATGCAAGAAGAGCATGTGTTATTCTTCAATGCACAACGTTAGATCGTTCGTGCAATGCAGTGCAACAAGACATAAGTGATATCTCTTTTATGAACACGGGAATGAGTTAGATCTGGTGTGCAATAAAATGCAAAGCGAGAAGTGCATAAACTATGTTATTCTTCAATGCACAACGTTAGATCGTTTGTGCAATGCAATGCATTAGTTCTGGTGTGCAATATGCAATGCAATGCAAAAAGTGCATAATTTGTTGTTCTTCAATGCACAACGTTAGATCGTCCGTGCAATGCAATGCATTAGTTCTGGTGTGCAATATGCAATGCAATGCATTAGTTCTGGTGTGCAATGCAATGCAAGAAGTGCATGTGTTATTCTTCAATGCACAACGTTAGATCGTTCGTGCAATGCAGTGCAACAAGACATAAGTGATATCTCTTTTATGAACACGGGAATGAGTTAGATATGGTGTGCAATACAATGCAAAGCGAGAAGTGCATAAACTATGTTATTCTTCAATGCACAACGTTAGATCGTTTGTGCAATGCAATGCATTAGTTCTGGTGTGCAATATGCAATGCAATGCAAAAAGTGCATCATTTGTTGTTCTTCAATGCACAACGTTAGATCGTTCGTACAATGCAATGCATTAGTTCTGGTGTGCAATATGCAATGCAATGCATTTGTTCTGGTGTGCAATGCAATGCAAGAAGTGCATGTGTTATTCTTCAATGCACAACGTTAGATCGTTCGTGCAATGCAATGCAACAAGACATAAGTTATATCTCTTTTATGAACACGGGAATGAGTTAGATCTGGTGTGCAATACAATGCAAAGCAAGAATTGCATAAACTATGTTATTCTTCAATGCACAACGTTAGATCGTTCGTGCAATGCAATGCATTAGTTCTGGTGTGCAATAGGCAATGCAATGCAAAAAGTGCATCATATGTTAGTCTTCAATGCACAACGTTAGATCGTTTGTGCAATGCAATGCATTAGTTCTGGTGTGCATTATGCAATGCAATGCATTAGTTCTGGTGTGCAATGCAATGCAAGAAGTGCATGTGTTATTCTTCAATGCACAACGTTAGATCGTTCGTGCAATGCAATGCAACAAGACATAAGTTATATCTCTTTTATGAACACGGGAATGAGTTAGATCTGGTGTGCAATACAATGCAAAGCGAGAAGTGCATAAACTATGTTATTCTTCAGTGCACAACGTTCGTGCACTACGTTAGATCCTTCGCGCAAAGCAATGCATTAGTTCTGGTGTGCAATATGCAATGCAATGATGCAAAAATGCAACAACACATATGTTATCTCTTTAATGCACATGGGAATGAGCTAGTTATTGTATACATTGCAATGCAACAAGCGCATAGCTTATATGATATCCTTCAATGCACATCGTTGTTTGTGTTATCTCGTCACAATGGAAAAAGATTTCCCTTCAATGCACAAATGAATAAGTTTGTTTTAGTGTGCAGTGCAGTGCGAAAGCACATATGTTATATGTTTAATTGCATAGATGAAATAGTCCTCGATCTTGGACTTCTTATACACACTCATAGACTCATTTTGATAATTAATAAGCCATATATATGTCCATACCTTTTGAACTCATTTTAAAGGGTCCTCAAAAGTTTTTAAACTATATAAAGTTATAGAATCCTTCTGATTATAAATCAGCTATACAGACTTGACCTACTGAACATATTTCTAGAGTTCTTGAACATTATCTTGCTATACTACAGATTGACCTTGTGAGGTCCATTTCTGACCTACTCTACTGATTTCTGGCCCTAGAGTACTCGATCTTGAATTTTTATACATTCTCATAGACTCCTTCTGATGTTACATCAGCCATACAAAAGTCCATTTTTTTTCTACTGAACATATATCTGGCCAAAAAGTCCATAAAGATTAACACCATAAATGGCAATCATGATTTCAATCACCATATTGAAATCTTCAGATAGTATATCATCCTGACAAAAGTCCATATTTGACATACTGAACTTTTTTCTGGCCAAATGTACTCGAAACTTGACCTTTCCACATATCATCGTTGACTCTTTCTGATGTTACGTCAGCCATACAGAAGTCCAAAGATTCCTCAATCTTGGACTTTCTATACATACTCATAAGACTCCTTCGATGAGCCATATAGACCTGTCCATATCTGACCTTTTGAACTAATTTCTGCTCAAAGTGTCCTCAAAAGTTTTCAAACTATATAAAGTTATAGACTCCTTTTGATGTTAAATCTATGGCAAGCCGGTTTAACATTTAATAATTTAAACCGACTAGTCTCTATTTTCATGCTACTAGTACTTATTTTTTAGATACTAGTATCTATTCCATTAAGTACTAGTACTTATTCATTAGCCACTAGTGCTTATTCTTTAGGTACTAGTGCCTATTCTTTAGATACTAGTACTTATTCATTAGATACTAGTACTTATTCAATAGATACTAGTATTTATTCATTAGATACTAGTACTTATTCATTAGATACTAGTACTTATTCAATAGATACTAGTACTTATTCATTAGATACTAGTACTTATTCATTAGATACTAGTACTTATTCAATTGATACTAGTACTTATTCAATAGATACTAGTACTTATTTATTAGATACTAGTACTTATTCATTAGATACTAGTACTTATTCATTAGATACTAGTACCTATTTATTAGATACTAGTACTTTTAAATTAGCTACTAGTAATTATTCAATAGATACTAGTACCTATTTATTAGATACTAGTATTTATTCCGAATGTTACTAGTAAGATTTTTTATTTTACTAGTCACAACTGCTTTTTTACTCGTCTTATGTTATGACTAGTCAGAAATGCCACTGGATAGTTCAATTAAAAATCTTACTAGTAAAATAAAAAATCTTACTAGTAACATTTGGAATAAATACTAGTATCTAATAAATAGTTACTAGTATCTATTGAATAAGTACTAGTAGCTAATTTATAAGTACTAGTATCTATTAAATAAGTACTAGTATCTAATGAATAAGCACTAGTATCTATTTAATAGGTACTAGTATCTATTTTAGTGATGCTCCGATCAGCATTTTTGGGGCCGATCACCGATTACCGATCACCAAAATCATGATCTGCCGATTGCCGATCACTGCCGATCACAGAATGGAAATATGCTAGAGTCAAGAAAATCTTGAAGAACCACCAATATTTATTTAATTGTAGTTAGAAAACAAGATAACATAAGGCTACTGTAG
This sequence comes from Leuciscus leuciscus, assembly GCF_965113295.1. Lineage (NCBI taxonomy): Eukaryota > Metazoa > Chordata > Actinopteri > Cypriniformes > Leuciscidae > Leuciscus > Leuciscus leuciscus. The sequence continues at coordinate 23,464,003 of NC_138728.1, read as the reverse complement.
GCCACCTTTTCCAAATAAGGCACAGTATAATTTTTCAAAACAAAGAGTGGTCAGGCAGACTACAATGGATGTAGTTGAGGAACTAACTACATCAGATCCAAAAAATAAAATAATGACAATGACATTTGAGGTTATTAAAACAGTAAGTCCCGCCCCTCGACTGCCAAAAATAAAAGTGTTCGAGCGAGCAAAATCAGCAGGCGAGAGGAGATCAAGCGCGAGAGTGTTGGGAATGATCATGCGCGCGCGCGCGAGGGCAGAGATGTCATGCGCCCGCGCAGGGTTTGAATGAGCTCGCGAGTTCCCGTTTCCTCGCGCGTAGATCTGTTATCCTCTCGCGAATGTCATTTACCTCGCGCGCCAGCATCAGTTGTGCGCTCGTTTATAATTGCCATTGAATTGCCGTCATAGGAGAACTCATTTTGCCACTGTTAAGCCAGCTCTGCTCTGCTGTTGTGTTGCCGCGCATGCGGAAAAGTTGCGTGAGTTATTTACGTCACGTGATCGGCTTTTTTTGATCGGCGCTTTTGGGGGTTGCCGATCAAGCTATTTTTTGCCAATATCGGCCGATCATGATCGGCGGCCGATCAATCGGAGCATCACTAATCTATTTAAGAGGTACTAGTATCTAATGACTTAGTACTAGTATTTATTGAATACATACTAGTATCTAGTAATAGGTACTAGTATCTAAAAAATAAGTACTAGTAACCAATAAATAACTACTAGTATCTAATATATATGTACTAGTCACAATTGGAATACATACTAGTCAGAACTGAATAGTTGATATCTGAATGAGAGATCCCCATAGAAGTCGATGGCAAAAAAAAAAAATTTGTTACTAGTAACAAAAGAATAGTTACTAGTCACTATTGGAATAAGTACTAGTATCTAATGAATAAGTACTAGTATCTATTTAATAGGTACTAGTATCTAATGAATAAGTACTAGTATCTAATAATAAGTACTAGTAACTAATGAATAAGTACTAGTATCTAATAAATAAGAACTAGTATCTAATGAATAAGTACTAGTATCTAATGAATAACTACTAGTATCTATTTAATAGGTACTAGTATCTAATGAATAAGTACAAGTACTAGTAACTAATGAATAAGTACTAGTATCTAATGAATAAGAACTAGTATCTAATGAATAAGTACTAGTATCTAATGAATAAGTACTAGTATCTATTGAATAGGTACTAGTATCTAATGAATAAGTACTAGTATCTAATGAATAAGTACTAGTATCTATTGAATAAGTACTAGTACCTAAAGAATAAGCACTAGTATCTAAAGAATAGGCACTAGTACCTAAAGAATAAGCACTAGTAGCTAATGAATAAGTACTAGTACTTAATGGAATAGATACTAGTATCAAAAAAATAAGTACTAGTAGCATGAAAATAGAGACTAGTCGGTTGAAATGATTAAATGTTAAAACGGCTTGCCATATTAAATCAGCCATACAGAAGTCCATATTTGACCTATTTTTGACTATAGAAAAAAAAAATAGAAGTCCATATTTGACTATAGAAAGTCCAAGACCATTTTTGACCTACTGAACATATTTCTGGCCAGAGTCCGTGAATATTAACACGATATACGTAATGTTAAATCAGGCAGACAGTAGTCCGTATTTGACCGATTGAATTTTTTTTTTACCAAAGAGTTCACAAAAGGATTTAGTCTATCATAAACTCATAGACTCCTTCTGATGTTAAATCAGCCAGAAGTCCATATTTGACCCAAGGTCCCAGGTATTTCTGGCCAAAGAGTCCTCGATATCGGGCTTTCTATACATACTCATAGACTCCTTCTGGTGCTTCATAAGCCATATAGATGTCCTTATCTGACCTTTTGAACTTATTTCTGGTCAAAGTCCTCAAAAGTTTTTCAACTATATAAAGTTATAGACTCTTTCTGATGATAAATCAGCCATTCAGACGTCCCCTTTTGACCTACTGGCCAATCAGCCATACAGAAGTCCATATTTGACCTATTTTTGACTATAGAAAAAAAAAATAGAAGTCCATATTTGACTATAGAAAGTCCAAGACCCTGTGTGCAGCACTCATTTTATTTTCTTAAGGCACAAATGAATGAGTTATTTCTGGCATGCATTGAAATGCAATGTGCATAGCTTAAATGTTTTTCTTAAATGCTAAATCTTAGATCGTGTGTGCAATGCAATGCAACATTTATGTTTATCTCTTCTTTGCACAAGAGGCATTGTAATGCAATAATTTCCCTTCAATGCAGTGCAGTGCGAAAGCACATATGTTATATGTTTCATTGCATAGATGAAATAGTCCTCGATCTTGGACTTCCTATATACACACTCATAGACTCATTCTGATAATTAATAAGCCATATATATGTCCATACCTTTTGAACTAATTTCTGGTCAAAGGGTATATAAAGTTATAGACTCCTTCTGATTATAAATCAGCTAGAGGCCCCATTTTGACCTACTGAACATAATTCTGGCCAGAGTTCTTGAACATTATCTTGCTATACTAAAGATTGACTTCTTGTGATGTTATATTAACCAGCCAGTAGTCCATTTTTGACCTACTGAACATATTTCTGGCCAGAGTCCATGAACATTAATTCACTAAACATACAGACTGACTTTTTGTAATGTTAAATCAGGTAGACAGTAGTCCATATTTGACCGATTGAAAAAAAATTGACCAAAGAGTTTCAAATGGATTTTTTCTATCATCAATCTTAATTATTATCTATCTTAAAGACTCCTTCTGATGTTAAATCAGCCATACAGAAGTCCATATTTGACCTACCGAAAATATTACTGGCCAAAGAGTCCTTAAAGATTAACACTATACATTCAGATTGATATCTTCGGATGTTATATCATCCTGACAAAAGTCCATATTTGACATACTGACATTTTTTCTGGTCAAAGAGTCTAAACTTGACTCTTTCTAATGTTACGTCAGCCATACAGAAAGTCCATTATTGACCCAAGGAAGATATTTCTGGCCAAAGAGTTCTCAATCTTGAACTTTCTATACATACTCATAGACTCTTTCTGACTCTTCATAAGTTATATAGATGTCCATATCTGCACTGCAAAAAATGCTTTCTTAGTTAGTATTTTTGTTTTGTTTCCAGTCCAAATATCTAAAAATTCTTAAATCAAGAAGCATTTACTAGAGAAGTAAAATGACATAAGAAATTCTATTTTGTTTTAAGGTAAAAAGTAAGTACTTTAAGTAATTTTTGTTTAAAACAAGCAAAATTATCTGACAATGGGGTAAGCAAAAAAATCTTGTTTTTTTTTTTGAATTCAGAATTTTTTTCTTGTTTTCCATTCTTATTCAGATTTTTTTTGCTTACCCCATTGGCAGATAATTTTGCTTGTTTTAAGCCAAAATTACTTAAAGTACTTTCTTTTTACCTTAAAACAAAATAGAATTTCTTATGTCATTTTACTTCTCTAGTAAATGCTTCTTGATTTAAGAATTTTTAGATATTTGGACTGGAAACAAAACAAAAATACTAAGTAAGAAAAGCATTTTTTGCAGTGTAGACACTTTCATATAGGACTTCAGCCAAAATATTGTCCATAATTGACTACTAAACTCATGTCTGGGCGATGGGTTTATAAACTTGATTTCTCTATACATTTTAATTGACTCCTTTTGATGTTACAAGAGCAATAAAGTATTGTATTGTATCAGTATGGCCTATTAAACCTATTTCTGACCAAAGAGTCCTTGATCTTTCTATACATGCTTATGGACTCCTTCTGATGTTTCAACAGTAAGACAATAGACCATAATTGACCTACTGAACACATTTTTGGCCAGAGACTCTATGAACTTGGTCCTTCTATGTTTACTAATTTACACTTTCAGAAAGTCCCTCAGCCAAACAATTGTCTATACTACTGAAAATATTTCTGACCTAGGAGTCTGTGAACCTTTTTCTATACTTACTCATTGACTCCTGATTTTACAAGAGCAATATAGTATTTCAAAAGTTGACCAATTGAACATATTTCTGGCCAAAGAGACCTTGATCTTATTCTTTCTATACATGCTCATTGACTCATGATGATGATTCATCAGACAGACAATTGTCCATAATTGACTCAATGACTCAATCAACTTGAACTTTACATGCTTATTGACTCCTTAAGATGATTAATCAGCCAGACAATTGTCCATAATTGACCTACTGAACATATTTCTGCCCAAAGAGTCTATAAACTTGAACTTTTTATATAAAATCATTAACTTTTTCTGATGTTTAGTCACCAGACAGCAGTCCATAAATGACCTACTGAACATTTTTCTGGCAAAAGAGTCCTCGATTGTGAACTTTCTAAACACACTCAGACTCTTTCTGATGTTTCTTCAGCCATACAGTATTTCAGATTTGAAATATTGAACATATTTCTGACCGAAGAGTAACTGATCTTGAACTTTCTATTCATACTTTTTCAGATAGTAAATCGGCCAGACAATTGTAGATATTGACTATTGAACACAGTTCTGGCCAACGAGTCTGTGAACTTGAACTTTCTATACATGCTCATTGACTCCTTCCGATGTTTCATCAAGCAGACAATAGTCAATAATTGACCTCCTGAACATATTTCTAGTAAAAGAGTCCTGGATCTTGAACTTTCTATACATGCTCATTGACTCCTTATGATGATTCATCAGCCAGACAATAGTCCATATCTGACATACTGAACATATTTCTTGTAAAAAAGTCCTCGATCTTGATCTTTCTATACCTGCTCATTGACGACTCATGCTGTTTCTTCAGCCATACAGTAGTTCAGATTTGACATAATGAACATATTTCTGACTGAAGTTGACTGACTTGATGTTGAACTTTCTATTCATACTTACAGACTCTTTCAGATAATACATCGGCCAGACAATTGTCCATGCTGACTGTTGAACAAATTTCTGGCCAAAGAGTCTATGAACTTGAACTTTACATGCTTATTGACTCCTTAAGATGATTAATCAGCCAGACAATTGTCCATAATTGACCTACTGAACATATTTCTGCCCAAAGAGTCTATAAACTTGAACTTTTTATATAAAATCATTAACTTTTTCTGATGTTTAGTCACCAGACAGCAGTCCATAAATGACCTACTGAACATTTTTCTGGCAAAAGAGTCCTCGATTGTGAACTTTCTAAACACACTCAGACTCTTTCTGATGTTTCTTAAGCCATACAGTATTTCAGATTTGAAATATTGAACATATTTCTGACCGAAGAGTAACTGATCTTGAACTTTCTATTCATACTTTTTCAGATAGTAAATCGGCCAGACAATTGTAGATATTGACTATTGAACACAGTTCTGGCCAACGAGTCTGTGAACTTGAACTTTCTATACATGCTCATTGACTCCTTCCGATGTTTCATCAAGCAGACAATAGTCAATAATTGACCTCCTGAACATATTTCTAGTAAAAGAGTCCTGGATCTTGAACTTTCTATACATGCTCATTGACTCCTTATGATGATTCATCAGCCAGACAATAGTCCATATCTGACATACTGAACATATTTCTTGTAAAAAAGTCCTCGATCTTGATCTTTCTATACCTGCTCATTGACGACTCATGCTGTTTCTTCAGCCATACAGTAGTTCAGATTTGACATAATGAACATATTTCTGACTGAAGTTGACTGACTTGATGTTGAACTTTCTATTCATACTTACAGACTCTTTCAGATAATACATCGGCCAGACAATTGTCCATGCTGACTGTTGAACAAATTTCTGGCCAAAGAGTCTATGAACTTGAACTTTACATGATTATTGACTCCTTAAGATGATTAATCAGCCAGACAATTGTCCATAATTGACCTACTGAACATATTTCTGCCCAAAGAGTCTATAAACTTGAACTTTTTATATAAAATCATTAACTTTTTCTGATGTTTAGTCACCAGACAGCAGTCCATAAATGACCTACTGAACATTTTTCTGGCAAAAGAGTCCTCGATTGTGAACTTTCTAAACACACTCAGACTCTTTCTGATGTTTCTTCAGCCATACAGTATTTCAGATTTGAAATATTGAACATATTTCTGACCGAAGAGTAACTGATCTTGAACTTTCTATTCATACTTTTTCAGATAGTAAATCGGCCAGACAATTGTAGATATTGACTATTGAACACAGTTCTGGCCAACGAGTCTGTGAACTTGAACTTTCTATACATGCTCATTGACTCCTTCCGATGTTTCATCAAGCAGACAATAGTCAATAATTGACCTCCTGAACATATTTCTAGTAAAAGAGTCCTGGATCTTGAACTTTCTATACATGCTCATTGACTCCTTATGATGATTCATCAGCCAGACAATAGTCCATATCTGACATACTGAACATATTTCTTGTAAAAAAAGTCCTCGATCTTGATCTTTCTATACCTGCTCATTGACGACTCATGCTGTTTCTTCAGCCATACAGTAGTTCAGATTTGACATAATGAACATATTTCTGACTGAAGTTGACTGACTTGATGTTGAACTTTCTATTCATACTTACAGACTCTTTCAGATAATACATCGGCCAGACAATTGTCCATGCTGACTGTTGAACAAATTTCTGGCCAAAGAGTCTATGAACTTGAACTTTACATGCTTATTGACTCCTTAAGATGATTAATCAGCCAGACAATTGTCCATAATTGACCTACTGAACATATTTCTGCCCAAAGAGTCTATAAACTTGAACTTTTTATATAAAATCATTAACTTTTTCTGATGTTTAGTCACCAGACAGCAGTCCATAAATGACCTACTGAACATTTTTCTGGCAAAAGAGTCCTCGATTGTGAACTTTCTAAACACACTCAGACTCTTTCTGATGTTTCTTCAGCCATACAGTATTTCAGATTTGAAATATTGAACATATTTCTGACCGAAGAGTAACTGATCTTGAACTTTCTATTCATACTTTTTCAGATAGTAAATCGGCCAGACAATTGTAGATATTGACTATTGAACACAGTTCTGGCCAACGAGTCTGTGAACTTGAACTTTCTATACATGCTCATTGACTCCTTCCGATGTTTCATCAAGCAGACAATAGTCAATAATTGACCTCCTGAACATATTTCTAGTAAAAGAGTCCTGGATCTTGAACTTTCTATACATGCTCATTGACTCCTTATGATGATTCATCAGCCAGACAATAGTCCATATCTGACATACTGAACATATTTCTTGTAAAAAAGTCCTCGATCTTGATCTTTCTATACCTGCTCATTGACGACTCATGCTGTTTCTTCAGCCATACAGTAGTTCAGATTTGACATAATGAACATATTTCTGACTGAAGTTGACTGACTTGATGTTGAACTTTCTATTCATACTTACAGACTCTTTCAGATAATACATCGGCCAGACAATTGTCCATGCTGACTGTTGAACAAATTTCTGGCCAAAGAGTCTATGAACTTGAACTTTACATGCTTATTGACTCCTTAAGATGATTAATCAGCCAGACAATTGTCCATAATTGACCTACTGAACATATTTCTGCCCAAAGAGTCTATAAACTTGAACTTTTTATATAAAATCATTAACTTTTTCTGATGTTTAGTCACCAGACAGCAGTCCATAAATGACCTACTGAACATTTTTCTGGCAAAAGAGTCCTCGATTGTGAACTTTCTAAACACACTCAGACTCTTTCTGATGTTTCTTCAGCCATACAGTATTTCAGATTTGAAATATTGAACATATTTCTGACCGAAGAGTAACTGATCTTGAACTTTCTATTCATACTTTTTCAGATAGTAAATCGGCCAGACAATTGTAGATATTGACTATTGAACACAGTTCTGGCCAACGAGTCTGTGAACTTGAACTTTCTATACATGCTCATTGACTCCTTCCGATGTTTCATCAAGCAGACAATAGTCAATAATTGACCTCCTGAACATATTTCTAGTAAAAGAGTCCTGGATCTTGAACTTTCTATACATGCTCATTGACTCCTTATGATGATTCATCAGCCAGACAATAGTCCATATCTGACATACTGAACATATTTCTTGTAAAAAAGTCCTCGATCTTGATCTTTCTATACCTGCTCATTGACGACTCATGCTGTTTCTTCAGCCATACAGTAGTTCAGATTTGACATAATGAACATATTTCTGACTGAAGTTGACTGACTTGATGTTGAACTTTCTATTCATACTTACAGACTCTTTCAGATAATACATCGGCCAGACAATTGTCCATACTGACTGTTGAACAAATTTCTGGCCAAAGAGTCTATGAACTTGAACTTTACATGCTTATTGACTCCTTAAGATGATTAATCAGCCAGACAATTGTCCATAATTGACCTACTGAACATATTTCTGCCCAAAGAGTCTATAAACTTGAACTTTTTATATAAAATCATTAACTTTTTCTGATGTTTAGTCACCAGACAGCAGTCCATAAATGACCTACTGAACATTTTTCTGGCAAAAGAGTCCTCGATTGTGAACTTTCTGATGTTTCTTCAGCCATACAGTATTTCAGATTTGAAATATTGAACATATTTCTGACCGAAGAGTAACTGATCTTGAACTTTCTATTCATACTTATTGACTCCTGATGTTTCATCAGCCAGAGAGCCAGAATTGACCTACTGAACATATTAATGGCCAAAGAGTCCTCCATCTTGAACTTTCTATACATATTTGTAGATCTCTTCTGATGCTTCATAAGCCATATAAAAGTCCAAATCTGACCTATTGAACTTATTTCTTGTCAATGGGTCCTCAAAAGGTTTTAAACTATGTAAACTTATAGACTCCTTCTGATGTTAAATCAGCCAGACAGAGGCACCTTTTTGACCTACCAACCCGGTATCACGACAAGACGTGAAATAATCACGTTGGTCCACTTTGGAAAACGTGTAGATGTCACAGTTTAACACACTTATGGGTAATTCTTCAACTATGGTACTCTTTGAGCTAGACAGTTTCAGAAAATTAAAACATTATTACAAACAGTTTTTTAGTATCAGTTGGTTTCTCAATCCGTCTAGAAACCTTCCCTTAAATTGGCTGTGATGATTTGTATTGAATAATATATATATTTTGCCATTTTTATCTGACAGTCCAAGAAAACGGTCATTTCCATCACATAGCAAAACATGTGTTTTGAAGAGAAAATAATTAAATATCTTTTGTTATAAATATATTTGATTAAATAGCACGCACATCTCTGATCAAATTTGTAATTTATTTATTTTTCAGAAATGTAACTGTAAAGATTTTACAATGTTTACACTAAAAAACACCTAAAACTAGATCACTGGAACATTTAATTTACTTATCATAGCTCAAAATCATGTATTTCTCAAAGTGTATACACCTATCTTACCCCTAACTGCACAATTATCAACACCACTGAATATAGTTGTTTTGATTGACTGTATGTTTTTTATGTTTTACTTTAAAATACGTGTTGTGGTGGAAATGACATGGCGTGGCGGAAGAGACAGTGTGTGGCGGAAATGACATAGATAGGCAACTTCCAATTAAAAACTATTTTTTTACTGCTCTATGTGGTGAACTAGAGCAAACCCTTTATGTCATCATTGCCTTAATATAACCTTAATATATACCAGTTGAATATAATGTTGAATAACAGATAAAATATGCAATATTTAAGTGGATCTGATTTTATTCTTTCTCTATATGATCTTGACCTCTGTGCTGTGGGATTGCTTGCCATCTTAAAGAAAGAGCCAAGACATCATGTCAAACTTACTTATCTATTGTTCTCTTATTTACCAACAATATTGTAACAATAATAAATAATAAAATATTTCCTTACTACATTAACTTAACCTTTTCATGCATGAATTATGATAACCTCAGTCAGGATTTTTTTTCCCCTATGTGTTTTTATTGCTCTTAGGGCATGAAAAACAAGATTTGAAGATAAAATAAAAAGAATTATTTTATTTTTACACATTTTTCAAAGAGATTTTCAGATGTCCACTTGAGTGGACAGCATGCGTTTATAGTTTAAACTGAAGAGATACTGTATTAAATATACCATAATACAATAATCAAACAGATAAAGTATGCGTATTTAACAAACAATAATCAATAAAATTATATAAAATCATGTGAAAACTATAAAATATATACAAAAAAATATAAATGTGAAATATTGCAAAGGCAATTGAACTTCATACAAGTTGCACTTCGCGTATCTTTGATATCAGAACATGAGGACGTGATTCCATCAGAATTTTCTACAGCCTGTCAAGGTACAACTGTGGAAACCACTCAGATGCTCCTTCTAGTGCACCAGAGTATGGAGATTTACTCTTATTAGCTGATAATTCTGATTATGTTCAAGATGGACATGCACATTTCTATCATAGCCCTCCTCTGAGAAAACCTAGCGATACGTTTTTTTCAATCTCATCTGAAATGAGCAGTGTTGGGGGTAACGCATTACAAGTAACATGCATAATGCATTCAGATTACTTTTTGATGTTACAAGTAAAGTAATGTGTTACAAGTAACATGCATTACTTAATCAGATTTTTTTAATGTTACAAGTAATGTATTACAAGTAACATGCATTACATAATCAGATTACTTTTTGATGTTACGAGTAAAGAAACGCATTACAATACGTGCATTACGAAATCAGATTACTTTTTGTCACATACATTACATAACTTTTTTGATGTCAATGAAAATTACATTCTAATAATACAAATACATTTATTTACAGTCAAAAAAGTCACTGCAGATTAAGTATTTTCAAAAACAATATTCACAGTATAAGTATGAATTGTAGCTGAAATATAGCCATTGATGCATGAGGTCCACTATAGTGGACAGATTTTTCTCCCAATCTAAAATCAAAACTTGGAAAATGTAACTGTGATAGGACTCATTAGATATTGCTTGATGCTGCAATATTTTTTTTTTTTTACCTACAAGAGTCTCCTAGGATAGAAGGAATGGGTGGATATTCCAGAGCAACTTGGCATTTCTGACTGACCATTGGCCATCTTGGTTTGGAGGGGGAAAAAAATCAAAACACAACGGCTTGCCACTTGGTTGCAGTGTATAGGATGATGCATCAGGGTCCAAAATGCTTTTTTAATAGCTGTCCACTGTAGTGACCACTATGCATGAAAGGGTTAATTAATTATATGTTTTTTTACATTAAAGTCTTAGTATTATAGCCCAAATAATTTGCTGTTTAGCACGAACAATGTCATTTCCACCACAACCTGTCTTTACCACCACAATGAACACCGTGGTGGAAATGACTGTGGTGGAAATGACATTTCTCCCCTTTCTCTCTAAAATTTCATGCTATGTTAGCCTGCTAATATTAGTTTTAGAGTTAGCATTAAATATACACAAATTACACATTATTAAATTAAATTTATCCAGTTATTTGTACGTCCATGTGAAATATGAGCCGTTTGGAAATGACTAATAAACATACTCTCAGTTTTAGTCATATTTACCTTGATTTTTCTTCTATTCATTACCCCCTAAAGAGGTCACCCTTTCACCCAGCCATGTGGACCACTGTGGAGTTTCTGATGCTATGGTTACTAAGTATACAAACCTAAAACAATGATCCCAGGATTCTATTTTGTACAGTGTGGTGGAAATGACAGTGAACCCAAGGGACAAGGGTTCTACTTATGAAAAATATAGGAAAATGTGAATGAATATTGCAATATATAATATGTTTAATTGAATTAGACATTATTTTATCATTTGTACTTGAAATCTACATTATTTAAATATTTAATTTAGAATTAAGCGAGGTTGCAGGTACAAAGTCTGGCTTAGGGACAGAGGGAAAACGGTAAAAACCATGCATAAAAGGCCTCATATTATATAATAAAAAGAATGATTGAGCCATGATACATTTTTTATAAGTTCCCCTCGGGGTGAAGTAAGTGTGGCAAAAACAAAAAAGAAGAAATGTTTTTTAGATTTTATTATTTCATCCAGGGACAAGAAAAGTACCATAGTTAAAGAATCACCCTTATACGTGAATCTTACACGTTTGCCATATCATGAAGATGTCTGTCTAAAATTTCGCTTTTACCATTTTATAGATTATAAATGTAAGATCCCTTAACCCTACTCCCACACCTAAACATACCCATTTTATAGACAATATTAAAATGATAAAACGTAATGGACAAAATATGTGTAAGTTAGGGGAATGGCAGTTTTATGAACAATATAGCATTAAAAGATATAGTTTGAGCCACTAATCCTACCCCTAAACCTTACCATTTCTTAAAACTACGTAGGCTACAATTGCAAAGAAAAACAACAGACAGACAAGTATAATCACAATAATTTATTTATTGTTCCTATAGAAGTTAGAACCATAATACACAACATCGATTCACAAAATATATCAATTTTATTAGCTTAATGTAATCCAAACCTTCAGAATCCATTTATTTTTTACAAGAAAAAGATCCAAACTCAGCCCTTTGTCCAGTGATCTTCATCTTGACCGTAAACGTCAAACCCCGCGCTCGTTATGATTCAAATTCAAAAATTGCGCCCTCAAGAAGCGTTACTATGGTTACGGCATATCAAACGCTCATTGGCTCTCGCCTCGCCTGCTTCGTCACAGATTGCGTCACAGTCACGGTTTTAGTCGGTGCTACATTTGAAATGAAGAAGCGCGCAAAAGAACAGAGCGAACCGAAGACGGATTAACATTTTCATGGATTTGAATTAATAACTTAAATTCTGCTGCCAGAGAGGACTGCCAGAGAGGACTAAATTAAATTTATCCAGTTATTTGTACGTCCATGTGAAATATGAGCCGTTTGGAAATGACTAATAAACATACTCTCAGTTTTAGTCATATTTACCTTGATTTTTCTTCTATTCATTACCCCCTAAAGAGGTCACCCTTTCACCCAGCCATGTGGACCACTGTGGAGTTTCTGATGCTATGGTTACTAAGTATACAAACCTAAAACAATGATCCCAGGATTCTATTTTGTACCGTGTGGTGGAAATGACAGTGAACCCAGGGGACAAGGGTTCTACTTATGAAAAATATAGGAAAATGTGAATGAATATTGCAATATATAATATGTTTAATTGAATTAGACATTATTTGATCATTTGTACTTGAAATCTACATTATTTAAATATTTAATTTAGAATTAAGCGAGGTTGCAGGTACAAAGTCTGGCTTAGGGACAGAGGGAAAACGGTAAAAACCATGCATAAAAGGCCTCATATTATATAATAAAAAGAATGATTGAGCCATGATACATTTTTTATAAGTTCCCCTTGGGGTGAAGTAAGTGTGGCAAAAACAAAAAAAGAAGAAATGTTTTTTAGATTTTATTATTTCATCCAGGGACAAGAAAAGTACCATAGTTAAAGAATCACCCTTATACGTGAATCTTACACGTTTGCCATATCATGAAGATGTCTGTCTAAAATTTCGCTTTTACCATTTTATAGATTATAAATGTAAGATCCCTTAACCCTACTCCCACACCTAAACATACCCATTTTATAGACAATATTAAAATGATAAAACGTAATGGACAAAATATGTGTAAGTTAGGGGAATGGCAGTTTTATGAACAATATAGCATTAAAAGATATAGTTTGAGCCACTAATCCTACCCCTAAACCTAACCATTTCTTAAAACTACGTAGGCTACAATTGCAAAGAAAAACAACAGACAGACAAGTATAATCACAATAATTTATTTATTGTTCCTATAGAAGTTAGAACCATAATACACAACATCGATTCACAAAATATATCAATTTTATTAGCTTAATGTAATCCAAACCTTCAGAATCCATTTATTTTTTACAAGAAAAAGATCCAAACTCAGCCCTTTGTCCAGTGATCTTCATCTTGACCGTAAACGTCAAACCCCGCGCTCGTTATGATTCAAATTCAAAAATTGCGCCCTCAAGAAGCGTTACTATGGTTACGGCATATCAAACGCTCATTGGCTCTCGCCTCGCCTGCTTCGTCACAGATTGCGTCACAGTCACGGTTTTAGTCGGTGCTACATTTGAAATGAAGAAGCGCGCAAAAGAACAGAGCGAACCGAAGACGGATTAACATTTTCATGGATTTGAATTAATAACTTAAATTCTGCTGCCAGAGAGGACTGCGACACATCGTCACGTGAACGACTTTCGGTACCGGTTTTGACATTTTCTCAATAAATTAATTATGATTATACTTGTCTGTCTGTTGTTTTTCTTTATAATTGTAGCCTACGTAGTTTTAAGAAATGGTTAGGCTAAGTTTAGGGGTAGGATTAGTGGCTCAAACGCAAACGTGTAAGATTCACGTATGAGGGTGTTAAACTGTGACATCTACACGTTTTCCAAAGTGGACCAACGTGATTATTTCACGTCTTGTCGTGATACCGGGTTGCACCTACTGTTGACCTACATATTTCATGCCTAAGAGTACTCGAAACTTGACCTTTCAATACATACTCGTTGACTCCATCTGATGTTACATCAGCCATACAGAAGTCCACAATTGACCCAAGGAACATATTTCTGTCCAAAGAGTCCTCAATCTTGAACTTTCTATACACACTCATAGTCTCCTTCTGATTCTTCGTATATGACCTATTATTATTTCTCAAAAGTTTTTAAACTATGTAAAATTATAGACTCATTCTGATGATAAATCAGACCAAAAGAGGTCAAATTTTTACTCTTGAGTCAATAGGTATTGAAAGTTAATGTACAATGATTCTTTGGCCAAAAATATATTCAGAGTGTCACATATGGACACCTGTTTAAGTGATGTATCATCAGAAGAAGTCTATGAGTATTTAGTAAGTTAACTTGTGAGGACCTTTTTGCCAAAAATATTTTCAATTCGCCACACTGCAAAAAATGCTTTTCTTACTTAGTATTTTTGTTTTGTTTCCAGTCCAAATATCTAAAAATTCTTAAATCAAGAAGCATTTAATAGAGAAGTAAAATGACATAAGAAATTCTATTTTGTTTTAAGGTAAAAAGAAAGTACTTTAAGTAATTTTGGCTTAAAACAAGCAAAATTATCTGCCAATGGGGTAAGCAAAAAAAATCTGAATAAGAATGGAAAACAAGAAAAAAATTCTGAATTCAAAAAAAAAAACAAGATTTTTTTGCTTACCCCATTGTCAGATAATTTTGCTTGTTTTAAACAAAAATTACTTAAAGTACTTACTTTTTACCTTAAAACAAAATAGAATTTCTTATGTCATTTTACTTCTCTAGTAAATGCTTCTTGATTTAAGAATTTTTAGATATTTGGACTGGAAACAAAACAAAAATACTAACTAAGAAAGCATTTTTTGCAGTGCAGATATGGACATCTATATAACTTATGAAGAGTCAGAAAGAGTCTATGAGTATGTATAGAAAGTTCAAGATTGAGAACTCTTTGGCCAGAAATATCTTCCTTGGGTCAATAATGGACTTTCTGTATGGCTGACGTAACATTAGAAAGAGTCAAGTTTAGACTCTTTGACCAGAAAAAATGTCAGTATGTCAAATATGGACTTTTGTCAGGATGATATAACATCCGAAGATATCAATCTGAATGTATAGTGTTAATCTTTAAGGACTCTTTGGCCAGTAATATTTTCGGTAGGTCAAATATGGACTTCTGTATGGCTGATTTAACATCAGAAGGAGTCTTTAAGATAGATAATAATTAAGATTGATGATAGAAAAAATCCATTTGAAACTCTTTGGTCAATTTTTTTTCAATCGGTCAAATATGGACTACTGTCTACCTGATTTAACATTACAAAAAGTCAGTCTGTATGTTTAGTGAATTAATGTTCATGGACTCTGGCCAGAAATATGTTCAGTAGGTCAAAAATGGACTACTGGCTGGTTAATATAACATCACAAGAAGTCAATCTTTAGTATAGCAAGATAATGTTCAAGAACTCTGGCCAGAATTATGTTCAGTAGGTCAAAATGGGGCCTCTAGCTGATTTATAATCAGAAGGAGTCTATAACTTTATATACCCTTTGACCAGAAATTAGTTCAAAAGGTATGGACATATATATGGCTTATTAATTATCAGAATGAGTCTATGAGTGTGTATATAGGAAGTCCAAGATCGAGGACTATTTCATCTATGCAATGAAACATATAACATATGTGCTTTCGCACTGCACTGCATTGAAGGGAAATTATTGCATTGCACACACGATCTAAGATTTAGCATTTAAGAAAAACATTTAAGCTATGCACATTGCATTTCAATGCATGCCAGAAATAACTCATTCATTTGTGCCTTAAGAAAATAAAATGAGTGCTGCACACAGGGTCTTGGACTTTCTATAGTCAAATATGGACTTCTATTTTTTTTTTCTATAGTCAAAAATAGGTCAAATATGGACTTCTGTATGGCTGATTGGCCAGTAGGTCAAAAGGGGACGTCTGAATGGCTGATTTATCATCAGAAAGAGTCTATAACTTTATATAGTTGAAAAACTTTTGAGGACTTTGACCAGAAATAAGTTCAAAAGGTCAGATAAGGACATCTATATGGCTTATGAAGCACCAGAAGGAGTCTATGAGTATGTATAGAAAGCCCGATATCGAGGACTCTTTGGCCAGAAATACCTGGGACCTTGGGTCAAATATGGACTTCTGGCTGATTTAACATCAGAAGGAGTCTATGAGTTTATGATAGACTAAATCCTTTTGTGAACTCTTTGGTAAAAAAAAAATTCAATCGGTCAAATACGGACTACTGTCTGCCTGATTTAACATTACGTATATAGTGTTAATATTCACGGACTCTGGCCAGAAATATTTTCAGTAGGTCAAAAATGGTCTTGGACTTTCTATAGTCAAATATGGACTTCTATTTTTTTTTTCTATAGTCAAAAATAGGTCAAATATGGACTTCTGTATGGCTGATTTAATATGGCAAGCCGTTTTAACATTTAATCATTTCAACCGACTAGTCTCTATTTTCATGCTACTAGTACTTATTTTTTTGATACTAGTATCTATTCCATTAAGTACTAGTACTTATTCATTAGCTACTAGTGCTTATTCTTTAGGTACTAGTGCCTATTCTTTAGATACTAGTGCTTATTCTTTAGGTACTAGTACTTATTCAATAGATACTAGTACTTATTCATTAGATACTAGTACTTATTCATTAGATACTAGTACCTATTCAATAGATACTAGTACTTATTCATTAGATACTAGTACTTATTCATTAGATACTAGTTCTTATTCATTAGATACTAGTACTTATTCATTAGTTACTAGTACTTATTATTAGATACTACACTGCAAAAAATGCTTTCTTAGTTAGTATTTTTGTTTTGTTTCCAGTCCAAATATCTAAAAATTCTTAAATCAAGAAGCATTTACTAGAGAAGTAAAATGACATAAGAAATTCTATTTTGTTTTAAGGTAAAAAGTAAGTACTTTAAGTAATTTTTGTTTAAAACAAGCAAAATTATCTGCCAATGGGGTAAGCAAAAAAATCTTGTTTTTTTTTCGAATTCAGATTTTTTTTCTTGTTTTCCATTCTTATTCAGATTTTTTTGCTTACCCCATTGGCAGATAATTTTGCTTGTTTTAAGCCAAAATTACTTAAAGTACTTTCTTTTTACCTTAAAACAAAATAGAATTTCTTATGTCATTTTACTTCTCTAGTAAATGCTTCTTGATGTAAGAATTTTTAGATATTTGGACTGGAAACAAAACAAAAATACTAAGTAAGAAAAGCATTTTTTGCAGTGTAGTACTTATTCATTAGATACTAGTACCTATTAAATAGATACTAGTACTTATTCATTAGATACTAGTACTTATTCATTAGATACTAGTTCTTATTTATTAGATACTAGTACTTATTCATTAGTTACTAGTACTTATTATTAGATACTAGTACTTATTCATTAGATACTAGTACCTATTAAATAGATACTAGTACTTATTCATTAGATACTAGTACTTATTCCAATAGTGACTAGTAACTATTCTTTTGTTACTAGTAACAAATTTTTTTTTTTTGCCATCGACTTCTATGGGGATCTCTCATTCAGATATCAACTATTCAGTTCTGACTAGTATGTATTCCAATTGTGACTAGTACATATATATTAGATACTAGTAGTTATTTATTGGTTACTAGTACTTATTTTTTAGATACTAGTACCTATTACTAGATACTAGTATGTATTCAATAAATACTAGTACTAAGTCATTAGATACTAGTACCTCTTAAATAGATTAGTGATGCTCCGATTGATCGGCCGCCGATCATGATCGGCCGATATTGGCAAAAAATAGCTTGATCGGCAACCCCCAAAAGCGCCGATCAAAAAAAGCCGATCACGTGACGTAAATAACTCACGCAACTTTTCCGCATGCGCGGCAACACAACAGCAGAGCAGAGCTGGCTTAACAGTGGCAAAATGAGTTCTCCTATGACGGCAATTCAATGGCAATTATAAACGAGCGCACAACTGATGCTGGCGCGCGCGGTAAATGACATTCGCGAGAGGATAACAGATCTACGCGCGAGGAAACGGGAACTCGCGAGCTCATTCAAACCCTGCGCGGGCGCATGACATCTCTGCCCTCGCGCGCGCGCGCATGATCATTCCCAACACTCTCGCGCTTGATCTCCTCTCGCCTGCTGATTTTGCTCGCTCGAACACTTTTATTTTTGGCAGTCGAGGGGCGGGACTTACTGTTTTAATAACCTCAAATGTCATTGTCATTATTTTATTTTTTGGATCTGATGTAGTTAGTTCCTCAACTACATCC
Source organism: Leuciscus leuciscus (assembly GCF_965113295.1). NCBI lineage: Eukaryota > Metazoa > Chordata > Actinopteri > Cypriniformes > Leuciscidae > Leuciscus > Leuciscus leuciscus. Next base: position 23,445,155 of record NC_138728.1, on the reverse strand, counting down.
ATTGTAGTCTGCCTGACCCCTCTTTGTTTTGAAAAATTATACTGTGCCTTATTTGGAAAAGGTGGCCTACAGTAGCCTTATGTTATCTTGTTTTCTAACTACAATTAAATAAATATTGGTGGTTCTTCAAGATTTTCTTGACTCTAGCATATTTCCATTCTGTGATCGGCAGTGATCGGCAATCGGCAGATCATGATTTTGGTGATCGGTAATCGGTGATCGGCCCCAAAAATGCTGATCGGAGCATCACTAAAATAGATACTAGTACCTATTAAATAGATACTAGTGCTTATTCATTAGATACTAGTACTTATTTAATAGATACTAGTACTTATAAATTAGCTACTAGTACTTATTCAATAGATACTAGTAACTATTTATTAGATACTAGTATTTATTCCAAATGTTACTAGTAAGATTTTTTATTTTACTAGTAAGATTTTTAATTGAACTATCCAGTGGCATTTCTGACTAGTCATAACATAAGACGAGTAAAAAAGCAGTTGTGACTAGTAAAATAAAAAATCTTACTAGTAACATTCGGAATAAATACTAGTATCTAATAAATAGGTACTAGTATCTATTGAATAATTACTAGTAGCTAATTTAAAAGTACTAGTATCTAATAAATAGGTACTAGTATCTAATGAATAAGTACTAGTATCTAATGAATAAGTACTAGTATCTAATAAATAAGTACTAGTATCTATTGAATAAGTACTAGTATCTAATGAATAAGTACTAGTATCTAATGAATAAGTACTAGTATCTATTGAATAAGTACTAGTATCTAATGAATAAGTACTAGTATCTAATGAATAAATACTAGTATCTATTGAATAAGTACTAGTATCTAATGAATAAGTACTAGTATCTAAAGAATAGGCACTAGTACCTAAAGAATAAGCACTAGTGGCTAATGAATAAGTACTAGTACTTAATGGAATAGATACTAGTATCTAAAAAATAAGTACTAGTAGCATGAAAATAGAGACTAGTCGGTTTAAATTATTAAATGTTAAACCGGCTTGCCATAGATTTAACATCAAAAGGAGTCTATAACTTTATATAGTTTGAAAACTTTTGAGGACACTTTGAGCAGAAATTAGTTCAAAAGGTCAGATATGGACAGGTCTATATGGCTCATCGAAGGAGTCTTATGAGTATGTATAGAAAGTCCAAGATTGAGGAATCTTTGGACTTCTGTATGGCTGACGTAACATCAGAAAGAGTCAACGATGATATGTGGAAAGGTCAAGTTTCGAGTACATTTGGCCAGAAAAAAGTTCAGTATGTCAAATATGGACTTTTGTCAGGATGATATACTATCTGAAGATTTCAATATGGTGATTGAAATCATGATTGCCATTTATGGTGTTAATCTTTATGGACTTTTTGGCCAGATATATGTTCAGTAGAAAAAAAATGGACTTTTGTATGGCTGATGTAACATCAGAAGGAGTCTATGAGAATGTATAAAAATTCAAGATCGAGTACTCTAGGGCCAGAAATCAGTAGAGTAGGTCAGAAATGGACCTCACAAGGTCAATCTGTAGTATAGCAAGATAATGTTCAAGAACTCTAGAAATATGTTCAGTAGGTCAAGTCTGTATAGCTGATTTATAATCAGAAGGATTCTATAACTTTATATAGTTTAAAAACTTTTGAGGACCCTTTAAAATGAGTTCAAAAGGTATGGACATATATATGGCTTATTAATTATCAAAATGAGTCTATGAGTGTGTATAAGAAGTCCAAGATCGAGGACTATTTCATCTATGCAATTAAACATATAACATATGTGCTTTCGCACTGCACTGCACACTAAAACAAACTTATTCATTTGTGCATTGAAGGGAAATCTTTTTCCATTGTGACGAGATAACACAAACAACGATGTGCATTGAAGGATATCATATAAGCTATGCGCTTGTTGCATTGCAATGTATACAATAACTAGCTCATTCCCATGTGCATTAAAGAGATAACATATGTGTTGTTGCATTTTTGCATCATTGCATTGCATATTGCACACCAGAACTAATGCATTGCTTTGCGCGAAGGATCTAACGTAGTGCACGAACGTTGTGCACTGAAGAATAACATAGTTTATGCACTTCTCGCTTTGCATTGTATTGCACACCAGATCTAACTCATTCCCGTGTTCATAAAAGAGATATAACTTATGTCTTGTTGCATTGCATTGCAGGAACGATCTAACGTTGTGCATTGAAGAATAACACATGCACTTCTTGCATTGCATTGCACACCATAACTAATGCATTGCATTGCATAATGCACACCAGAACTAATGCATTGCATTGCACAAACGATCTAACGTTGTGCATTGAAGACTAACATATGATGCACTTTTTGCATTGCATTGCCTATTGCACACCAGAACTAATGCATTGCATTGCACGAACGATCTAACGTTGTGCATTGAAGAATAACATAGTTTATGCAATTCTTGCTTTGCATTGTATTGCACACCAGATCTAACTCATTCCCGTGTTCATAAAAGAGATATAACTTATGTCTTGTTGCATTGCATTGCACGAACGATCTAACGTTGTGCATTGAAGAATAACACATGCACTTCTTGCATTGCATTGCACACCTAACTAATGCATTGCATTGCATATTGCACACCAGAACTAATGCATTGCATTGCACGGACGATCTAACGTTGTGCATTGAAGAACAACAAATGATGCACTTTTTGCATTGCATTGCATATTGCACACCAGAACTAATGCATTGCATTGCACAAACGATCTAACGTTGTGCATTGAAGAATAACATAGTTTATGCACTTCTCGCTTTGCATTGTATTGCACACCATATCTAACTCATTCCCGTGTTCATAAAAGAGATATCACTTATGTCTTGTTGCACTGCATTGCACGAACGATCTAACGTTGTGCATTGAAGAATAACCCATGCACTTCTTGCATTGCATTGCACACCAGAACTAATGCATTGCATTGCATATTGCACACCAGAACTAATGCATTGCATTGCACGGACGATCTAACGTTGTGCATTGAAGAACAACAAATTATGCACTTTTTGCATTGCATTGCATATTGCACACCAGAACTAATGCATTGCATTGCACAAACGATCTAACGTTGTGCATTGAAGAATAACATAGTTTATGCACTTCTCGCTTTGCATTTTATTGCACACCAGATCTAACTCATTCCCGTGTTCATAAAAGAGATATCACTTATGTCTTGTTGCACTGCATTGCACGAACGATCTAACGTTGTGCATTGAAGAATAACACATGCTCTTCTTGCATTGCATTGCACACCAGAACTAATGCATTGCATTGCATAATGCACACCAGAACTAATGCATTACATTGCACAAACGATCTAACGTTGTGCATTGAAGACTAACATATGATGCACTTTTTGCATTGCATTGCATATTGCACACCAGAACTAATGCATTGCATTGCACGATCTAACGTTGTGCATTGAAGAACAACAAATGATGCACTTTTTGCATTGCATTGCATATTGCACACCAGAACTAATGCATTGCATTGCACAAACGATCTAACGTTGTGCATTGAAGAATAATATAGTTTATGCACTTCTCGCTTTGCATTGTATTGCACACCAGATCTAACTCATTCCCGTGTTCATAAAAGAGATATCACTTATGTGTTGTTGCATTGCATTGCACGAACGATCTAACGTTGTGCATTGAAGAATAACACATGCACTTCTTGCATTGCATTGCACACCTAACTAATGCATTGCATTGCATATTGCACACCAGAACTAATGCATTGCATTGCACGGACGATCTAACGTTGTGCATTGAAGAACAACAAATTATGCACTTTTTGCATTGCATTGCATATTGCACACCAGAACTAATGCATTGCATTGCACAAAAGATCTAACGTTGTGCATTGAAGAATAACATAGTTTATGCACTTCTCGCTTTGCATTTTATTGCACACCAGATCTAACTCATTCCCGTGTTCATAAAAGAGATATCACTTATGTCTTGTTGCACTGCATTGCACGAACGATCTAACGTTGTGCATTGAAGAATAACACATGCTCTTCTTGCATTGCATTGCACACCAGAACTAATGCATTGCATTGCATAATGCACACCAGAACTAATGCATTACATTGCACAAACGATCTAACGTTGTGCATTGAAGACTAACATATGATGCACTTTTTGCATTGCATTGCATATTGCACACCAGAACTAATGCATTGCATTGCACGATCTAACGTTGTGCATTGAAGAACAACAAATGATGCACTTTTTGCATTGCATTGCATATTGCACACCAGAACTAATGCATTGCATTGCACAAACGATCTAACGTTGTGCATTGAAGAATAATATAGTTTATGCACTTCTCGCTTTGCATTGTATTGCACACCAGATCTAACTCATTCCCGTGTTCATAAAAGAGATATCACTTATGTGTTGTTGCATTGCATTGCACGAACGATCTAACGTTGTGCATTGAAGAATAACACATGCACTTCTTGCATTGCATTGCACACCTAACTAATGCATTGCATTGCATAATGCACACCAGAACTAATGCATTGCATTGCACAAACGATCTAACGTTGTGCATTGAAGAATAACATTGTTTATGCACTTCTCGCTTTGCATTGTATTGCACACCAGATCTAACTCATTCCCGTGTTCATAAAAGAGATATAACTTATGTCTTGTTGCATTGCATTGCAGGAACGATCTAACGTTGTGCATTGAAGAATAACACATGCACTTCTTGCATTGCATTGCACACCAGAACTAATGCATTGCATTGCATAATGCACACCAGAACTAATGCATTGCATTGCACAAACGATCTAACGTTGTGCATTGAAGACTAACATATGATGCCCTTTTTGCATTGCATTGCATATTGCACTCCAGAACTAATGCATTGCATTGCACGAACGATCTAACGTTGTGCATTGAAGAACAACAAATGATGCACTTTTTGCATTGCATTGCATATTGCACACCAGAACTAATGCATTGCATTGCACGAACGTTCTAACTTTGTGCATTGAAGAATAACATAGTTTATGCACTTCTCGCTTTGCATTGTATTGCACACCAGATCTAACTCATTCCCGTGTTCATAAGAGATATAACTTATGTCTTATTGCATTGCACGAACGATCTAACGTTGTGCATTGAAGAATAACACATGCACTTCTTGCATTGCATTGCACACCAGAACTAATGCATTGCATTGCATATTGCACACCAGAACTAATGCATTGCATTGTACGAACGATCTAACGTTGTGCATTGAAGACCAACAAATGATGCACTTTTTGCATTGCATTGCATATTGCACACCAGAACTAATGCATTGCATTGCACAAACGATCTAACGTTGTGCATTGAAGAATAACATAGTTTATGCACTTCTCGCTTTGCATTGTATTGCACGAACGATCTAACGTTGTGCATTGAAGAATAACACATGCACTTCTTGCATTGCATTGCACACCAGAACTAATGCATTGCATTGCATATTGCACACCAGAACTAATGCATTGCATTGCACGAACGATCTAACGTTGTGCATTGAAGAACAAAAATTATGCACTTTTTGCATTGCATTGCATATTGCACACCAGAACTAATGCATTGCATTGCAAACGATCTAACGTTGTGCATTGAAGAATAACATAGTTTATGCACTTCTCGCTTTGCATTTTATTGCACACCAGATCTAACTCATTCCCGTGTTCATAAAAGAGATATAACTTATGTCTTGTTGCACTGCATTGCACGAACGATCTAACGTTGTGCATTGAAGAATAACACATGCTCTTCTTGCATTGCATTGCACACCAGAACTAATGCATTGCATTGCATAATGCACACCAGAACTAATGCATTGCATTGCACAAACGATCTAACGTTGTGCATTGAAGAATAACATTGTTTATGCACTTCTCGCTTTGCATTGTATTGCACACCAGATCTAACTCATTCCCGTGTTCATAAAAGAGATATAACTTATGTCTTGTTGCATTGCATTGCAGGAACGATCTAACGTTGTGCATTGAAGAATAACACATGCACTTCTTGCATTGCATTGCACACCATAACTAATGCATTGCATTGCATAATGCACAACAGAACTAATGCATTGCATTGCACAAACGATCTAACGTTGTGCATTGAAGAACAACAAATGATGCACTTTTTGCATTGCATTGCATATTGCACACCAGAACTAATGCATTGCATTGCACAAACGATCTAACGTTGTGCATTGAAGAATAACATAGTTTATGCACTTCTCGCTTTGCATTGTATTGCACACCAGATCTAACTCATTCCCGTGTTCATAAAAGAGATATCACTTATGTGTTGTTGCATTGCATTGCACGAACGATCTAACGTTGTGCATTGAAGAATAACACATGCACTTCTTGCATTGCATTGCACACCTAACTAATGCATTGCATTGCATAATGCACACCAGAACTAATGCATTGCATTGCACAAACGATCTAACGTTGTGCATTGAAGAATAACATTGTTTATGCACTTCTCGCTTTGCATTGTATTGCACACCAGATCTAACTCATTCCCGTGTTCATAAAAGAGATATAACTTATGTCTTGTTGCATTGCATTGCAGGAACGATCTAACGTTGTGCATTGAAGAAAATAACACATGCACTTCTTGCATTGCATTGCACACCATAACTAATGCATTGCATTGCATAATGCACACCAGAACTAATGCATTGCATTGCACAAACGATCTAACGTTGTGCTTTGAAGACTAACATATGATTCACTCTTTGCATTGCATTGCATATTGCACTCCAGAACTAATGCATTGCATTGCACGAACGATCTAACGTTGTGCATTGAAGAACAACAAATGATGCACTTTTTGCATTGCATTGCATTTTGCACACCAGAACTAATGCATTGCATTGCACAAACGATCTAACGTTGTGCATTGAAGAATAACATAGTTTATGCACTTCTCGCTTTGCATTGTATTGCACACCAGATCTAACTCATTCCCGTGTTCATAAAAGAGATATCACTTATGTGTTGTTGCATTGCATTGCACGAACGATCTAACGTTGTGCATTGAAGAATAACACATGCACTTCTTGCATTGCATTGCACACCAGAACTAATGCATTGCATTGCATAATGCACACCAGAACTAATGCATTACATTGCACAAACGATCTAACGTTGTGCATTGAAGACTAACATATGATGCACTTTTTGCATTGCATTGCATATTGCACACCAGAACTAATGCATTGCATTGCACGATCTAACGTTGTGCATTGAAGAACAACAAATGATGCACTTTTTGCATTGCATTGCATATTGCACACCAGAACTAATGCATTGCATTGCACAAACGATCTAACGTTGTGCATTGAAGAATAATATAGTTTATGCACTTCTCGCTTTGCATTGTATTGCACACCAGATCTAACTCATTCCCGTGTTCATAAAAGAGATATCACTTATGTGTTGTTGCATTGCATTGCACGAACGATCTAACGTTGTGCATTGAAGAATAACACATGCACTTCTTGCATTGCATTGCACACCTAACTAATGCATTGCATTGCATAATGCACACCAGAACTAATGCATTGCATTGCACAAACGATCTAACGTTGTGCATTGAAGAATAACATTGTTTATGCACTTCTCGCTTTGCATTGTATTGCACACCAGATCTAACTCATTCCCGTGTTCATAAAAGAGATATAACTTATGTCTTGTTGCATTGCATTGCAGGAACGATCTAACGTTGTGCATTGAAGAATAACACATGCACTTCTTGCATTGCATTGCACACCAGAACTAATGCATTGCATTGCATAATGCACACCAGAACTAATGCATTGCATTGCACAAACGATCTAACGTTGTGCATTGAAGACTAACATATGATGCCCTTTTTGCATTGCATTGCATATTGCACTCCAGAACTAATGCATTGCATTGCACGAACGATCTAACGTTGTGCATTGAAGAACAACAAATGATGCACTTTTTGCATTGCATTGCATATTGCACACCAGAACTAATGCATTGCATTGCACGAACGTTCTAACTTTGTGCATTGAAGAATAACATAGTTTATGCACTTCTCGCTTTGCATTGTATTGCACACCAGATCTAACTCATTCCCGTGTTCATAAGAGATATAACTTATGTCTTATTGCATTGCACGAACGATCTAACGTTGTGCATTGAAGAATAACACATGCACTTCTTGCATTGCATTGCACACCAGAACTAATGCATTGCATTGCATATTGCACACCAGAACTAATGCATTGCATTGTACGAACGATCTAACGTTGTGCATTGAAGACCAACAAATGATGCACTTTTTGCATTGCATTGCATATTGCACACCAGAACTAATGCATTGCATTGCACAAACGATCTAACGTTGTGCATTGAAGAATAACATAGTTTATGCACTTCTCGCTTTGCATTGTATTGCACGAACGATCTAACGTTGTGCATTGAAGAATAACACATGCACTTCTTGCATTGCATTGCACACCAGAACTAATGCATTGCATTGCATATTGCACACCAGAACTAATGCATTGCATTGCACGAACGATCTAACGTTGTGCATTGAAGAACAAAAATTATGCACTTTTTGCATTGCATTGCATATTGCACACCAGAACTAATGCATTGCATTGCAAACGATCTAACGTTGTGCATTGAAGAATAACATAGTTTATGCACTTCTCGCTTTGCATTTTATTGCACACCAGATCTAACTCATTCCCGTGTTCATAAAAGAGATATAACTTATGTCTTGTTGCACTGCATTGCACGAACGATCTAACGTTGTGCATTGAAGAATAACACATGCTCTTCTTGCATTGCATTGCACACCAGAACTAATGCATTGCATTGCATAATGCACACCAGAACTAATGCATTGCATTGCACAAACGATCTAACGTTGTGCATTGAAGAATAACATTGTTTATGCACTTCTCGCTTTGCATTGTATTGCACACCAGATCTAACTCATTCCCGTGTTCATAAAAGAGATATAACTTATGTCTTGTTGCATTGCATTGCAGGAACGATCTAACGTTGTGCATTGAAGAATAACACATGCACTTCTTGCATTGCATTGCACACCATAACTAATGCATTGCATTGCATAATGCACAACAGAACTAATGCATTGCATTGCACAAACGATCTAACGTTGTGCATTGAAGAACAACAAATGATGCACTTTTTGCATTGCATTGCATATTGCACACCAGAACTAATGCATTGCATTGCACAAACGATCTAACGTTGTGCATTGAAGAATAACATAGTTTATGCACTTCTCGCTTTGCATTGTATTGCACACCAGATCTAACTCATTCCCGTGTTCATAAAAGAGATATCACTTATGTGTTGTTGCATTGCATTGCACGAACGATCTAACGTTGTGCATTGAAGAATAACACATGCACTTCTTGCATTGCATTGCACACCTAACTAATGCATTGCATTGCATAATGCACACCAGAACTAATGCATTGCATTGCACAAACGATCTAACGTTGTGCATTGAAGAATAACATTGTTTATGCACTTCTCGCTTTGCATTGTATTGCACACCAGATCTAACTCATTCCCGTGTTCATAAAAGAGATATAACTTATGTCTTGTTGCATTGCATTGCAGGAACGATCTAACGTTGTGCATTGAAGAAAATAACACATGCACTTCTTGCATTGCATTGCACACCATAACTAATGCATTGCATTGCATAATGCACACCAGAACTAATGCATTGCATTGCACAAACGATCTAACGTTGTGCTTTGAAGACTAACATATGATTCACTCTTTGCATTGCATTGCATATTGCACTCCAGAACTAATGCATTGCATTGCACGAACGATCTAACGTTGTGCATTGAAGAACAACAAATGATGCACTTTTTGCATTGCATTGCATTTTGCACACCAGAACTAATGCATTGCATTGCACAAACGATCTAACGTTGTGCATTGAAGAATAACATAGTTTATGCACTTCTCGCTTTGCATTGTATTGCACACCAGATCTAACTCATTCCCGTGTTCATAAAAGAGATATCACTTATGTGTTGTTGCATTGCATTGCACGAACGATCTAACGTTGTGCATTGAAGAATAACACATGCACTTCTTGCATTGCATTGCACACCAGAACTAATGCATTGCATTGCATAATGCACACCAGAACTAATGCATTACATTGCACAAACGATCTAACGTTGTGCATTGAAGACTAACATATGATGCACTTTTTGCATTGCATTGCATATTGCACACCAGAACTAATGCATTGCATTGCACGATCTAACGTTGTGCATTGAAGAACAACAAATGATGCACTTTTTGCATTGCATTGCATATTGCACACCAGAACTAATGCATTGCATTGCACAAACGATCTAACGTTGTGCATTGAAGAATAATATAGTTTATGCACTTCTCGCTTTGCATTGTATTGCACACCAGATCTAACTCATTCCCGTGTTCATAAAAGAGATATCACTTATGTGTTGTTGCATTGCATTGCACGAACGATCTAACGTTGTGCATTGAAGAATAACACATGCACTTCTTGCATTGCATTGCACACCTAACTAATGCATTGCATTGCATAATGCACACCAGAACTAATGCATTGCATTGCACAAACGATCTAACGTTGTGCATTGAAGAATAACATTGTTTATGCACTTCTCGCTTTGCATTGTATTGCACACCAGATCTAACTCATTCCCGTGTTCATAAAAGAGATATAACTTATGTCTTGTTGCATTGCATTGCAGGAACGATCTAACGTTGTGCATTGAAGAATAACACATGCACTTCTTGCATTGCATTGCACACCAGAACTAATGCATTGCATTGCATAATGCACACCAGAACTAATGCATTGCATTGCACAAACGATCTAACGTTGTGCATTGAAGACTAACATATGATGCACTTTTTGCATTGCATTGCATATTGCACTCCAGAACTAATGCATTGCATTGCACGAACGATCTAACGTTGTGCATTGAAGAACAACAAATGATGCACTTTTTGCATTGCATTGCATATTGCACACCAGAACTAATGCATTGCATTGCACGAACGTTCTAACTTTGTGCATTGAAGAATAACATAGTTTATGCACTTCTCGCTTTGCATTGTATTGCACACCAGATCTAACTCATTCCCGTGTTCATAAGAGATATAACTTATGTCTTATTGCATTGCACGAACGATCTAACGTTGTGCATTGAAGAATAACACATGCACTTCTTGCATTGCATTGCACACCAGAACTAATGCATTGCATTGCATATTGCACACCAGAACTAATGCATTGCATTGTACGAACGATCTAACGTTGTGCATTGAAGACCAACAAATGATGCACTTTTTGCATTGCATTGCATATTGCACACCCGAACTAATGCATTGCATTGCACAAACGATCTAACGTTGTGCATTGAAGAATAACATAGTTTATGCACTTCTCGCTTTGCATTGTATTGCACGAACGATCTAACGTTGTGCATTGAAGAATAACACATGCACTTCTTGCATTGCATTGCACACCAGAACTAATGCATTGCATTGCATATTGCACACCAGAACTAATGCATTGCATTGCACGAACGATCTAACGTTGTGCATTGAAGAACAAAAATTATGCACTTTTTGCATTGCATTGCATATTGCACACCAGAACTAATGCATTGCATTGCAAACGATCTAACGTTGTGCATTGAAGAATAACATAGTTTATGCACTTCTCGCTTTGCATTTTATTGCACACCAGATCTAACTCATTCCCGTGTTCATAAAAGAGATATAACTTATGTCTTGTTGCACTGCATTGCACGAACGATCTAACGTTGTGCATTGAAGAATAACACATGCTCTTCTTGCATTGCATTGCACACCAGAACTAATGCATTGCTTTGCATAATGCACACCAGAACTAATGCATTATATTGCACAAACGATCTAACGTTGTGCATTGAAGACTAACATATGATGCACTTTTTGCATTGCATTGCATATTGCACACCAGAACTAATGCATTGCATTGCACGATCTAACGTTGTGCATTGAAGAACAACAAATGATGCACTTTTTGCATTGCATTGCATATTGCACACCAGAACTAATGCATTGCATTGCGCAAACGATCTAACGGTGTGCATTGAAGAATAACATATGGTGCACTTTTTGCATTGCATTGCATATTGCACACCAGAACTAATGCATTGCATTGCACAAACGATCTAACTTTGTGCACTGAAGAATAACATGGTTTATGCACTTATCGCTTTGCATTGCATATTGCACACCAGAACTAATTCATTCCCGTGTTCATAAAAGAGATAAGTAACATATGTGTTGTTGCATTGCATTGCACATACGATCTAACGCTGTGCACTGAAGAATAACATTGTTTATGCACTTCTCTCTTTGCACTGTTTTGCACACCAGATCTAACTCATTCCCGTGTTCATAAAAGAGATATAACATATGTGTTCTTCAATGCACAACGTTAGATCGTTCGTGCAATGCAATGCATTAGTTCTGGTGTGCAATGCAATGCAAGAAGTGCATGTGTTCTGACGTTGTGCATTGAAGAACAACAAATGATGCACTTTTTGCATTGCATTGCATATTGCACACCAGAACTAATGCATTACATTGCACGAACGTTCTAACGTTGTGCATTGAAAAATAACAGTTTATGCACTTCTCGCTTTGCATTGTATTGCACACCAGATCTAACTCATTCCCGTGTTCATAAAAGAGATATAACTTATGTCTTGTTGCATTGCATTGCACGAACGATCTAACGTTGTGCATTGAAGAATAACACATGCACTGCTTGCATTGCATTGCAGACCAGAACTAATGCATTGCATTGCATATTGCACACCAGAACTAATGCATTGCATTGCGCAAACGATCTAACGTTGTGCATTGAAGAATAACACATGCACTTCTTGCATTGCATTGCACACCAGAACTAATGCATTGCATTGCATTTGCACACCAGAACTAATGCATTGCATTGCACGAACGATCTAACGTTGTGCATTGAAGAACAACAAATGATGTACTTTTTGCATTGCATTGCATATTGCACACCAGAACTAATGCATTGCATTGCAAAAACGATCTAACGTTGTGCATTGAAGAATAACATAGTTTATGCACTTCTCGCTTTGCATTGTATTGCACACCAGATCTAACTCATTCCCGTGTTCATAAAAGAGATATCACTTATGTGTTGTTGCATTGCACGAACGATCTAACATTGTGCATTGAAGAATAACATAGTTTATGCACTTCTCGCTTTGCACTGTATTGCACACCAGATCTAACTCATTCCCGTGTTCATAAAAGAGATATAACATATGTGTTCTTCAATGCACAACGTTATATCGTTCGTGCAATGCAGAACAGGCATGTGTTCTGACCTTCTCGCATATTGCACACCAGAACTAATTCATTCCCGTGTTCATAAAAGAGATAAGTAACATATGTGTTGTTGCATTGCATTGCACATACGATCTAACGCTGTGCACTGAAGAATAACATTGTTTATGCACTTCTCGCTTTGCACTGTATTGCACACCAGATCTAACTCATTCCCGTGTTCATAAAAGAGATATAACATATGTGTTCTTCAATGCACAACGTTAGATCGTTCGTGCAATGCAATGCATTAGTTCTGGTGTGCAATGCAATGCAAGAAGTGCATGTGTTCTGACGTTGTGCATTGAAGAACAACAAATGATGCACTTTTTGCATTGCATTGCATATTGCACACCAGAACTAATGCATTACATTGCACGAACGTTCTAACGTTGTGCATTGAAGAATAACATAGTTTATGCACTTCTCGCTTTGCATTGTATTGCACACCAGATCTAACTCATTCCCGTGTTCATAAAAGAGATATAACTTATGAATTGTTGCATTGCATTGCACGAACGATCTAACGTTGTGCATTGAAGAATAACACATGCACTTCTTGCATTGCATTGCACACCAGAACTAATGCATTGCATTGCATATTGCACACCAGAACTAATGCATTGCATTGCACGAACGATCTAATGTTGTGCATTGAAGAACAACAAATGATGCACTTTTTGCATTGCATTGCATATTGCACACCAGAACTAATGCATTGCATTGCACAAACGATCTAACGTTGTGCATTGAAGAATAACATAGTTTATGCACTTCTCGCTTTGCATTGTATTGCACACCAGATCTAACTCATTCCCGTGTTCATAAAAGAGATATAACATATGTGTTCTTCAATGCACAACGTTATATCGTTCGTGCAATGCAGAACAGGCATGTGTTCTGACCTTCTCGCATATTGCACACCAGAACTAATTCATTCCCGTGTTCATAAAAGAGATAAGTAACATATGTGTTGTTGCATTGCATTGCACATACGATCTAACGCTGTGCACTGAAGAATAACATTGTTTATGCACTTCTCGCTTTGCACTGTATTGCACACCAGATCTAACTCATTCCCGTGTTCATAAAAGAGATATAACATATGTGTTCTTCAATGCACAACGTTAGATCGTTCGTGCAATGCAATGCATTAGTTCTGGTGTGCAATGCAATGCAAGAAGTGCATGTGTTCTGACGTTGTGCATTGAAGAACAACAAATGATGCACTTTTTGCATTGCATTGCATATTGCACACCAGAACTAATGCATTACATTGCACGAACGTTCTAACGTTGTGCATTGAAGAATAACATAGTTTATGCACTTCTCGCTTTGCATTGTATTGCACACCAGATCTAACTCATTCCCGTGTTCATAAAAGAGATATAACTTATGTGTTGTTGCATTGCATTGCACAAACGATCTAACGTTGTGCATTGAAGAATAACACATGCACTTCTTGCATTGCATTGCACACCAGAACTAATGCATTGCATTGCATATTGCACACCAGAACTAATGCATTGCATTGCACAAACGATCTAACTTTGTGCAATGAAGAATAACATCGTTTATGCACTACTCGCTTTGCATTGTATTGCACACCAGATCTAACTCATTCCTGTGTTCATAAAAGAGATATAACTTATGTGTTGTTGCATTGCATTGCACGAACGATCTAACGTTTTGCATTTAAGAATAACATAGTTTATGCACTTCTCGCTTTGCATTGCATTGCACACCAGAACTAATGCATTCAATTGCATAATGCACACCAGATCTAATGCATTGCCTTACACAAACGATCTAACGTTGTGCATTGAAGACTAACATATGATGCACATTTTGCATTGCATTGCATATTGCAAACCAGAACTAATGCATTGTATTGCACGATCTAACGTTTTGCATTGAAGAACAACAAATGATGCACTTTTTGCATTGCATTGCATATTGCACACCAGAACTAATGCATTAAATTGCACGAACGTTCTAACATTGTGCATTGAAGAATAACATAGTTTATGCACTTCTCGCTTTGCATTGTATTGCACACCAGATCTAACTCATTCCCGTGTTCATAAAAGAGATATCACTTATGTGTTGTTGCATTGCATTGCACGAACGATCTAACGTTTTGCATTGAAGAATAACATAGTTTATGCACTTCTCGTTTTGCATTGTATTGCACACCAGAACAAACTCATTCCCGTGTTCATAAAAGAGATATAACTTATGTGTTGTTGCATTGCATTGCACAAACGATCTAACGTTGTGCATTGAAGAATAACATTGTTTATGCACTTCTCGCTTTGCATTGTATTGCACACCAGATCTAACTCATTCCCGTGTTCATAAAAGAGATATAACATATGTGTTCTTCAATGCACAACGTTAGATCGTTCGTGCAATGCAATGCATTAGTTCTGGTGTGCAATGCAATGCAAGAAGTGCATGTGTTCTGACGTTGTGCATTGAAGAATAACATAGTTTATGCACTTCTCGCTTTGCATTGTATTGCACACCAGATCTAACTCATTCCCGTGTTCATAAAAGAGATATAACTTATGTGTTGTTGCATTGCATTGCACAAACGATCTAACGTTGTGCATTGAAGAATAACACATGCACTTCTTGCATTGCATTGCACACCAGAACTAATGCATTGCATTGCATATTGCACACCAGAACTAATGCATTGCATTGCGCAAACGATCTAACGTTGTGCATTGAAGTATAACACTGCGGTCACGCCATCTGTGCTGGAGAAGCGCGGTCGCGCCATCTACGCTTAAAAATATATTGCGCGTCTACACGAGGTTGCGTGGTAGGCTCAATGTGTATGCGCTTGGTGTCGGCAGACTTTTTAAAAAATATTCATAATAAAATCAAATTGTTTTCTGCAAACTCCACCAGATTATTGTTCTACATCTCACAGACTACCACTGTGGTGATTATCATGTTGTTTTACTGTTTTATTATTTAATAATTAACTGCCAAAGTCCTATACTGTATACCTTGTTATACAGCAATATTTAATAAATTCATAAAAAATGCAAATCAAATTGTTTTCTGCAAACTCCACCAGATTCTTGTTCTACATATCACTGTCTACCACTGTGGTGATTCTCATGTTGTTTTACTGTCTTATTATTTAATAATTAACTGTCAAAGTCTTATACTGTATACCTTGTTATACAGCAATATTTAATAAATTCATAAAAATTGAAATCAAATTGTTTTCTGCAAACTCCACCAGATTCTTGTTCTACATCTCACAGACTACCACTGTGGTGATTTACGTGTTGTTTTACTGTTTTATTATTTAATAATTAACTGCCAAAGTCCTATACTGTATACCTTGTTATACAGCAATATTTAATAAATTCATAAAAAATGCAAATCAAATTGTTTTCTACAAACTCCACCAGATTATTGTTCTACATATCACTGTCTACCACTGTGGTGATTCTCATGTTGTTTTACTGTTTTATTATTTAATAATTAACTGTCAAAGTCCTATACTGTATACCTTGTTATACAGCAATATTGAATAAATTCATAAAAATTGAAATCAAATTGTTTTCTGCAAACTCCACCAGATTCTTGTTCTACATCTCACAGACTACCACTGTGGTGATTTACGTGTTGTTTTACTGTTTTATTATTTAATAATTAACTGCCAAAGTCCTATACTGTATACCTTGTTATACAGCAATATTTAATAAATTCATAAAAAATGCAAATCAAATTGTTTTCTGCAAACTCCACCAGATTCTTGTTCTACATCTCACTGTCTACCACTGTGGTGATTCTCATGTTGTTTTACTGTTTTATTATTTAATAATTAACTGCCAAAGTCCTATACTGTATACCTGGCTGTATAGGCATATTTAATAAATTAATAAAAAATTGAAATCAAATTGTTTTCTGCAAACTCCACCAGATTCTTGTTCTTCATATAACTGTCTACCACTATGGTGATTCTCATGTTGTTTTACTGTTTTATTATTTAATAATTAACTGTCAAAGTCCTATGTATACCTGGCTGTATAGGCATATTTAATAAATTCATAAAAAATGCAAATCAAATTGTTTTCTACAAACTCCACCAGATTCTTGTTCTACATCTCACAGACTACCACTGTGGCGATTCTCATGTTGTTTTACTGTTTTATTATTTAATAATTAACTGTCAAAGTCCTATACTGTATACCTGGCTGTATAGGCATATTTAATAAATTCATAAACAATGCAAATCAAATTGTTTTCTACAAACTCCACCAGATTCTTGTTCTACATCTCACAGACTACCACTGTGGTGATTCTCATGTTGTTTTACTGTTTTATTATTTAATAATTAACTGCCAAAGTCCTATACTGTATACCTTGTTATACAGCAATATTTAATAAATTCATAAAAATTGAAATCAAATTTTTTTCTGCAAACTCCACCAGATTCTTGTTCTACATCTCACAGACTACCACTGTGGTGATTTTCATGTTGTTTTACTGTTTTATTATTTAATAATTACCTGCCAAAGTCAGGTAAAAGCAATAAAGGTAAAAGCAATAAAGAAAACAATTCACCAGCCAGAATTTCTGTGAACCAAAACTTAACTTAATTTATTCTTTAGAAGCTTAATGGTAAAGGGAAATCAATGAACTCCATTACTAACACTATTACATGAACATGTATTTTGCAGCATACTGTTCTCCAAAGTACCTATGACAATGTATGTAAGATCACACATAATTAGTGCAGATTTCACAGTTCCACTCTTCTGCGGTGGTGTCCAGCGCTTTGTGTGGGACAGACACACAATTGGGGTGGTACCAATTATTGCAGTTGCTGCACTGCACCATCACCTCGTTGTAGTGTGAGGTCCTGCAGATGCAGTGAACCTCTACTTGAATTGTTTCCCTTTCAGGTTTTGCTGGGGTTTTTTTGTATGCAAATACTGGAGCCTTTTTGTTTTGGAATGCTCTGTATAGTGTTTGTCTCATGTTCCTTTCAACAAACTGGCACTCCTCTGGTTTGACACCATCACTCAATACCGTTGCAAAAGCCAATGCAA